>NC_081420.1:127532888-127832888 GCF_949786415.1 Peromyscus eremicus
TTGTCTAATGTGACCATCACTTACAATAATAAGATGGTTCCCACTGATGCCTAGTTTGTGTCAAGCTTCAAGAGTTTAGTTACTGTCCTGTGCTGGTCAGACATTAAGAGTCCGGGCCCCCTTTGTCTGCTCTCTGGATTGTACATTCTCAACAGGGCCAAGTCATCCCTAAAGGGGACATATATCAACTCCTGAGGGTGGCAGTAGAGAAGCATTATACTTTTTGTATATTGTCCTGGTTGATTTTTGTCAATTTGAGACAAGTTACAGTCATCTGAGAGAAGGGGTCCTCAGCTAAGAAAATGCCCCTGTAGCTGGAGAGTTTCTCTCCAGGTCCCACCAAACCCCCACAGTCCTGCAGCCCACCTATAAAATAATCACTCAGATGCTTATATTACTTATAAACTGTATGGCCATGGCAGGCTTCTTGCTATCTGTTCTTATATCTTAAATTAACCCATATCTATAAATCTATAGCTTGCCATGTGGCTCATGGCTTACCGGATGCTTCTTCTAGTGGTGGCTGGAAGTGTCTACCTGCCTCAGCCTTCCACTTCCCAGAATTCTCCTCTCTCTTTGTCCCACCTATACTTCCTGCCTGGCTACTGGCCAATCAGGATTTTATTTATCAATCAATCATTCACAGCATGCCCCCATTAGACTGGCCTGTAGGCAAGCATGTGGCACATTTTCATGACTGGTAATTGATGTGAAAGAGCCAAGCCCAGTCCACTGTGGGCAGTGCCACCTCTGGTCAGATAGGCCTGAACTGTGCAAGAAAGCAGGCCTATCAAGCCCCGAGGTTCAAGTAGGTAAGTAGCATTACTCCATGGCTTCTGCTTCAGTTCCAGGTTTGGGACCCGCTTGAGTTTCTGCCATTTCCCTTCAGAGATGGACAGTGAAAAGTGAAAGCTGAAACCCTTGTCTCCCCAGTTGCTTTTTTGGTCATAGTGTTCATTACAGCAACAGAAACATAACTAACATATATAAAGCACCAAAATCTGTGTAGAATAAGTCTACACACAGTGTGTCCCTCCTGCTAACATTTTGTGGGCAGAAAATGTGTAGAAGGCAACTAGTGGGGAAAATTCTGAAAAGGCTGTTGGAGGAGGTGGCATTAGCAGAGAAATAAGAGGCTTGGGGAGTCATCCTGCAGCCAAGCCCAGCCTGCAACTCCAGCATGGAATCAAGACCAGAACTTCCAAATTAACACAGAGAGAGAGAGAGAGAGAGAGAGAGAGAGAGAGAGAGAGAGAGAGAGAGATCGATCATCTATGTTAAGAATTGGCAGGATAAATGTACTTTGCGTGTCAACCTTGAAAGTGTGTGTGTATATATGTGTGTGTGTGTGTGTGTGTGTGTGTGAGAGAGAGAGAGAGAGAGAGAGAGAGAGAGAGAGAGAGAGAGAGAGAGAGAGAGAGCCCATGGAGTTCAGAAGGGGCTGTTGGATCCCCTGGGGAACTGGAGCTTTGGAGGTTGTCAGTTGCCTGATGTGGGTGCTGGGAACCAAACTCTGGAACTCTGGTCCTCTGAAAGAGCAGCAAGTACTGTTATCTGAGCATCTCTCTATCTCATGATGTTGAGCTCTTAATGGGGAGAAGGGGAGCCCTAAAGCATACATAATAGGAGAACATCTTCATCAACTATATATCTGACAAAAGATAAGTGTCTAGAAGAAATAAAGAACTCTAGTAGCTGGATATCAAGAAAACAAACCATTTGATTTAAAAGTGGGCTCCAGAACTGAACAGAGTTCTGGAAAGAAGAAATTTAAATGGCCAGTAAACACTTTAAAAAGTGTTTGTCATCCATAATAATTAGGGAAATGTACTTTAAGATTGCTTCTCACCCCAGTTGGAATGGCTATCATCAAGAAATCATCATGGCAGCATAGGCTGGTGGGAGTAAAATGTACGCTTAGACACTGTTGCTGGAGATGTAAAGTAGTTCAGCCATTTTGGAAATCAGTCTGGAGGACTGACCTCACATATGACCCAGACACACCACTCTAGGCAAATACCACATAAAGGACTCTACTTGCTCACCCTTGCTCATTGCTGCTCTACTCACAATAGCTAGAAAATGGATTCAGCCTGGATGGCCATCAGGTGATAAATGAATAATGTAAATGTGGTACACACACAGTGGAATTTTATTCAGTGGTGAAGAAAAATGAAATTTGCAAGAAAATGAATGGAACAGGAAACAACTCCACTGAGCAGGTTAACTCAGGCCCCAATGGCAAATGCCACATGTTCTCTTATATGTGGATCATAGCTTATGATTTGTAGATCTGTTTACTTACATTGGAATTCTGTAGAGACCTGGAAACAAGAAAGAAGAAGGTGGGAGAGGAATGGGGAAGAAGGTGAGGGACAGTGGGGATGTTACCCAAAACTAAGAGTGAATGAGGTATTCATGTGGAAGCCTACTGCTTTACAGGCTAATTAAAAAAAAAAGCATAAAACAAAAGAAATAAAAGATAGAAATAACCACCGTCTACCCAGCAAACTTGAATGCCTTCCTGGAGTCCATTTATGCTCTACATTTAATGATTGACTAAACAATTTCACATCTACCATAGTTATGCAACAGCACATTCTATGGGAGCCCACAGAGACACCCTAGTAAGACCTTACTCAAGGTCAGTAAGTCTGAACTTGCTTTACCCAGCAGGACTTCATAATGGGATGATTTGGCCAAGGGCATGGTTACCAGGTGTTTTGAAGGGTCTACACTTATTGATACTTTATACCTTGACTTGGAAGGGGGAGGTATTTTTGCCCCTCCCCTTGCTGATGGATAAAAGGCCCATTATGAATGAAGTCAAGGCAACTTTATTGACCCAGGGCCCTCCTGAAGCTATCCTGTGTCTCTGTCTTTCTCATGGTCTCCATCTGTATTTCTATCTAATACTTCTTCATTCCTCACTCCCTGCCCCCCAAGAACCCTTCAACAGGTCAGGGCTGGCCTCCAACATGCCATTCATGTTACAATTTCGATAAGAGAGTAGGCCCCCAATACACTAGCGTTTTCCCAAAGGGACCCCACAGACAAGATGTTCATAATGCTTTTGGTTCATGGCTTGGCTTGGAGATCACTTTACACTGGAAACAGGCCCATGCACATAGCCATGTCAACCTGAAACATGTGTCTGAAGCTGTGTTTGTCTTCTACAGAGGTCTGTGCTCTTGGGAACCCTTCTGTTACCTACTGTAAACTCTTGAAGGATGATCATGATCTGCTAAGATGATTTCATGGGTTAGAAGCCTGTGAAAGATTGGAAAATGTTGCAAAGACCATGTGTGACTCTTTAAGGCATTGAAGCACAGGGTGAAGAACCTAGATCCTAGGGTCAGCCTCCACCTCCAGACTCCAGCATTACCAGGGACTGCTGTAGAGATTCAGCCAAGTTTTTTTTTTTTAATTCTCTAATCTGTGTTTCCCTTACTTGCATAGAGGAAATAAGGTATGTGTCCCTCTGCCCCAGGATCTGTTTTAAGGAGTCAGCGCATGCCCAATGTGCCAGGGCTACCACACAGCTGGCTGTTCTCACCACCACACTTAGTTGTTGCTCACAAGGGTGAAGATGGTGGCGTGGGCACCAAATTGTGATCAATTGTAGGTACTAGGGTGGACAAAGCATGGGCAAAAGTGAAGTCAGATGCAAAGAAAGTGGAGGAAGTGAACTAGTTAAGATCTGGAAGAGGCTAGGCAGCCTAGACAAGGAGAGTTGAAGGAGAAATCCCAGGGGAGAAGAACAGCAAGGGGTGTGTGTGCGCGCACGCGCGTGCACGCACAGGGGTTGCTATTTGGTCTCAGAAACTCACATACACACAATATTTTTCCTCCCTTGAACAAACGCCGAGTACTTTTACACCAAGCTGTTAGTAACAAATCAGCTTCCAGAAGCGGCTGCTGTGGCCTAGGCAAACCTGGAGGCTGCTGATACACTAATCTAAATTACACCCTTGGTCCTCTGACTGCCAGTCTCTGTCCAAGGAAGATCTTAAATACAGGTCTGAGCACGCAGTTTACCCACCACCCAGGCCCAAGCTGTGTTTATGGAGCAGCTGAAACCGCGGGAGAACCTGCAGAAACAACTTGCTTTGACTCACAAATCACTGTGTTCAGGCCCGGAAGCCACATGCCAGCCCTTGCCTCTGCCCTCACGCTGCAGGCACACTGCCCAGGTGCCCCAGGTTCAAGCCATTGGGGTGGGGACATGAACATGGAGTGTGTGTGTATGAGGACACACTGAAGAGCCCCTGTCCACACAGTGAGTAGCAAAGGCAGACAGCCTCTAGTGGCAGTGGGGATGAGGGGTGGTGGGGCTTTGCTCCTATTTTTGTACACTAGCATACTGAGACCAGGACCGATTATCATAGTGATATAAAAATGTCTGACCTTTGTTGACCATTTATTCCAAGACAGCATGGTGCAAGCCTCTTCAATGGCAAAATCACATTTATTCTAACTGTGTGAGATAGCTGCTGGACTCACCCCAACTCTGCAGAAGAGCGATCTGGGACCCACTGAGGCTAAGGGGGTAAGTCAAAGTCAGGGGCCCCATCAAGGCTTTGGACAGTGAGGGTTGGAACAGGGTCTGCAGAAAGGCAGAGGACAGATACACTTTCCATCTGGGCAAAGGGAGGTTCTGAACCATTCCTCGCATCTTAGTTGGGGTTACTATTGACGTGACGAAACACCGTGACCAAAAGCAAGTTGGGAGGAAAGGGTTTATTTTTGCTCACACTTCCACATCACATCCACCACTGAAAGAAGCCAGGACAGGAATTCAAACAGGGTAGGAACCTGGAGACAGGAGCTGATGCAGAAGCCAGCAGAGGGGTGCTGTTTATGGGATGCTCATCATGTCTTGCTCAGCCTGCTTTCTTATAGACCCCAGGACCACCAGCCCAGGCACCATCCTCAACGGACTGGGCCCTCCCCTCTCAGTCACTAATTAAGAAAATGCCTTATTGCTGCGTCTTGTGAAGGCATTTTCTCAACGGAGGTTCCTGCCCTTCAGATAACTCAGATAAGCTTGTGTCAAGTTGACATAAAACTAGCCAGCATACCCGGCTACCCCAAATCTTCCATCTTGAGGTACAAGGCTGATATCATATAGGCTCAGGTGTTGAGGAGGAGCGAGAGGAGAGCCAGAAGGCTTGGCTTGAGTGGGAGAAAATGCCCTGAGCTACAAAGGCCCTGTGGATTCACAGACAGAAAAAGTAAAGCAGAGGAGAGAGGCTGTGTGAGGCCGTACAGAAAGTCAGTGGCAGAGCCGAGGCAGTGATCTGCCAGTCAATGTCCCCTGCACAGTCCTAACAATATCAAAAACAGTGAGTATGATGTGTGCACTGAGAGCCTCACTCCCAGAAGCTCTGCTGGTTCTTACACTGACTCAATTGTCCCTCCATGTGCTAAAGCACAGAGATGTTAAACAGTTTTTACATGATCACACAGCTTGGAAATACACTGTGTTCTTCAAGGTCATATAAACACCTCTCTCTCTCTCTCTCTCTCTCTCTCTCTCTCTCTCTCTCTCTCTCTCTCTCTCTCTCTCTCCACATAGAGCTGCCCCCACCAACTTCCCAGAGAATCCTAATGATCTTTTCTTGGCTTTAACCTCAAGGGCTTTGGCTGGAGGATCTGCAAGAGTGAAGAAGGGAGCTTGCAGGTCCAGAAACACGGCTTGATCGTCATGAATGAGAGGTTCCTGAACAAGAGGCTCAGCCCCATTCCTCATCCCCGCTGAGCAATGATGGCGGCCCACGCAGTGCTAGGACTCATGGGTGAGTCACAACTAATAGCTTCCTGCGCTCTTTAGAAAATTCCATTTTGAGTCAGGTGTCAACTTAGATGCAAAGACTTTTTTAAATTCAAAAGCAGGGCTTTCGATGTGTTGTTTCAAACTTTGCCTTGCCCTTTTATAGCTGTAAGCAATCTTTCTTCTGGCAGGCAATCCAGGGAATGTTTCTGGTCAGGTTTTGCTCACAAATACTGCTCAGGAGGCCACCAATCCCGCCCCTCCCCACTCCAACTCTTCCCAAGCTCAGGTACATGGATGGTGGGTGATGCTGACCCCTCAGGAGGACACAAAAAATGGAATTTCAGCCCAGGTTGAAGGAATGGGTAAGAAAAACGTGAAGTCTCTGACATTCCTGTAATTCTAGCACTCAGAAGCCTGGACCGCACAGCATGACCTATCCCACCCCCTAACCCACTCCCTAACCCCCTCACATGTCCTCTAAAAACAACTAGTCAAACAAAAACATCTACCTGCTGGAACAAGGAGGACACAAAAGAGGTCATGCTGTCTGGCTACACTGATAGAAAGTTCCAGAACAAAGACCGCTACTCAGGTAAAGAAAATCTAACATGGTTGCCCCTGAAGAAGACATGCAAGAGATGTTCCCATGATCGTCCAATGACAGGAGTCTCAGTGGGAGTGTGCCAGTGTTTATCAAAAGTCAGTCAAGTGTGCCCTTGTGATCCATAAATTGCACTCATGTAAATTACACTCCTATTTTTAAATTACCAGAAAATACATTACTGTATGCAGATTGACAGTTTATATCCTACAGTAGCATCTTAATGAGGAATTCTTAAGTGATGATGGAGGTCAAACTGGGCCAATCAGGAGCCTGACAGCCGACTAGACCGATAGTTTGTCTTCAGGAACTGATGGATCCAGGGGCTCCGTCTCCATCATTCAGCCTGCTTTCCACCACAGGCCTTCATTCTCCTGGTGGGGTCAAGGAGCACCCAGCTACTCCACACTTACGGACTTCCAGCTCAGCAACCCTGAGCAGGGCAGGGAGCCCTTTGCTGCTCACTAGTAAAATCCTTGCATTGACTCTGCTGAGCCCCTTGAAGAATCCAATGTTCCCCAAAGGAACAGCAGATGCAGGTCTTTTGTGATCATGCTTTGTTGGTGGTGATTGTTGTCATCAAACCCTCTGATCGAGGTAATTAAGTGAACTGATTAATTGAACAAGGAAACAACCCTGACAAACTGAACTGCTTTTAAACAAACAGTGCCTTCTTACCTGAGGCAATATTGTCACTGTCACAAACTCCAGGCTGAGAAGACCTGCATTGGTTATGCTTTTGTTTGGCCTGATTAAATGCCTGACAAGAACCAACCTAAAGGAAGAGAAATGTGTCTTGGCTCAGGATGTAAGAGGACACTCTCATGGCAGGGAGGCCCTGCAGCAGGAGTAGCCTGAGATGAGGCTGAAGGGGTGTGAGGAAGCTGGTTATAACACATTGACTGCCAGGAAGCAGAGGGAGGGAAATGCCAGGGCCAGGCCCCCAGCACATAAGATGCTACCCATGCTTGGGTCAGGTTCTCTCCAGAACTGCTCTCACAGACACACCCAAAGATGAGTCTCAATAATCACTTTTCTCATTCCCATTGAGCTGACAGGAAACTGACAATCGCAAGACCCAAACACACCTCCCCACCCCATGTGTCCATCTGTATGCATAGATCTTGTGCTTGTGCATGTAGAAGGCAACCTTTTATGTTGTTCCTCACAAGCCATCTGCCTCATTTTTTGAGATATGGTCTCTCACTGGGACCCAGGACTCACCAAACAGGCAAGGCTAGCTGTCCAGTGAGCCAGGATCCACCTGCTTTTGCCCCCCCAGTGGTGAGGTTAGGTGTTCCTCCTTGCCATATTTTTTTGTGGGGGTGAAACTCGAGATCATTTTATGTAAAGTAAGTCAGACCATGGAGGTGAGTCTCGAGTGTGTTCCTTCCTGCATAGAATCAAATGTAAAGAAGGATGCAACAGCGGAAGAGAAACTCCTGGAAAATGGAAAGATGTGGAGAAACAGGAGGAGGCTGCAGAAGAACAGGGTCGGGAACATGAGCAAAGTGCATTGTGTGCACAACTGGAAATGTCACAATGGAAGTCCTCTCACTGTACAATGAACACACATTAGTAAAAGAGAAAAATGGCACATGAATTCATTGGGCTGTTTGTTACAGAAGCACCGCAAGACACTCAAGCATATAATACTAATATGCTCTTACTACGGAGACCCTCACATTAAGGCTCATCTGGATCAGGGCATGATGTAGGCCTGTGTTTCCACTGTGGAGTAGTACCCATAATATGTAAAGTTTGCAGAGCAAATCATCCATCCATTCAGTCAGTCAGTCAGCATTCAATAAACACACAAGCTCACCCCTCTCCTGGGAATTCAAGACAGACACATCTTTGTTTTCATGGAGTTCCCCAAATGCTTTTGGTCCTGGTGTTTATCACAATAGAAAGCAGACTACAGCCAGGGTGCAGGGGAAGGGGGGTATTCACCTCCTCCACCATAAATTTCTACGCTAGTTTAATTATTTTTACAATGAAAATTTATCACTTTGCAATTTCTGTAAAAGGAATAGAGAAAATAAGATAAATGCACCGTGTGTGTGTGTGTGTGTGTGTGTGTGTGTGTGTGTGTGTGTGTGTGCTAGAGCATGGACCATCCGTAAAGAGCAGAGTGGGGAGGAGAGAGTGAGGAGGTAGGAGGGAATCCATTTGGCAGATGCATGCTCCCCCAACTTGTCAAGAGAAGCAGCTGAAATTTTTTCTGGAGTTGGTTAAGTGCATCTTTCTCTGAGTGAAGTGTGCCTTTCTCTGAGTCTGGGTCCTAGAAACAAATGAAACAAAAACTGGTTGGTAAATCGGATTCACTCTGAGATAGGACCCTGACTCCCAGAGCTGAGACAGAAACCTCCATCAAGACTTGGTCATCTTGTCCAGTCTCCTGTCCCCACTCTTTCCACACACAAGACAGCCTGTACTCCTTATGCGTCATGGTAGTTGTATGGCTGGATTTTCTTTCGGGGAGGGGGACACATTAGTAAGTACCTATTCTCCCTAGAAAAGGTACCAACAACAACAGAGCAAAGAAAGTATTCTACCCAAGTCTAGTCCAGTGAGCCAGTGAGGTGAGGGGTTATCTATAGGGCACAGGTGAGTTAAAGACAGTTACATCATCAAAAAGCCCACCCCCACACAGGTGGCAATTCACAAAAGCTGCATCCCTAAAGCATCCTGCACAATATGCAGGCAGCTCCACCCAAATAGGCTCTCCCTGCCATTTGGGGCACCATGTTTTAGAAATCTAATCAACCCTTCACAATCTTGGTGCTGTGGGGAGCCTACCAGAGTCAACCACTCAGACATAGTTTATAGCCAATTGCAAGTCTTTATTCCAGCAGGCTGAGACTACACTCAGGTATTTAGGACCCTAGCGTAGTACTGAATGTGCAGATCACCGGGCTTTTAAAGGCAAAATCCACATCCTGGTAACTTGCTTGGCAGCTGCAGAGATAAGTTTGCACAAGCAAGCAGTTTAACAGAAGCCAAGATAAGTTAGCTGAGGCATCTTGACCTCAGGGTCCTAGAATATAATAGGGTTGGGTAATTTTCCACAGGGTTCTCCATCAAGGAGATCAAGTTCTAGTTAAACCTAATATGGCCTCAGCAAAATTACAAGGTGGAAGAATCTCTGGATTGTCTTGCCCTGTCACGTTGGAAAGGATCCTTGTTAATCTTGTAATTTTCTGAGCCTTGTAAGTGTCCTTAGATTCCTGAATGTTATTAGCCTCCATTCTCCTCTATGAAAGGAATACTTCTGCTTTGAGGAATAGTGATACAATAGTGGTTGAGGGCTAACTTACTAGCTGTGTTTCTCAGGAGTGATGGAACCTGGACAACACCCTTCATCTCTCTGTGCCTCACCTACAAAATGGGAAAGATGGAAAGATGACAATGGTAGCTAGGGGCAAAATCTCACAATGAGGACACGGCCAGTGTTCTGTGTTATTCTCACAGTCGTTACTTCTACCTCCCACCAGGATGAGCCTACAATGCAGGAAGTAGAGATGCTTTCTGGCTGACTCCATGTGTCCTCAGTGCCTTGGGGTACAGTATCTAGCAAATCTGCACTTGGAGTGAGGTATCTCAGACCCAAGGGGCCTTAGATATCCCACAACCCCTTCTTCCTCCTTACCTGTGGAACCACTGAGGCCACATAAGCCAAAGCTGAGTTGCTGTAGCTCACTGGGGACAAAGACGGTGGATGGCATGGACAGGTAAGTGGAAGCTGCTGCCTCTGTGTTGTAAGGTTTGTTTGGAGAACAGACCCTTTGAAGACACTTGACTTGGTGTCTGCAGCAAGGGCAGCCTGTAGCTAGAGTTTTCCTGCCTGGCCCACAGTCAGGGCAAATCTCTCTCACCTGCCAGTCCCACAGCCACTCAGACCTGACCAAGTAAACACAGAGACTTATATTGGCTACAAACTGTATGGCCGTGGCAGGCTTCTTGCTAACTGTTCTTACAGCTTAAATTAATTCATTTCCATAAATCTATACCTTGCCACATGGCTCGTGGCTTACCAGGATCTTCACATGCAGCTTGTCATGGTGGCGGCTGGCAGTGTCTCTCTGACTCAGCCTTCCACTTCCCAGTTTTATTCTCCTCCTTGTCCTGCCTACACTTCCTGCCTAGCCAATGGCCAATCAGTGTTTTAATTATTGACTAATTAGCAACACATTTGCCATACAGAACATCCCACAGCAGCAGCCTGTCTGGGAAGGCTGAGTTTTGTACAGAACACCCTGCTATGTGTGAACAGTGCTGTTAAAATTGCCCAGTCATTTAGTGTGGTTACATGCAAATTTCATGTTGTTACATGTATTTTCAACATAGGCTGTGTACTTTCTAACCTCCTTCTCTTCTTCCTTTTTTTCTTCCTCTCCTTTAAACAGGAACCCATTACATAGCCTAACACCCTTCATAACTGCAGCACAAAACTCCAACCCCGCATCGGTGAGTAACATCAGCTGCAGGAGAAAGACAAGTGGATGGAGGCGCAAATTGATGGTGCCTAGGTCACCATACAACTGTGTCACCTAGCCCTCTGGTACTTCACCCACCTTCCCCACATGCCTTTACCATCTGCAATAGTCTTGTTTCAATGCATTTCTTTATTGCCTCCCTTCCTAAGTACAATGTGGTTTCCCTGGTGAAGGGACCTGGACCATCTTATTCACCATTAAATCACCAATAGTCAGTCTTTGACACATAGTAGGTGTTCAATAAATACTGTGTATCAATAAAACTAAGTCAGTATTTAGAGGCCAAACTATGTACTGTTCTCCTGGAAAGTGCCATGGTTTCTCCAATGTGCTGCTCTCCTGGAAAGTGCCATGGTTTCTCCAATGTGCTGTCCCAGCTCCTTCCTCTGGCACTTCTCTGTTCATAGTTCCCATCAGCAGGCCACTCTGGATTCAAGCCCCACAGGAATGTTTCTTCTGCTTGTATCCAAGCCAGCTCTACACACTCTAGCCCTGACACCCAGTCACCGGCCTCTCCTGCCACCTCCCTGGGCAGCCTTGGGCAGGCTTCAGCCTATGTCCTCCTCATAGGCATATGCCCCTGTCTCTTGTTTCTCAGGACCTGTACCGTGTCCAGTGCAGTAGCCACTGGCCCCATTGGCTAAGCACCTGAAATGTGGACAATCTGAATGGATGTACTGTGGGTACAAAGGACAGATCAGAGTTTAAAGGATTAGTCTGGAAAAAAAGAAGGTAACAAATGGACTATTTTCTGAAACTGCAACATTTTGGATGAGTTACATTAAATAAAAGATACTAAAATTAACATTGCAGTGTTTTGCTTATCAAACTCCCAATTATGTATGTGTCTCTCTTCATGTTCTTCCCCATGTACTGTTCTGTAGAGAACTCTCCAGGAGCCTCTTTCTAGTTGGAGCTGGTACACACTAGGTGGTCAACAAATTCCTGCAGTAAAGGAACATTGAGAAGGGGACCTGTGAGTGTTGTCCTAACTCTTGACTCTTCTCCCGGCAAGAACCAGAGCTTTCCAAGGACAAGGGACAAAAAGTCATTTGTCCATCCTACAGACCAAGTGTGGAAGACAAGAGCACCAGGCAGGGTATCTGCTGACCTGGGAAGTTAACATCCAACTGAGGCTCTGAAAGGACACTTGGTGGCTCTTGTGGGAAGCAGGAAGGAAATGCAAAGGAACAAGTGGTGCTACCTACTGATGAGAATAATGTACACCAGGACACAGGACGCTAAGGGGAGGATATCAGGATGCTAGTGAAGGGAAGGGGGGTGGAGGTGGAGAATAAGGAGGGCAGGAGGAGGAGGGGGAAAGGGGGAGACAGAGGCACACAGAAACACATGTTCAGGTTTGCATCTATGTGACAGGAGTCCTAGTATCAGCACCCACACCTGCCTGCCTGCCCAACCGCTGGCTTTCCGTGTGACTCTGTTTGTTGCTTTTCTATTATTGCAACAAAATGTTTGAAGCAAACAAGTTACAGAGGAAATTATTTGGGCTCACAGTTCCGGAAGTGCAGGAAGTCTTGGCAGACAGTTTGGTTCACATCACTATGTCTAGAAGACAGAAGAAATGGGGTCCATGAAGGGGTGGGGCAAGATGTAGCCCACAATGACACACCTATAGTGACGAACTTCCTCCAACAGGGCCCCAACTACTACTTTTCACCTTCTCCTACTAATGCCATCCTATGAATCTATCAAGGGATTAATCTATTCACTAGGCAGAGCCCTCATGATCACCCCTGGAACTGCCATGGCAGAGACACCCAGAAGTTCACTTCACTAATGCTCCAGGTGTCCCTTAATCCAATCTAGTTGGTTATTAAGATTTCCCTTCTTTGTCCCCAAGGACTACATTTCCCTTTTCCATTTCACCTCCAACCCTGTAGGGTGACAGCAGAGATCCAGTGAATCTCCAAGTTCCCTGGTATATACACTAAAACATGTCTTAGGGTTTTATTGCTGTGACGAGACACCATGACCATAGCAACTCTTATAAAGGAAAACATTTAATTGGGGCTGGCTTACAGTTCAGAGGTTTAGTCCACTAATGTCATGGCAGAAAGCATGGCAGCATGCGGGCAGACATGGTGCTGGAGAGGTAGCTGAGAGCTCTACATCTGTATGCAAAGGCAGCAGGAAGAGAGAATGACACTGGGCCTGGCTTGAGTTTCTGAAACCTCAAAGCCCACCCCCTGTGACACACTTCCTCCAACAAGGCCACACCTACTCCAACAAGGCCACACCTCTAATAAGGGCACTCCTTATGAGTCTATGGGGGTCATTTTCATTCAAACCACCACACTCCACCTTTTGGCTGTTGGACTCCGCACAGGTAGAGCATCTGTAGATCCATTACAAAATACCCCAGATGTGTGCTCCCTCACATAGATGCAAATGACCAGGGAGCTCCTACTGGGGCCTTCTGTCAAGGTGGGGCATGCAACACCTTCCTGCTTGGCTGATCCAGCAGATCATGGGGTCCCAGGGTTCTTGTTAGAGTCCCAGTCACCCATGCTCTGAAAATGCTCAGGTTATATTGTGTCATGAGAAAGCAACATCACTTATTCTCACAGGGTGGGCTTGAATCTAATGAGAATAAGTTGCATGCATTTAAGCCCAAACAAGCACATTTATGTGTGAAATATTCACACATTTAGATACCAGTTAAGCATGGGACACTGTGACAAGAAGTGAAGACAGACCCAGGAGGGTGAGACAGCCTCTGCCCTCCAATTACTTTCAGTCTGATAGACAGCTGGGGTGCTCATGTTGACATAGACTAGTAATGCTGCTGAAAATATCACTCTACATCTCACACCTGAGGCTGTGGGAAAGCATGTTTTTGAACATGTGTCTCAGACCTGACCTTTGGAGCTTGGCTCTCAGAGGCAAATTTGAAATGTCAGCTTGTGCAATGGTGGATTTTGAATTTTGCCTCAACAATTTTTGGCTTTCTGTGACATCCGTTTCAGCTGGGTTTTCTTTTCTTTTTTCTTTTTTCTTCATAAAGGATATCCTTTCTCCAACTCATGAGTGAAGACTAATTTTATTTGATTAAAAAAAATGGAAACAGTAGATGCTATACATTTATTCTGCTTTCAGTTTATATTTCGTTACAACTTTCCATTGCATCTGACACATTAACAAATCTTTGGATACATCATTTTGGAATTAAGACAATAATCTGCCTGCAAATTTGACAAAAAAATTTTGGTGATGCTGAAGATCCATCATACAGACACAATTTGCTGCTGCTCTGATCATTTTCAGTAAAATGATCCAATTACACTCCACAGAATGCATTATTCCCTCGGCTGCTGATAAATGGAAAAGTGTCATTAGTAAGGGCTAAAGTTCCCTTTACACAACTCAAGGTCTGGTTATGACAATGAATTGTAAGGACAACCAGTTCCAAACCCTGCAGTTATGTATTTCTTCAGCAAACACGTGTCAAATCCTTACTTCTCAAGGCAGTTGGGGTTGGGGGAGAGGAAGGGAGGGAGGAGCTGTGCAGAAGAGAGAAACCTGGGGTCGTAGGCTAGGAGCCTGCCCTGCAGCTACAGGAGGAGCAGTGTGCACAGTGTGCTGAGCCTTGGCTTCAACATTTGCCTGGCAACCCTCGACATCTTCTTTTGGAGACCCCCTCCTGGATACAGTAACCATGTGGAAATACATCTAGTTTCCACATTAAATGGAAAATATGTCTGTCAGAATTATTTTGATGACTGTGATGGCTAATTTCGGCTGTTGACTTGGTTGGGTTGAACAGACCCTAGGAGAGTAGTAGAGCACACCTCTCAGGCGTCTGGGAGGGCATTTCCAGAGTTAAATCCCTGGGACTCTGGTTTAGTAACTGGTTCAACCCCTTGATGTTTTCACAGAACTCTGTGAAACCGTGAGCTAAAAAGCACGCCCCAAAATTTTTTCTATCAGGAATTTTGTCACAGTCATGAAAAAGTAATTAACACAATGCCTTTTAAAAATAGATATTATTTTGATTTTATAGTTTTCACATTTTGTAGCTGACCGTTTCTACTTCCTTACCACCAATCTCCAGCATTGTCACAGGCTCCTGAAAGTCCTGCAGGACCAAGTGAACACAATAAATTTGGAGTCAGAAATAATGCCACAGACATTGATAAATGAAGATATTTCATCCACCCCAGCAGAAGCAGAAGGGGCCAAGAACTTTCCAGATGGAACAGACAGTGGAAGAAGGTTCAGGAACAGTCCAGAAAGGATGTTCAGACTTTGCCAGAGAGAAGTCTAAATACAAATTTTGGAAATAAAATGGGGATTCTATAATTTATTCTCCAGAATAAATAGAGGAGCCCCAGATGGTTCCTGAGGGAAGCTTGGCCTCTGCAAGATGCTGTAGATGGGCCTGGGCTGATGCAGCTTCAGAAGCAAACCCCAAACTTCCTTCAGAGAGCAGGTTCCAGACAAGGCCTGTTTAGAACCCACATACCATCTCTGCTGACTCTGCCCCATTTGTACAACTTCTCTGGTCACAAGGCTCTTTAGTGTTCCTCACATGCTTTGCCTGCATTCGAGCTCCCTAGTCTCCCATAACCTGGGCCTGGTCTCAACGCCCAGCCTTCTCAGTGCACACTGTAATCATTATTAAATTTGCCCTCCCCAAAGCACACTTCCAAATGCCTCACACTACAGCTTATAACCCTGGCTCTCTTGTAGGTGTACAGCATAGAGACTGGTATAGGGAGGAAGCACATTTCCCAAGGTCACAAGAATTAGAGTTGTAGTCAGGACAAGAATCCATGTTCAAATAACTCTGCTCTTCCACACCGGGAAACTCCCATGGTTATAACCTCCAGACTAGCAGACAGCGCTGACCAGGTAGGGCGCCCAGATATGAGCTGCTTATAGTTGAAGACTGACGGTCTCAAGGAAAATGTAATAATTCTTTGGGCATGAGGCCCCAGAGTTTGCAGCTAAATTGCTGAGGACCGTTTGACTAACCCATAGAGTTCTAGTACTCTCCAAGTCAGAGTCTGGCTTGCTTTCGAAGTCCATTTTTGGAAAAATACTGATGCCAGGCATAACCGTAAGCTTCCCTACCTTTCCCACCACAGTAAAGGAGACAGTTCCTCAAGCAACATGAATTCCTCTGTTGTTTTCTTTTTCATTAATTAATTCATTTTAATTTTTATCATCTCTCTCTCTCTCTCTCTCTCTCTCTCTCTCTCTCTCTCTCTCTCTCTCTCTCTGTGTGTGTGTGTGTGTCTGTGTCTGTGTGTCTGTGTCTGTGTCTGTGTGCGCGTGCGCATGCATGTGCATGTGTGCATGTGTAGAGGCCAGAGGACAACTTGCTGGAGCTGGTTCTCTCCTTCTACCATGTGGGTTCCTGAGATCATCAGTTTGGTGACAATTGCCCTTACCCACTGAGCCATCTTGCCAGCACCTCATTTCTCTTTAAGGGGATTTGGTGCTGAAACCTTTCATACATGTCTGTCAACATCACTGTAACTCACAGTGATCCTGCAGAGGCAGCGGGGCTGTGGGAGTGTACAAAATCACTGTAAAGCTGGGCCTCGTTGGTTCACATCACTGTATACCTCTGCCATTGTCTCCTAGGTGGTATCACATCCCCTTATAGATGTGATGGAAAATGTTGGGCCCTGACTTCAAAATGTCTGGCTGTTTTATCACTAGGTTCTGGCTGTCCTGTCCTAACTCAACCCTTTCGGCATTCATTTAATCTTTTTCTCTCCCAGTTCAATCACTGAAACTGGCCAGCTTTCTTCTTCTGCTGCCCTATTTATTCAAAAGGCATTACTGGTCCTGTGATTCTGTTCTGTTGAGGCTGACCCCAAGAGTTCTCAGCGACAAAAGCAGGAGGCAGCACGAGGTTTTCTGGACTTAGGTCCTCAGAGATGGGTTCCAGGTAGGATCTCATACAGCAGCTGACCATTCACTGTGTGCTGCCTCTTCATTTCCTGGGATGGGTTCCAGGTAGGATCTCGTACAGCAGCTGACCATTCACTGTGTGCTGCCTCTTCATTTCCTAGGATGGGTTCCAGGTAGGATCTCATACAGCAGCTGACCAGTCACTGTGTGCTGCCTCTTCATTTCCTAGGATGACAATGAGACTTCTGTCTGCAAAACGAGAAATCTTCCCTCATTTGAATCTGTGCTTACAGCCCCTAATTAAATAATAACTTTCACAGCACTCCACTGCTGGGAGTCTGAACAGCTCTCCCATTACCTCCCCTTCGTGAAGTCAAAATTACAGACCTGTCATTTCCTGGCTTTTCTCATAAATGCAAGCATTAAATTATACCTACACTCACCCATTAGGAGTTTCTCTCTGTGGTGGGTGTTTAAATGTCTCATAATGACTCTACTATCTCTTCAACTTTCCATCTCTCTCAGAATATTAATGAATTCCACCTTGCTCTAGAATTCTTGCCTAGCTTGTCTTCTAATTTCTTGATGTAACATGAATTTGATTGCATAAAAGTTCCCTTTCTCTCTGGGGAAGAAAAGAAGAAACATCTTTCTCACAGTTAACATTCTTTGCATGGAGAGAAAAAGAAATGCCTTTTAGATTTCAGAGTGTCTTTAGACAGGAGTAGCTCTTTGGTCACAGTGGATTGGTTCTCTCTCTGGGATGTTTAATCATTTTTTACTATTTCCTCTGTTTTCTTCTCACTCAGACAACACTCAAGTTCTAAGTACTTTACATACACGGATTCTTAATCTTTGCAATATCCCCATGAGTGGGTGCTGTTACTGTTCCCATTGTACCAATAAGGCAAGGGTTTGTAGCTGTCCTCCAGACGCTACAGTTAACAATTGGTAGGTCAGGGTAAGTGGAAGTCACAGTCCAGATACCTGGCAGGGATTCTGACGTTATGAAGGCTTCCCTCAAAGAGCTAGATAGCAAGGAGTTTCTATCCCTGGGAGGGAGCTGCTCTTGGAACTGAACTGTCCTCGGCACTCTGCTCTCCTCTTGTCTCCACTCCTTCTCGATGGTTTCTTGTTGTTCTGGTAGCAGAAGGACAGAGCCACGTGTCTGGCAACATCAAACTGAGGACTTGGTCCCTGCAGGCGGAACAAGTGCTGACCACTTTGCCTGTGTGCCTGGCCCCTGCAGACACAAGTCCCAGCTTTTTTCAGCTTGGGACCAGCTACCATGTTCAGTCAGGTCATCCATTGGGAAGGGGGGTGGAGCATCGAGTCCCCATCCCATGTGGCCAACAGCCAAGGTTAGTGTGTTGGAGGAACCAAGACTAAGGCGCGTGCTTCTGTTAAAAACAGAGTTCTCTTGACAGCATGACTTATGGCATTTGACAGAATTGTTCAAGGCACAGAAAAACAAGTTTGACAGCGTGTGTTTCAAGCAGAGATGGGAATGTGGCACTTCCAAAGTCAATCACTGGCAGCTTTCGTGGGGGGTAGGAGCAGGAAGTGGGGACAACTTCATTCTCTCTTCTTTCCACCCAGAGCCCTGCTCTGTCTGGTGTCTGTAGGAAGTAGGCAAACCCGCTGCTTTTGCAGTCCACTAATTTAATGATGCCTGGCAGCTCTGGAAAGCCAGGAACCCCAGGGCGTTGCTCAAGGCAGAGGCTCTAAAACTCTGTGGCATAAACCAAGAAGTGTTTTCTAGCAAGATGCCTGCTAAAAACCTTCTAGAATTCAGGGGAAATAGAGGGTGTTTCCCCCACATCCTGGTTCAAGGTCTACAGAAGGGTGGGCTGCTGTTGTTGCAAAGATCAGATGAATGCATCATGCATCACATTCAGCCGTTGTTTTCCTTTACTGAAGGTGCAGAAATGCGAAGAGCCAGGGAGAAAGGGAAGGACAATGGCTCTGAGCTTGGGAGTGGAGATGGGGTGGGGAGGTGGGGGGGGCGGGTGGACAGGAAGAGGGTGATGACCCAGGAAAAGTCACTCTGGCCCTTCCCACCTGTGAGAGCATGGGTCTCCCGTTTCCCTTCACACAGTTAGAGGCTCCGCTGTCATTCTGGGACTGTGTTCTGGTGGCAGCAGACATGGCTGGCAGTGGTCTGTCTTCTTCTGTCCCTGTTGAAGTGATAGCCATATTTATGCAGAGTCGGTTTCCCATCAGCTTGCTCCCCTCTGGACACCATGGTCCTCCCTGTACCTTGGGTAATTACTTAAGCCCCACTGCACTTCCAAACAATTTCACTGGTTTTTGTATGTTGTTCCCTTATTTCTTTGAAAGAAGAAACTTCTCATTGTCCCCCAGTTCCCACCAAATCTCGTTTTCAACTTGTTATATAACTAAGACTATCTTATGAGGCCCCTCATTTTTATTGCCTTAATTGTATATATTTTGTCTGCATGTGTTTCTGTGTGCCTGGTGCCCACAGAGGACAAAGAGGGTGTCAGATCCCCTGGAATTACAGAGAGTTGTAAGCTGTCATGGGGGTGCTGGGAATTGAACCTAGGTCCTCTGGAAGAGCAGCCAATGTTTTGACCACAGGCTTATCTCTCCAGCTCCCATTTTGATTATTTTTTAAGGAACAAAATACTATTTTTATCAAATCAGTTGACAGTGAGTGAGAATGTGCTTTAATTTTCCTTGATTTTTTTTCCAAATTTTATATAACACGTACTCAGAGTCATCTTTAAATTAACAATGACCTCTCACATTAGATTAATCCATCTATACATCAACCCATCATTTACTTACATATATATATATATGCATTCATCCATCCCACCCATTTAATCACCCAATAAAGTATCCATCCATCCTTCCCTCCTTCCCTCCCTCCCTCCCTCCCTCCCTCCATTCATCCATCCATCCATCCTCCAACACAAACATCCATCCATCTAATCTATCCATCAACACATCCTTCAATCCAAATGTCCATCCATCCATTCACCCACCCATCCATCCTCCAATCAAATATCCATCTATACATCCATACATCCTCCAATCCAAACATACATACATACATCTATCTATCCATCAATCTATCCTCCAGTCCAAACATCTGTACATCCATCTGTACCCACATCCATCTATTCATCCTCCAATCCAAACATCCATCCATCCATCTATCTATCTATCTATCTATCCATCTATCCATTCATACATCCATACATCCATCTTCCAATCCAAATATCCATCCATCCATCCATCCATTTCATTCATTCAGCATTTGTTCAGTGACTACTGTGAGCCATTCATGAATATCTTCTTAGCTATAAGTAGTATTTATTCAGATAAAAACATTCAGAGCAAAAAAAAATTTTATTTAAAATTTTCATTCATCCCAGCGACCATATGGAATCAGCTGCATCATAAATAGGCTTAAACAGGCTATGCAAAAAATCAGTTTTTAAAAGTTTCAAAAAAGAAATTGTTATGTATATTACTTGTCTTAGTTCTTTTTAGAGAGTATTATTTCTCAACAGTTAGAAGTAATTTCTAGTTGTGAAGGTAAATTATGTCTTTAAATAAGAACAAACTGACGCTGGGCAGTGGTGATGTACACCTTTAATCCCAGTACTCAGAAGGCGAGGCAGGCAGATCTCTTGGAGTTTGAGGCCAGCCTGGTCCACAGAGCAAGTTCCGGGACAGCCAGGGCTACACAGAGAAAACCTGTCTTGAAAAACAAAAACAAAATAAAAGAAGAACCAACTGAAAGAAAGAAGAGGAAGAACATTACTGTCCCTTTGCTAGGGTCTCTTTGTTCTCCATTCCTAAACTTGGTCCCCCACCCCTTCTTCTCAAAGCCACCATTGTCACAAAGGGAGGTTTTTCAAATGTATTTATATGTATATATACAATGTGCTATAATTTACATTAAAATAAAATTTAAAATTGTGTGTTTCTCTATGGGCGTACATATGTACAAATTCCCTGATTTTTATGGCAAACTCTCAAAGATTTCAGTTGGCAGGTCGTGTGCTCCTTGCTTTCTGGCATCAAGGTCCTTTGGTGTCAGGCAGAATGGGCTTGGGTTGCATGAATTCTGTATGAATGTGGGGAACTGTAATTTGCTAGATCAATTAAAATTTAAACTGCCTGCTTTGCAGAGGTTCTTCATTATCCATTTCACCAGTGCTTTTTACTTAGTTGGGAGTGAAGATTTCTACAGCCTAGCCATTCTCAAACACACATGCACTCTTAGTTCACTGTCCCTGAATTTAGAGCAGAAAAATTGCCGCCCAGGGAAAAATAACTGAACAAGAGAGCGTCTTAAAGCATAGGACTGTCCCTATATCAGGCCCAAACTGGCAGTGGTGGACGCATTAAACTGGCTCTTAAGTCAAAATGTTAAGCTTGCTAATGCTTCAGCAGGGGTCAGAGCCTTCCCTTCGGCTCTTCATTCACATCATTCATTCTCTGGGAATTCTCTTTTTGTTTTGCACTGCAAGTACTGTTCATAATAAATGCATTTGCCTGTGGCACAGCGTCCATTCCTCATTCTCTGTCCAGCCTTGTCAGCAGATCTGCCCTATGGCATGGATCAATGGCATGGATATATCTCAGTGATGATGTGGCCTTTCAATAACATGGAGGAATTCCCAAACTGGAAGATTTTAAACTGGAAAAAAAGTATGTGTCTCCATTAGTTTGAATGAGGAATGTCCCCCAGAGCCTTGAGCAATTAGATGCTTTACCCTAGGTGGTAGAGCTGTTTGGGAAGGTTTAATAGGTGTGGCCTTGTAGGTGGATGTATGTTACTGGAAGCCAACCTTAAGAGTTAAAAGACTCTGTCTAGTTCAGTGTTTTTACCCTGTGCTTGCAGTTCAAAATGTGAGCCCCCAGCTTCCTGCAGCTCTACCTGCTGTCTTTGCTCCACCATCACGGCCGCCAACCCTCCTGAACTGTCAGCTGATACAAACACTTCTGAAAGTTATCTTAATCACAGTGTTTTAGTCATAACAATAGAGAAGTAACTAATACAGTGTCTGCCTTAAGTCAGCAGGACTTAACAGACAGGTCTATAAACACAAATGATTGTTATGTATGTTATCCTAAGAATCCATGTTAAATGATTCATTTCCAGGGCAGATTTTCTAAACAATTCAAAATTCTATTTTTTAGGCTCTTTTAAGGAGGGGATCAGTATAATTTTTTTTTATTTCTGAAGATAGTGCCTCATCATAGCCCAGGCTGGTCTTGAACTCAAGTTCCTATCACCTCAGCCTCCTGAGTACCAGCATATGGATATGTGTCAGCACACCTGGCTATGGTTGTGTTGTTTTTTTTTTTTCAGAGTCCGAGTTCACTATTATTAAATGGTACCAAATCTATAAAGAAGAAAGACAGAAAAAAAGATCTAATTCCTCAATGCTCATCATTAAAATAGTAGAACTATTTTAGAAGCTTGAAGAATATCATTCTAAATATATCTTTCTCTTTTTTTACACATACAAATAGGAGGACAGATGAACTCACTAAAATACACTCCAATAAAACAGTGGGTAACTTCTGTACCCAACTCTCATACCCAGACAGGCCATTCAGACAAAAATAACAACGAAATGCTCTAAAATTGACCACATATTTGGATATAAAGCAAGTCTCAACAGTTAGAAGAGAATTGTAATAATATCTTGTATCCAATCTGATCATCATGCATTAAAGCTGGATATCAATAATAACAGAAAGTGTACAAACTCAGGAAAACTGAACAGCTCACCACTGAATGAATAAATGGGTCAAGCAGAGATCAATAAGAAAATTTAAAAATTTTTAGAGTTGAATGAAAATGAAAACACAACATATCCAAACCTTTGGGACAAAATGAAGGTAGGAGACAAGTTCATGTCACTAAATGTCCACATCAAAGAATGGGAGAGCTCTCACCTTAGTAACATAGCAGCATTCCTGAAAGCTCTAGAACAACAAGAAGAAATAACACTCAAACTGGGTAAATGGAAAAAAATAATCAAACATGGGGCTCAAATCAATTAAATAGAAACATAAAAAAAGATATAAAGAATCAATAAGATAAAGAGTTGGTTCTTTAAGATATTCAACAAGATTGACAAACCTTTAGCCAAATTAACTAAAAGATGGAGAGAGAAAAGATCCAAATTAATAGAATTAGAGATGAAAAGAGAGACATCACAACAGATACTGAGGAAATCCAGAAAATCATAAGGACATAATTTAAAAATCAGTACTCTGCCAAACTATAAAAGGTAAAAGAAATGGATTTATTTCTTGATATATATAACTCACCAGAGTTAAATCAAAATCAAGCAATTTAAACAGACCCATAACCCCTAGTAAAATAGAATTAATAATTAAAACTCTCTCAACAAAAAATGTCCAAAGCTGTGGGAGCCCGTTCTCGGGTTCCTCGTGGCTTTACCCAGCAGGTCCGCATAGAGGATGATTAGGACCACGGGCCTGAGTGCAGGTGTCTGAGATGGTCTGCACTTGGCTGTGCTGGGGGAGGAGGTCTTTTGCTCCACCCCTTGGCGTCTCTATAAAAACCGTGGGGCAGAGACAGTCGGGGCCCGTTGGAATAGGTTCCAGGCCCTCTCGAGGCTATCCTTTATTTTCTATCTGTTTATCTCCGCGATATTCTCCGCAATAAATCCTTCTATCTAATATTTCCTGCTGCTTGCACTCAAGAAAACTCTGGGGAACTGTGGGGGTGGTGGGTAAACGCCCCACACAAAGCCAGATGGATTCAGCACAGAATTCTACCAGATATTCAAGGAAATTTTAATGCCAATACTCTTCAAATTACTCTGAATAATATAAACTGAAAGAAAAATTTGCAATTCTTTTATTTATTTATTTATTTTTGGTTTTTCGAGACAGGGTTTCTCTGTGTAGCTTTGCACCTTTTCCTGGAACTCACTTGGTAGCCCAGGCTGGCCTCGAACTCAGAGATCCACCTGGCTCTGCCTCCCGAGTGCTGGGATTAAAGGTGTGTGCCACCACCACCAGGCTGAAAAATTTCCAATTCTTTATGAGGCTACAATTACCCTGATATCCAAACCACACAAAAACCCAACCAAAAACACCACTATCACCTATGTACATAGATGCAAAAAATTCTCAATGAAGTTCTTGAAAACTGAATGCATGTGGTAATATATTATTTGTAATTTATGAAATAAAGGTTGTCTGAAGATCAGAGGACAGAACAATCTGCTTGATAAAACATAGAGGCCAGGCAGTGGTGGTACACACCTTTAATCCTAGCACTCAGGAGGCAGAGATTCATCTGGATTTCTGTGAGTTCAAGGCCACACTGGGCTACATGAGATTAATCCAGTCTAAAAGAGAAACAGAGCCAGGCAATAGTAGCACACACCTTTAATACCAGCACTAAGAAGGTTGAGACAGGAAGTGATATTGTTGGGCAGAGAAAGGAATGTAAGGCAGGAGGAGATAGGAATTCTCTCTTCCAGGCTGAGGAGTTGGTGAGGTAAGAGGTGCTGGCTGTGGCTTGCTCTGCTTCTCTGATTGTTGAGCTTTCACTCTGATATCTGGCTCTGGGTTTTTATTATAAGACCATTTAGGATTTGTGCATCAAATGCAAAAACACATCAAAAAGATTTTATCTACCATAATCAATCAGGCTTCATCCTAGAGATGTAGGGATGGTTCAATATATGTAAAACAATAAACATAATCCACCATATAAACAGACTGAAAGACAAAAACCACATAGCTATTGCATTAGATACTGAAAAGACCTTTGACACGATTTAACATCCCTTCATAATAAAAGTCCTGGAGTGTAGCTGAATGTTTTCCTGTGTCCTGCCTGGCCCGCAGTCAGGACAAATCTCTCTCACCCACTGGTCCTGCAGCCACTCAGACACACAGAGGCTTATATTAATTAAAACTGCTCAGCCATTAGCTCAGGCTTACTGCTGACTAGCTCTTATACTTAAACTCAGCCCATTTTTGTTAATCTGTATGTCACCACATTTTCCATGGCTTTACCTGGGTGCCATTACATGCTGCTTCCTGGATGGCAGGCTTGAGTCTCCTCTCTCAGCCTTCCTCTTCCCAGAATTCTCCTTATCTGTACTTTCTGCCTGGCTACTGGCCAATCAGCATTTTATTTATCAACCAATCAGAGCAACACATATTCACAGCATAGAGAACATCCCACAGCACTGGAGAGATTAGAGATACAAGGGACATACTGCAACATAATAAAGGCAATTTATAGCAAACCCACAGCCAACATCAGCCTAAACAGAGAGAAACTCAAAGCATTTCCACTAAAATCAGGAATAAGACAAAGTTGTCCACTCTTTCCATACCTATTTGATATAGTACTTCAAGCTTAGCTAGAACAATAAGACAACTGAAGGAAACCAAAGGGTACAAACAGGAAGTGAGGAAGTCAAAGTGTCTTCATTTACAGATGATATGATTTTATACAAAAAAAAAAAACCTTAAGAACTCTGCCAAGAAATTTCTATAGCTGATAAACACTTTCAGTAAAGTAGCAGGATATAAAACAAAATTAATACACAAATCAGTAGCCTTCCTATATACAAATGACAGACTGAGAAAGGAATCAGAGAAACAGTACCTTTCACAATAGCATAAAAAAAATCTTGAGGGTAAACCTAACCAAGCAAATGAAAGACTTGTCTAATAAAAACCTTAAGACATTGAAGAAAGAAACTGAAGATATCAGAAGATTGAACAATCTTCCATGGCCATAGATCAGTAGGATTAATACTGTGAAAATGATCATCCTACCAAAAGCAGTCTGCAGATTCAATGCAATTCCCATCAGATTCCAACACAATTCTTCACAGAAATTGAAAAAATAATTCTCAACCTCATATAGAAACACAAACAATCCAGGATACGTGTGTGAGAGTGTGTGTGTGTGTGTGTGTGTGTGTGTGTGTGTGTGTGTGAATAATAAAAGAACTACTGGCAATATCACCATCCCCAATTTCAAGTTGTATTACAGAGCTACAGTAATAAAAACAGCATGGTACTGGCATAAAAACAGACATGTTGATCAAGGGAATTGAATTGAAGAGCCAGACATAAGTCCATACACCTATAGACAACTGATTTTTGACAAAGAAGTCAGAAATACACACTGGAGAAAAGATAGCATCTTCAACAAATGGTGATGATCAAACTGGATGTTGCATGTAGAAGAATGCAAATAGATCCACACTTTTCACCCTGTACAAAACTCAACTCCAAATGCATCAAGGGTTTCAACATACAGCAGGTACCCTGGATCTGACAGAAAAGAAAACAAGGAATAGGCTTGAGCTCATCGGCATAGGAAAGGACTTTCTGAACAGGAAATGAATAGTTCAAGGCACTAAGACCAACAGCTAATAAATGAGATCTCATGAAAAGCTTCTATACGGCAAAGGACACCATCATTCAGGCAAAATGGCAGGCTACAGAATAAGAAAAAGGTTTTAGGAACTACACATTTGGTAGAGGGTTAATATCTAAAATATATAAAGAACTAAAAAAACTGAACATCAAGAAAACAAATAACCCAGTTTAAAATGGGGACACAGAACTAAGCAGAGAGTTCTCAAAAGATGAAGCACAAATAGCTAAAAAATACTGAAAGAAATGTTCAACATCCTTGGCCACCAGAGAAATACAAATAAAACTGTTTTGAAATTTCATCTTACCCCAGTCAAAATGGTCAACATCAATAAAACAAATAACAGCACCTGCTGACAAAGATATGGGTAAAGGGAAACACTCATCCATTGATGGTGGGAGGGCAAACTTTTACACCCAAATTTTTTTACTATGGAAATCAGTGTGGCAGTTCCTTAGGAAGCTGGGAATAGACCTACCTCAAGATCCAGCTATGGCACTCTGGGACATGCTCAAACATGTTCATTGCTGTTCTATTCATAGTAGCCAGAAATTGGAAACATTCTAGATACCCCCAAACGATAAACAGATAATGGAAATGTGGTAATTTATATAATAGAATAGTATTCAGCTATTAAAAAATGAAATTATAAAATTTGCAGATAAATGGATAGAGCTAGGAAAAAACACCTTGAGTGAGATAACTCAGACCCAAAAAGGTAAATATTGTATGTTTTCTCTTATATGTGGTTGTTGGCTTTTAAGCCTTCATTATGCATGCTACAATTTGTTTAATCACAGAGGTTAGGTACCTAGTACGGGACTAGAAGGGAGGAGAGGATCTTCCAAGGAAAGAGAAATAAAATATATTGTTATAGAGAGGCAAAGGAGAGACTGGAGTAGGAGAATTAAATATGAAGGGGGATGGCAGAGACCGGTAAAGGATGGAATATGGGGAGGGATAGCTAACTAAAGGCCACTTGAGAGCCCATGTGGAAACCTGCTACTGAATAAGCTTCCTAAAACCATACACACACACACACACACACACACACACACATATATATATGAAAGGAATCTAAATGGAGTCATCCAATATTAGGGAGATAAAGCCAATTAGTTATCTTATGCCACCAACTAAAACTACCAGTTCCAGAAATAAGTTATGTCTCATTGAATTGTTGGCCAAAGAGACCCCATGAAAATCCCCAAATACCATAGGCTATTACTCTCCACAACACAATTGTAAGGTCCTATTGCTGAAGACAACACTTACATATATTACCTAACACTGAGAAATTGAGTTGGTGCCTAACTAGAAGCACTCCATTGATTGGCATTCATGATACTGGAAGTTACTCTGCATACTACTGGGGGAGAAAGGCAATCATTAACATCTCTCAGCTACAAACCCTGAGACCTACAATAGTGACCCACCTGCAAGATATACTGGTGGAATAGCAACAAAAATGTTATAGGATTAATCCACCATTTTCTGATCGGATTTAAAGCCCACTTCATACCTGACATTGCTAAAGTATCATAGACTAGCTATCTCATGGACCTGGGGGAAAACCTACCACTATTTTTCTGCTGAAAGAACATAGCAATAAGATGACTCTTAATGACATACTGCTATACATATAGGTGAGTGTCTCACTCAGCCCTCATCAGAGAAGCTTCTTCTTGTAGTAGAAGGGAACTAACACAGATATCCACAAATGGAAAATATGCAGAGAGTGAGAGACTGGGGCACTCAGTTCTAAATAGGATGTCTGTTGTTGTTTTGTGCTCTTTTGGGAGGCCCACCACCCAGCTCCCAAATAAATCACACACAGAGGCTTATTCTTGATTATGAATTCCCAGGCTTAGCTTGGCTTGTTTCTTGCCAGCTTTCCTTAACTTTAAATTATCCTGTCTAACTTTTACCTCTGGGCTTTTCCCATTCTCTTACTTATGTAAATCTTACTCTTACTCCCTGGCTTGCTGTGTAGCTGGGTGGCTGACCCCTGAAGTCTTCCTCCTTCTCTGGCTCTTCTTCTTCTTCCTTCCTCCCAGACTTGTCCTTCTATATATTCTCTCTGCCTGTCAGCCATGTCTATCCTTTCTCCTGCCTTGCTATTGGTCGTTCAGTTCTTTATTAGACCATCAGGTGTTTTAGACAGGCACAGTAACAGCTTCACAGACTTAAACAAAAG
Source organism: Peromyscus eremicus (assembly GCF_949786415.1). Taxonomy (NCBI): domain Eukaryota; kingdom Metazoa; phylum Chordata; class Mammalia; order Rodentia; family Cricetidae; genus Peromyscus; species Peromyscus eremicus. The sequence goes on from NC_081420.1 coordinate 127,561,281, forward strand.
TAACACACCTTAAAACAATATTCTACAACATATGTCTTCATCCAAGCCCTCCCCCTCAGGGCTCAGGGAGTTATGTGGAAGAGGAGACAGAAAGATTGCTGGGGCCAGACATGGTGGATAACTCCAAAGAAACAGTGTCTTCCAGACACATCAGGATTGATGCACACATGAACTCACAGAGACCCCAGCAGCATACACAAGGCCTGCAGAGGTTCAAGCCAGATGGGGTCTGAGAATCTGGAGAGGTAAGAAGTCACTGACGACTGCTCTGCTTCTCTGATCTTTCAGCTTTCACCTTAATATCTGACTCTGGGTTTTTATTTAATAAGACTAATTAGGATTGCAATTTGTGTGTGTGTGTGTGTGTGTGTGTGTGTGTGTGTGTGTGTGTGTGTGTGTTTCTTATTTGATGGGTTTTTGGCATGAGCTTTTGGTTTTTTTTGTTTGTTTGAAAGAGAGAGAAATATGATGTAGTGTAGGTATGGAGGTAGGGAAGATCTGGGAGAATTAGGGGGAAACATGATCAAAATATATTGTCTGAAACATTTTTTTCAATAAAAAAATTCTGACTATACCACCTCCCCTGGGCTCCATACTAGTGCCCACAGTCCTGGCAGCTGTACCAGAGGCCAGAGTGGTGCTAGGGACACCAGGGAAAATATCTCCTATCACCCACTCCTATCACAGGACTTTTAAGCCTGTCCAACAATCCCTGGGGCCCATACCCCAGCCTGCTACTTTGGAAGACATCTTCAGCTTTACCAGGAGCCAGGCAGGATCTAGGAACTTCAGGTAAGACACTGCGCACCACCCACAAAACTCCTTTAAAGCTTTCCCAACAACCCCAGACTGAATACACCTCCATACTCTCAACTCCCTACCTGGGCTCAATATTCTGGTCTGCAACTTTGGAAGAGGACTTCCACTTTACCAGAGGCCAGGCCAGATCTAGGGACCCCAAGTCTACAACTTCAGAAGAAGACTTCAGCTTGACTGTAGCACAGGCTGGACCTAGGGACTGCAGCACCACCAGCTATACTGGAGGCCAGGCTGGTCCTAGGGACCCCAGAGGCCAGACTAGATCTAGGGACCCCAGTCTGCACCCCTCCCCTGGGCTCCATATCCTGGTCTACAACTTCAGAAGAGGACTTCGGTGTTGGGTGAAATGTTCTGTAGATATCTGCTAGGTCCATTTGAGTCATGACATCTATTAGTTCTGTTATTTCTCTGTTTGGTTCTTCGAGAAAATCAACAAAATAGATAAACTCTTATCCCAACTAAGTAAAAGGTAAAGAGAGAATGTCCAAATAAACAAAATCAGAAATGAAAAGGGGGACATAATATCAGACTCCAACAAATACAGAGAATCACTAGGTCATACTTCAAAAACCTGTACTCTACAAAATTGGAAAATCTAAAAGAAATGGACAAATTTCTTGATAGATACCACTTACCTAAGTTAAATGAAGACCAGATAAACAATTTAAATAGACCTATAACCTCTAAGGAAATAGAAGTAAACATTAAGTCTCCCAACCAAAACCAAAACAAAAACAAAAACAAAAACAAAAACAAAACAAAACAAAAAACACAGAATTCTAACAGACTTTCAAAGAAGAGCTAATAAATTATTCCACAACATAGAAACAGAAGGAACATTGCCAAATTTTTTGTATGAGGCCACAGTCACCTTGATACCCAAACCACACAAAAATACAACAAAGAAAGAGAATTACAGACAAGTTTAACTCATGAACATTGATGCAAAAATACTCGATAAAATACTGCCAAACTAAATCCAAGAATACATCAAAAAGATCATCCACCATGACCAAGTAAGCTTCATCCCAGAGATGCAGGATGGTTCAACATATGAAAATCTGTCAATGTAATATGCCATATAAACAAACTGAAAAAAAAAAAGCCACATGATCATCTCATTAGATGCTGAAAAGGCTTTGACTAAATCCATCACCCCTTCATGATAAAAGCCTTGGAAAGATCAGGGATACAAGGAACAAACCTAAACACAATAAAGGCAATATACAGCAAACTGATTGCCAACATCAAATTAAATGGAGAGAAACTCAAAACAATTCCACTAAAATCAGGAACAAGACAAGGCTGTCCACTCTCTTCATATCTATTCAATATAGTACTTGAAATTCTAGATAGAACAATAAGACAATTAAAGAAAATCAAGGGGATACAAATTGGAAAGGAAAAAGTCAAAGTATCACTATTTGCAGATGATATGATAGTACACATAAGCGACCCAAAAACTCTACCAGGGAACTCCCACAGCTGATAAACACCTTTAGTCAAGTGGCTGGATACAAAATTAACTCAAAAAAATCAGTAGCCCTCCTGCATACAAATGACCAACAGGCTGAAAAAGAAATCAGATAATCAACACCCTTTACAATAGCCTCAAATAATATAATATATCTTGGTGTAATTCTAACCAAGCAAGTGAAAGACCTGCATGACAAGAACTGTAAGTCTTTGAAGAAAGAAATTGAAGAAGATATCAGAAGATTGAAAGATCGCCCATGCTCATGGATCAGTAGGATCAACATAGTGAAAATGACCATCTTACCAAAAGCAACCTATAGATTCAATGCAATCTCCATCAAAATTTCAGCACAATTCTTTCCAGATCTTGAAAGAATGCTCAATTTCATATGGAAAAACAAAAAATCCAGGATAGCTAAAACAGGTCTGTATAATAAAAGAATCTCTGAAGGTATCATTATCCCTCATTTCAAGCTATACTACAGAGCTATAGTAATAAAAATCACATGACATTGTCATAAAAACTGACAGGTGGATCCATGGAATTGAATTGAAGACCCAGACGTAAATCTACATACTTATAAACACATGACTTTTGACAAAGAAGCTAAAATCATACAATGGAAAATAGAAAGCATCTTCCACAAATGGTGCTGATCTAACTGAACGTCAGCATGTAGAAGAATGCAAATCAATCCATATCTATCATCCTGCACAAAACTCAAGTCCAAGTGGATCAAAGACCTCAACATAAATTCAGATACACTGAACCAGATAGAAGAGAAAGTGGAAAATAATCTCGAATGCATTGGCACAGGAAACAACTTCCTGAACAGAACACCAATAACACAGGCACTAAGATCAACAATTAATAAATGGGTCTTCATGAAATTGAAAAGTTTCTGTAGGGCAAAGGATACCATCAGTAGAACAAAATGGCAGTCTACAGAATAGGAAAAGATCTTCACCAACCCACATCCAACATAGGGTTGATTTCCAAAATATATAAAGAACTCAAGAAACTAGATATCAACAAACCAAATAACCCAAATAAAAAATGGGGTACAGATCTAAATAGAGGATTCTCAACAGAAGAATGTCAAATGACCTAGTAACACTTAAGGAAATGTTCAACATCCTTAGCCATCAGGGAAATGCAAATTAAAATAATTCTGAGATTCCATCTTACACCTGTCAGAATGGCTAAGATCAAAAACACAAGTGACAGCTCATGCTGGAGAGGATGTGGAACAAGAGGAACACTCCTCCATTGCTAGTGGGAGTGCAGACTTGTACAGCCACTTTGGAAATTAACATGGCTGTTTCTCAGAAAACTAGAAGTCAACCTACTCCAAGACCCAAGCTATATGGCTATTGGACATATACCCAAAAGATGTTCAATCATACCACAAAGATACTTGCTCAACTATGTTCATAGAAGCTTTATTTATATTGGCCAGAACCTGGAAACAACCTAGATGTCCCTCAGCTGAGGAATGGATAAAGAAAATGTAGTACATTTACACAGTGGAGTATTATTTAGCTGTTAAAAACAAGGACCCCAGAAAATTTGAAGGCAAATGGCTAAAACTAGAAAAAAAAATCATCCTGAGTGAAGTAACCCAGATCCAGAAAGACAAATACGGTATGTACTCATTCATAAGTGGATATTATTTGTAAAATAAAGGATAACTATGCTACAATCCACAGACACAGAGAGACTAGGTAATAAGGAGGGTTCACGGGAGTACACCCTGGGAAGGGGAAATAGAAGAGAGTTTGTGAGTGGACTGGGGGTGGGTGGGGATGAGAACAAGAGCGAACAAAAATGGAGGAGGAGAATACTGAAAGAGACTACTGGAAAGGGGAAGCATTTTGGAGTCAGGTAAAAACCTGGTGCAAGGGAATCTCCCAGGAATCTACAAGGAAGACCCCAACTAAGATTCCTAGCAAGAGCAGATACGTAGCCTGAACTTACCATCTCCTGTGACCAGATTGGTGCCTAACCCAATTGTCATCAGAGAGGCTTCATCCAGCAACTAACTGATGGAAATAGATGCAGACCCACAGCCAAACATTAGGCAGAGTTTGGGGAATAGCAAGAGGAGGAGAAAGGATTGTAGGAGCCAGAGGGGTCAAGGACACCACAGGAAGGCTCACACAATCAACTAACCTGTGCTCATACAGGCTCACAGAGACTGAATCGACAACCAGGAAGCCTGCGTGGGACTGGCCTAGGCACTCTGCATATATGTTACAGTTGTGTAGCTTGGTCCTCTTGTGGGACTCCTAACAGCTGGAACAGGGGTCTTCTGATGGCTTTTGCAACCCTACTCCTCACACTGGGTCACCGTGCCCAGCCTTACTCAATACGTGGGGAGGTGCTTAGTCTTACTGCAACTTGATATGCCATGTTTTGATACTCATGGGAGACCTGCCCTTTCTTAAACAGAAACAGTAGTGGGTTGGAAAAGGGGGGAGGGGTACAGAGGCAGTGGGGGAGACTGGGAAGAGAGGAGGGAGGGGAAACTGCAGCTGGGATGTAAAATAAATACATTTTAAAAAATTCTGAAGTTCCATTCAGCCCTCTATAACAATTTTACATAATACTTATACACTTTACCCTAAGGACTATAAAAAAATTGGCCCTACATCTCTCCTTATTTTTGTTAGTTCTTTTTAAAATTTCAAATTTTATGACATTTGCAGTCTATTCTGTAATATAATTTCCAATTTATTTAGTCTTGTTTTGTTTTTTGTTTTGTTTTGTTTTGTTTTGTTTTGCTTTGCTTTGTTTTGGAGACAGAGTCTCACTATGTAGTACTGACTAGTCTAGAAGTCACTGTATAGATGAGCCTGGCCTTGAACTCAAAGAGACCCACCAGCCCTTTGCCAGGATTAAAGGTGTGCCACCACACCTGCCTAGTCCTTGTTTTTATCTAAGTGAGTCTATGAGAGCACGTAACTTAGCCTTCCTCACAACTGCTCTGCCTGCTCTTATTTTGAATTCTCCCTTAATCTGTAGTGCTTTGGGGCTGGGTCTTCTCTTTAAGGGAACTTGGGAGTATTGTTTTGATGTGATATTTCTTCATCTAGAATCTTGTTACTGCAGCTATAGCTGAGTGACATCTTTTTGGAGGACCACAGTGTGGGGAGGTGTGTCACAGCCAGACTCTGAAAGCAGAGAGCAGAGATGCTGACATCATGTAGCATCATCCCTAACCTGTTGGACAGTAATGGTCCACACTGCAGGGGAGAATCGTGGAAAAGGAGAGGGATGGGAAGAGGAAGGAGAGTGATGAGAAGGAAAGGGAGAGGGGGAGGGGAAGGGGCAAGTGGGGGAAGGACAAGAAGGAAGGGCCTCCATAGAAAGGAAAGTTTCTTTGGTTCTTACTGAGTGCTGTAGAAAGCCTGCCCTACAGAGGGTTGGCCCCACATCTGTTCCAGCTCTCGGATCAGCTGCAGATCAGAGGCCAGGATAGAGCAAACACTGGCCTGACAGGATACTCGGGATGAAACCCTGCTACCTGAAGCCAGACCCTCGGGGAACAAAGCAGGTAAAACCAACTGAATAAACAAACCAAAGACAGAGTTTGCGGGAAGGGATAGTGAGCGAGGAGGAAAGGATGGGCAGCTGCTGAGGCACACCCAGCCCATTCAGAGCAGCTTGCTCTCTGTCAATCACAGAACAACTGTGCTCTGCTCTCCAGGACCCCTCCCACCATCCCTCACTCACTCCTCACAGCCACCCTGAGGGGTTGGCAGAACCAGCCCCACTTCACAGAAGACACCTAGCTTGGAGATGGCAGGTTGCTGGCGGGTGCTCGTGCAGCATCTTCTATGAGATGCCGCCTCTGGCGTATTCAAAAGACAATACCAGAAAAGACGAAGGATACAGACAAACCAGGAAGGCTCAGACGTCTGTTTTTCTCTTGGTTGTTTTTTGCAAGGTGGAAGCTGAGGTCATGTAGAGGGTGGGCATCCATCCTCTTAAGTTATTGGGAACCTCCTGTTCGGGAGCTGCCTCCTGACCCTCTCCACTCGGGTAATCTTACTGCAAAGTAATGTCCCATGGCCACCATTTGCTATAGAGAAGGCACCAGGCAACCTGGAACGGGGACTTTGCTTCCAGACTTTGAACGCTGACAAAGTACTTCAGGCAAAGGTGCAAAAGGTGGGCAGCCATCCACTGTGGCAATGGCAGAGGTGACAGTGGCACACTGGAGGGGCAGAACGGCTCCCTGCTCTTCCACCTTGCTCAGACACCTCCATTTGTGTAGAGGCCAAAGGTGATTCCTGCGGCATGCAGTGGGAGCCCTGACTGATGCAGACTCAGAAGGAGTTACAACCCGTGTAAAGCAGCTAGCCTCTTACTTACCCAGGGCCATGCAGCTACAGGTGAGCAGATCCCGGTTCCCAGTTACTCAACACTCACGACTAAATCACCGAGAAAAGGCCTGGACCTCCGGGTGGCCTTGTGGCTGCTACAGCTCACACATTCCCTCTAAAATTCCAGGTGCTGGCATTAAGAGATGGGCCTTTGGGAGATAATCAGGCTGGGAGGGCACCATCCTCATGAATGGAAAGTTGCCTGACCCTTCCTCCCTTCTGCTGTGTGAGGGCACGGCTTCTATCCCCTTTGAAGAGCACACACAGAAAGATACCATCTTGAAAACAGAGAGTGAACCCTTACCAGTCACCTAACTCGTTAGTGCTATTGTCTTGGGTTTACCAGCTGCCAGAACTGTGAGAAACACAGGCCGATTCTGTATAAATTACCCAGTTTGTGGTATTCTGTTAAAGCAGAAAGACCAGGCTGGGATAGTGATGAAGCAGGAGAGTTCCCATCCCAAGGGGTCCTGGTCTAAAGGCTGCATTCAACTGTGGTTGCCTACAGGGAAGAAAAGGCACAAGAGGGAAAAGGAAGCTCCAGATAACCTCTCCATCACAAAGCTCATCCACAGCGCCATCTTCCTCCGTAAATCATCCACTCACCAAGCACGTGTTTGGCATCCTGCTTATTATTTGTGGCAAAGTGATGCTTAAAAGAGCTAGTCTGGGAAATGTCTGGGCATTAAGACTGCAGCTGACCTCTGTGTGGGCACAGGCATCCATCCCTGGACTGCTTGTCTTCTGGCAGAGCACTCCTGGGACCAGGTCTGGTGTTTGGCCTCTGTAAATCACACCTCCAGCTCACTTCCTCCTGCTTACATTCTGCTGCGAGTCTGACTCACCCTGGGGTGACGCAGGGCTACCTTCCTGGGCTGCGGGGTTTGTTTTTTTTCTCTCTGTGTTTCCTCACTTGTTATAAGAGGAAAGGAAAACAGTCGCCTGGTGTGGACGGTGGTGTGAAAGGATTACAGACGAGAGAAAGGAAAGGGTTTATTTACCTCACTCTTTCTCTCCTCTTAAGAATTCCCTTGCAAAAACAGAGCAGAGAAAGACAGACACTGTGGATAGGGTTACAGCCGGGGGAGCAAAACAGAGCAGCATCAGCTCTGGTTGCTGCCGGGGTGAACTCTGCCAGGGAGCTAACAACCATGGCTGACATTGAGGTGGGAGGGCCAGAGGGGGGAGGTGGCGGTGTCTCTTCTTCCTGTGGAATCTGAGGACTCTTACTAATGTGTGCCAATGGCCTCGTTTCATGCTGAAGACACCCAGGAAATGGAAGAAACTGCCCACTGCCACGACACAGGCTCGCCAGTCCAGAGTCGAGCTTGCACAGGAGACTGCTGGACTGTCACATCCGAACCACGGATGTGAACTTCCCCTCCACTGCTAGTGAGATTGGTTTAGAAATAGACACTCTTGCTAGGCACCTGCTTTTAGGAAATGTCCAAGAAACATGTGCTGCGTGAGTCAACACCAAGCATTGCTCTGACGACTTGGGTCAGCTGAAGACAAGATGCAGGGAAGTCACGGCATGTTGAGAGCTGTCCGCACCCGTGGCAGCCTGGAGAAGGTGGCAAGGGGCACAGAACTGCATCTTCGCTCACATGTAGAGTGGGCACACCATAAATATTTGTTCATTCACACCACATTAATCATTGTACATAGAGGTCAGGGCCCATGTAGAGCCCCACAGCACACTGCTTCCAAAGCTCACGATCTGCTATGATGCTGTCGAGTCTCGGGCTGGCTTTTTGGGGGAGCGACTGTAAGAACAAAGGCAATGACTCCCAATTTATTTGAAATTTATTTCATCTTATTGAGACAAGGTTTGCTGTATGGTCAAGACTGCCCTGCAAATTTCCCAATCCCCCTGCCTCAGACTCTTGAGCACTGGGGTTATAGGCCTGTGCTACTACACTCAGACAGTTTTGATTGTATGGAGATCTGAGTAACAGGCAGATTCCAACTGATATGAGGCTTTAATCCATTTTGGGTTGCTGTAACAAAATATCACAGACTGTGTAATCTATAAATTAAGATAGAAATATAAATAAGTAAATGCATTTCTTACAGTTCTGGAGGAGATCCAAGGCTGAGGGGCTACATCTGGTGAGGTCCTCTAGATACGCCGTAAAGTGGCGGAAGGCATCATGTGGGCAAGAGAACAAAGTCAAATGACAGCCTTAAGCTCTTTCATGATCAGCATCAATCCATCCATGAGGATGAGGCCCCTGTAGGCTGACCACGCCACACTGGGCCTATCTTCCAATGCTGCTATATTGGGGACTAGGTTTGCCACTTGCACTCTGGGGGACAAGACTTTCAAGCCACAGCATGAGATCTGACAGTGGTGCTGTCCGTGGCCTCCCGGTGGTACTTACTGTTCATGGGCACTTCTTGGGTAAGGCAAAGGTTGATGTGAAAATCTTTGGAGAGGCTGGAGCCAGTAGTCACTTTGGGCCACTTCTATCTAAGGTTTTGAGTGCCGAGCCTTCTGCGCACACACACAAAAAAAGACAAAACTGAGAAATCTGGCAGGGTGTGATTTCCAGACCTACACATTCATCTTTATATTTATGTAAATCCGGAGAACTCTGTGCTGAGAGAGGAAGTATGCGTCTGATTTCATGCCAGAAGAGAAGCATCCCTGGCCACTGGGATCCTACAGAAGCCCTCAGTGAGTGAGTGAGTGTGTGTGTGTGTGTGTGTGTGTGTGTGTGTGTGTGTGTGTGTTTGCGCACTCCACCACAAACTTGCTCCGTTCGATGCATTTAAAATCTGTCAGATGCTTTCAAGCAGAAAATACATAACTCACACAGAATCCATTAACACTTAGAGCCCCGCCATGATTCTCAGCGGAGTCAGTCTTAAGTCTCCCCATTCTTCACGCAGCCCATTTCCTAGGTTTTCCACTTTCACACTCATGCTGGTTGCATTCCTAGAGAACCCAAGGAAATAGCATTCTGGCCTCAAGAGAGCCAGATGTCAATCCTGAGGGTCACAACTCATGCCCCAAACCAGGTGTGCTCACTCATCCTCCACGAGCCAATTAGAAGAGCCAAATTAGTCATGGAAAGCAGAAAAAAGGAGATTCATTCAATGTGGCCACATTGGGAAGGGGGACAGAGCTCCAGCGAACCCCTCTAGTCTGTCTTCTGGGATCCTGATGTGAGATTAAAGTTTAAATGGAAAGCCAAGAATGTGTACACCTAAGTGTCCCACCCACCACTGACCACCACTGAGACCTTCAGTCTCACTCTGGCAAGTTTTTAGAACTGTGTGGAATCTCTTTCTGGGAGACAAGTTCCCCCTCTGGTTGGCACTTTTTCCTCCTCCCAGTATGAGATTCCAGTGTCCACAGTCAGATAGTCAAGCTGAAGACACAAGTGTCTCTTTAGAACACCGTCCTTTCTGCCAGGCTTAATAGAAGCTGACCACAGTATCCTTTCCTAACCTTGGGCCACAGCCCTGAGATAGGATGCAGCTCTTCTTCCCCAGAGACCACTAGAACAAGAGCTCTGGATAGGGGGATATCGGTTCACAAGGATGGATATCTGTTCATAGGCATGAGGGGAGGGGGCACTGTATTAGCTGAGCATCACCTATATGCTAAATAGTGGTCCAGCCCCTTGCATGTGTTTGCCCTTGATGTCCTCTATGCCAATAGAAAGGATTGGAGGGCAGAGAAGGAGACACTTCCATACACTTGGGCAGCAGAGAACAGAAAGCCTTTCCCAGACTGCTCATCCCTCACAACACAGATGCTGAGTGCCTCTGTGTCTTGACATCCTAGGGGGTCTGAGACAGATGCCAAAGGCTTTCTGACTACACAAGGACCGAGGGACTGGTTCCAAGCTATTCTTCTTCCCTGTAGAGTTTCCTGCTCCCAGGGGAGGAGGACCACGAACAGTGTGGGCAGAAATCCTGCCTGGATTTTGCCTCACAAAAATTACAGACCCGCTGCAGAACCCTGAAGGGCTAAATTGCAGGAGTGCCCAAGTCTCTACTGAAGTCTATGGCGCAGCAACCCTGTAGTTAATGCTGTTCTTTTGGGGTCTATTTTCAACTAGCAAAAGTAATTTTTGTTTTGTTTTGTTTTGTTTTGCTGGGTTTTTTTTTTTTTTTCAGATTGCAAAGGGATAACTTGATAAGCACTAATGCATGTCCTTCGTGGTCGATTGCTCTCCCTAAGCAAACACTGCCCAAGATAAGAATGACAAAAATAATAACAGTGCCACTGTGGCCTTTCAGCGACACGGGGGAAATCGGACTTCGGCAGGGATCCATTTTCCACTTTCATGTTTTAAGCCACAGGAAATAAAGCAAGCATTGCACTTTACCCTTTAATCCACTGTTGCCCCCATCCAGTTCCTATTTCCTGGTACATTAAATAGCTGCCATTTACAAGCTTCTCTTGCTGTGCTAGCTCTTCTCAGCCCTGCTTTCAAACCCTTCAACTCTTCCCCAGTCCTCCACCCAAATGTCCAATCCTGCTTTTCCAAAGAGACCTTACAGAGTACTGCTGAACTTGAGTAACATCCTGCACACAATAGGTGCTAAATAAATGCTCAGGTAGGTTAAACAAGTCCTCTATCTTAATCTTCTTCTAATGGAGAATTATGGACTCAGAAACACACAGACCACACCTAGGCTTCTCACTCTCCCATGCTTGTTACCCAAAGTCCTTCACTAAGAACCAGTTTTCCTTCAGCATCCTTTGTAGAGTCGCCCCAAAGGAAGAGCTCTTTCTCCCGGAGTCTTGGAGAGGAAGCTCTGAGAACAGCTTGCATCAGCCACACCAAGTTGCCTGTACCTGTCAATACAAAGCCTGCAGGTCAGACAGAGGAGACCTTCTGATGGAGCCGCTGTGGCAGGGCCACTGTGCAGGAAGGGAGCCACTGGTGTGAGGGCGGGGACCAAGTACACTACCCAGATCCTAGATCACAGAATTAGTTATGAAATGATCTTAGCTTTGTCCTTCTCTCTTCCCCTCTTTGTAAACAGCTCTGCTTTGGGCTCTATACCCTGACCACAGCAGCCCCTAGTGGCAGCAATCTGGAACACACAAGACAGCAAAGGACCCCAGGAAACTTTAAAGGTTTGAGGTCAGCGTTTGCATAGGCAAACATACAGATAGGCTCATGCCAGCATTCTGTGAATGGGGGGGGGGGGGGATGTCAGGTTTTCCTTGGGGTGGGGATGTTGAGTAGGGGTAAGGAATAAAGAGAACCCTAGCAGCCTCAAAGCCATCGGTCCCCTATGCAGGAAACTGCAGCTGGGCCCTGAGTTGAGTGATACCCAGAAGAATCAGCTGCCAGAGAGAGGAGGGTGTGACACCAGGCTTCTTTCTGCCTCTGATTCTCGGCATGCTCACACAAATTGCTGCCAGCTGCCAAAGTAAAGCAAACATGATAGCATCCTTGACCAAGCAGTGGAATTTTTTCTTCCCAGGGAATGACTTAAAACCTCAGAATCATCGATTGGATAACAGCTGAAGGAAATTTTCCTAGAGATATGCTAAATGCAAAAGCTCATTGGAAACAGCAGGCCAAATGAGCTTCTAGATTCTGTTCTCGGCACTGAATGGACGCTGAGCCTGACTCCCTCACAGGGAATTGGTCAGTTAGCTCCCACTGTCAACCTGACACAAACCTAGAGTCACCTAGGGCTAGGGAATTTTTTTTTTTTTCAGTCATTTGAGACAGGGTTTCTCTGTGTTATTTTGGTGCCTGTCCTGGATCTCCCTCTGTAGACCAGGCTGGCCTCGAACTCACAGAGATCCGCCTGACTCTGCCTCCCGAGTGCTGGGATTAAAGGCGTGCGCCACCGCTGAGAGAGAGAGACTCTTAATGGAAGACTTGTCTATGGGCATGTCTGTGGAGCACTGTCTTAACTGGTGATGTAGGAGAGCCCAGCCCACTGTGGGTAGTACCATCCCTAGGCAGGTGAGCCCAGACTGTGTACGAAAGGAAGCTGAATGGAAGCCTAGAGCAAGCCAGTAAGTGGAGGTCCTTCATGCACTCTGTTCAGTACTCCCTTCAAGTTCCTGCCTCGAGCCAGTAGAGGAGATGTGTGATTTTGGACCTTGGTGCTTCTCAGCCATTTGAAGGATGGATGCTGGAATGAACTAGATAAACCCTCAGGACCTAGCTTCTAGGCAAAGCACCCAATGAGTCCATCCTTTTTTTTTTTTTTTTAAAGCTGAGCCTCCATTAGTCACAGCCTGCCCCTTGCCTTGCTTGCTAATCTGGATGTGAGAAAAGACTATCCCTTCTAACTGGACTTCTGATTGCAGGGCATTTGGCTCTCCCAAGACAAAGTGGGCACATATCAGTTGTTCCCATCCCCTTACCCTTCAGCACAACTCACCCCCTTATTTGGGGAAGCTCAGTAATGTTGCCTCAACATCCAGATCCAAAACCCTCCTCTTAGGCCTCTGGCTGTACCTGTCCCTTTCTGAGTTATGTGCCCTTCTGGAGTCCTTCCTTTGTTTGTGAGTCTCTCAAGTTAACACTGTCAGTGATTCACTCTGGCATCTAGTTTTTATAGCAAACTAGTGCCCACATCTGCTACCTTCACTCATCCCAGAGGCACTCAGTGAATGCCTTCCATTCACCAGACACTAGGGGTGTGGTATCAGCTAGCACATGGGCTCTTCAGTCTGTCAGTTAAAAAATTAGACAGGAAAACAGCAATGTGAAAGCCAGGCTTATTGGCAAGTACTTGAGACTTCTCCGGACAGAAGAGCCCCCAGGGCTAAAGAGATCACCAGCTCTTAGGTGCCTGGGGTTTTTATCTGGGATTAGAGTCTCCTAACTGGTGGTTCCCCCTTCATCCCTTTTTCTGTTGGTCTAATGGAACCCCAAATCCCTCTGCTCTTTGTGATGTAACAGGTAAAGAGACACACCCCATGTGAGAAGAAATGGTCTACACTTTGGAAAAATAGAAAATCACTGCTTGGAGGAAAAGCCATTAGGAATTCCTCAAACTGAGGTTTCTATGTCTCCTTCTCCCACCCCAGGGGCCCATGGCCCTGGGTATAGCATGAAGCTGATAGACAAGAGCCCTGCTCTTTGGAACTTAACTCCTAGCACTGAGGTCGGAAGACTTTCCCTGTAAAGGCCCAGATAGTAAATATTGTAGTCTGTGCAAGCCATATGGTCACTATAACTATAGCTCTGTGGCTGTAACTCAAATAAGCCCAAAACAGCACATAAATAAGTGGACATGGCTGTGTGTGTGTGTGTGTGTGTGTGTGTGTGTGTGTACATAGAGAAAGCAGATTGTGGGAGGGAAAGATCTTGCCAGCTGGAAAGATATGTACTTTTTCTGCTGTGATTTCTAAGTGGACAGAATGAAGCTTGGGGCCACCATGGACATAGTGCATGCCTGAGCATGTAACCAGAGGAGGATGGAGCTTCCTGTCATCCATGACATCTTTTAAACAGTGGGACTCAGTTTTGTGACCATGTGTGAGGCCACCTCCCCTGCTTGTCTTTGCTTATCTCAGTTCATAAACTTTCCTTTGCTTTTTTTTTCTTTTTGAGATAGGGTCTCACTATGCAGTGATGGCTAGCCTGGAGTTCACTATGTAGACCAGGCTAGCCTTAAACTCACAGCAGTCTGCCTGTCCTGATTCCTGAGTGCTGGGACTGAAGGTGTGCGCACCACCATACCCTGCCTTCTTTCCACTTTTTTAAGTAGTTGATATTGATGTTCAGCCATTTGTAACCAGACTTATGTCTAATACATCACCCCCCAAAACAAGACAAAATGAACCCAAACCCACTCTTGAACTTGTTTACTCCTAATCCTGGAAATCTCACACACCTCCCAAAGTTTCTGCTGTCTCCTCTGGGGCAGATCATTCCCATGTCTTTATTTATTTAGGGTCCTAGTCTGTGCCGGGCCCTGTTTCCTATTGCTACTAGATTTTTTTTTTCAATTTTTATTCATTAGTGTGTGTGTGTGTGTGTGTGTGTGTGTGTGTGTGTGTGTGTGTGTGTCTGTGTGCAGGTGTGGACATGCCATAAGTAAGGAGGTCAGAGGACAACTTTCTGGTGTCAGTTCTTTCCTCCAGCCATGGGATCCAGGATTTGAAGTCATGTCATCAGGTTTCCATGGCAAGTGCCTTGACCCGCTGACCCCTCTGTCTAGCTCTACATGTTTTTTGTTTGTTTGTTTGATTGATTACTGATTGATTGTTTGATTGATTGATTATTCAGACAAGTGTTGCTCTATGGTCCAGACTGGCCTGGAACTCACTGAGGATAGCTTCAGACTCACAGTGATCCTATTGCCTTTGGGTCCCTGTATGAGGATTACCGGTGTGAGGCACCACATTGGCTTCCTGTTAGACACTTCATCCAAGGTGTCTTGTAAGCATAATATATCTGAAACACAAGTCACACCTAACTTCCAACTTGCTGAATATGTTCTATGCTTTATAATACTAAAAATAATACTAATTGTTAATACTATTACTCTGTGCTAGGCCCTTGTGGTGGTTTGAAAGACAGTGGCCCCCAAAGGGAGTAGCACTATTAGAAGGTGTAGCTTTGTTGGTATGGCCTTGTTGGAGGAAGTGTGTCACTGTGGAGCCAGGCTTTGAGGTCTCATATACGCTCAAGTCACACCCATTGTCTTGGGTCATTCCCTGTTGCCTGTGAGTCAAATGTAGTGGATAGCTGTTCTGTCTATGACCTTGAAGCGCCGCCCCTATGCAGCAGGTACCTGCTCTACCTGCCTATGACATAGAAGTACACGCCCTTGGGGCGTGGTCTCTCTGCGACCCTTAAGACCTGAGCTGCACCTAGGCACCCTCTCTTTGCTCCCTCATGGTTTGGATGTGAGACTGAAACAGACAGCCAGAACAGCGTTCCAGAACCTGCGACAATTCGGTTCTGTACAGTGAGCTTTTCTCCCTTAATAAATTCCTTTGCCCTTTAAGCAGACTCTGTGGATTTCTTGCTATAGTCAAGATGTAAGAACCTTCAGTTTCTTCTTCAGCACCATGTCTGCCTGCATGCTGCCTTGCTTCCCACCATGATGATAATGGACTGAACCTTTGAACTATAAGTGAGCCACCACAATTAAATGTTTTCCTTTATAAGAGTTGCCGTGGTCATGGTGTCTCTTCACATCAATAGGAACCCTAACTAAGACACCCTAATTAATTGATCTGATGTGAGGCCCACACACTGCTACATTTCAAGCATGCTAATGTATAGAATGTTGGGAATTTGTGGGTTAGCACCTCACAGAGAGCCAGCAAATGGTAGATATTTGGTTGACTGACTTGTGTCCCACTGCAGATACAATGTTCATAATTAATCGCTCCACTTGGTTACCATAACAAGATGCCTACCCTGGCAGACATTTGTGTGGAGCTGCAGATAATAATGGCAATGATGCCAATGATGATGGTGATAGGAGCTGAAGCAGGGCTGGGGAGCTGGCTGAGTGCGTGAACTTCACGCTGGCTGTGCAAGTGTGAAGACCTGAGCTCAACTCACATTGCTCCTGTGAAAGCCGGCCACAGTGGTACACTTGCAACTCCAGCATTGGCGAGGCAGAGACAGGAGAAGTCCAAGAGCTGGCTGGACAGCCGGACTGAATTAGTGAGCTCCTGGTTCAGTGAGAGATGATGTCTCCAAATTAAGGGGAGAAGATTGAGGAGCAAGTGATGTGTCATGTCAGCCTCTGGTCTTCACGTGTGCACACAAACACACACACACACACACACACACACACACACACACACACACCACCCCTGCACATTCATATGTACCTGCATACACACACATGAACACAAATATGCATGCACACAAAACCTGAAGCAAACATTTATTCCTAGTACGGCTTCTCTCACATCCACGAAAGAGTTAGCCAGTAAGAAATCAGGTCAACACAGTTCTTTCTCTGCATTCTTTTCTTTTCTTTCCTAATGAGGACCTATGCCTTTCCAGCCACTCCATATAGGACTCTTTGCAAGACATCAGGCTTCCTGCATCAACGGAGCTGACTCACTGGGAATAGCCCAGTTCCTCCTCATCCCCAAGGCCACCGTTTATAAAAAGCTTAGTTAATTTGTCATTTTGGAGAACTTTTGGATACAACTAAGTTATTTTCTTAATGAGGTTTGGCTCCAGGGAGTGGATAGGGACATAGATTTTTAGTTTGTGTCCTAAAACATTCTTGAGAGAGAGTTTATGTCAATGGTTGTCGCCAGTTGTTTAAAGACATTTACTAATGAGTTCTGGCCTTCTCCCTCAACGAATCATGCGCCTCTGTGAGTGGGGCTAATCCTCACCTTGTGTGGCATCTTGCAACTGCTCTCAGGATACTCACACCAGTAGGAAGAGGTTTGGAGGCTTGGAAAGGACATCTTTATCCAGGGAAGCATCCCCATAGTTACAGCCTAACAGTGTAGAGCAGATCTGACTTGGGAGTTATCTTAGAAGCCAAATGAGATTTGAAATGCAAAATCTGAGGTTTTTTTCTTCTTGCCTAGCCCAATTTCTACTTAAAGCCAGAAGAAAACAGAGCAGAGCTGAGGGGCCTGGCCAACTTTGAGAACCAAGAAGAGAACAGGCCATAGAATCAGAGCAATGTCAAAGTTAGGGGCATGTGCCCAAGTTCAAATCCTATACAAACATTGCCCTGTTGATAAATTTTTGACCTTTGTTTTTAGTGAAAATTCTACAATGTTCTAGATCAAGACAGAGGGTAATTGTGGGGACTATGGCATTGAGTGTCCTCTGTGGCTCTTTGTTAAAATAACATTGACACTGATTGGGGAAATTGGTTTTTCACTGCATTGGCCCATTGAGAAAGAAAGGGATATTTTTTGTCCCCATTTTATAGGGCACATTATCATGTTAAGTGGGATATAATCAGAAAAGAAAAACTCCTCCAGGTCTTTCGATGGGAAGCAGTTTAATATGGGAAATTGATGAAATAAGTAATGCGAGAGTCACGAAGCCCAGCAGAGGATGGTGACGAGACAGAAATCAGCAGCATCAAGAAGCCCCCATCACCAAGGGATGGAAGAAAGATGGAGAGGCTGCTATACCAAGCAGAAGTAGCCAAGTCCTGAGTGGGAGCTGAAACATTGCAAGGGCTGCTGAGAAGGACCTGAGACAATGGAGGGAAGGACTTTCCATAGAAGCTGAAGACACGAAGGGGACATCTCCAGAGACACCACGGAAGCAGAGATGGGAAGAAATCCACCAGTTTGTCTCCTCTTCTCATCTCACCCGAGGAACAAGGCAGGATTGGAAGTGTGGCTTCCCGTGAGACTGTGTGAACTACGCAATGCAGTTGTGTCATATGTATCCTAGATAAGTATGAACAAACATCTTCACCCTAGACAGGACCCCAACAACACACCAAGGAAACATCTCCACCCACGTCTAACTTAGTAAACCGGTGAATTTATTGGGGTTACTTACAGGAGTATTAGTGAGAAGTTCCTGACAGAAGCATGGCTGACTCAGAGGCAGTTGCACCACCCAAAAGACCACCCCAGCATGAGTGTAACTCACAAAAGCTGAAACCTCCAGAGTTCCTAGCAGGGACATCAGTCAGTTGGAGAGTCTCCTGTCCCTGGCAATTGTCACTGCTTATAACCCTGCTTAGAGAGGGTCCTTCTGGATATTGTAACTTTCAGGACCTTCCTGAGCCTTGTCAGTTTCCTTTATTCCCTGGGCCTTGTCTGTTTCTTCTACTTCCTGAATCTTATGACCCTCCCTCCTACCTTCCCCCAGGAGGGAACATTTCAACTGGGAGGAGAACAGCTATACAATAGATGGATCTGAGAAGATAAGCATCTGACAAGCTAGCCCTTCCCCGACTCCCTGGGGCATATGTTTCCTCCAGAGCCAATCTGAGCATACATCTCCCCGGGCCACCTCTCTCCCTTTATATGTCTTCAGGGTCTAGCATGAAGGGTTAATGACCTGAAAACCTCAGGTGAGCTGAGAAACTCTGGACAGGGAAGATGTCTCCCTGACAACAGCTTGTGGCAGTTATTAAAATACAGAAGCTTCAGATGAGAAAATCAACATACCCACTGTAGGGACACTAGTCCACTCGAGCATGTGGCTCTGTCAGACCTTGCCCTTCTCCCCATTCCCTCTGCCTTGCTAGAAATTGTTAGAGTACATTCCTAAAGCTAGCCACCAAGGTCTATGCCCTTATTGGGCCACTTCCTCCTCCTGAGGCTGACTATCAAGGTCCAGCTATCAAAGTATTGAAGTATAGCAATCAAAATCTACCTTCGGCTCATATAATTAACTTGCTCAATAAAAATTAAACACCTCATCCTAACACAGGGTTTTCCATTTTATCTTTATAAACCACCATTTGCCCATGTCCCCTCTATCCAGAGGCAGTCCTTTGTCCCTGTGGGACAAATATCTCTGCCCCCTTTCCTTTGTCCCCTTCCCCTTCTCCCTCATCCCCATCTCCTTTACCACCGCATCCTAGCCTATTCTAACACAGACCTCTCCCTTCTTCTCCTCTTAAAGATTACACCGGCAAGGTCATTTGCACTGTTTTCTGCCTGAGTCAGAGAGCAGTCACTTTAACTTTCCTTCCCCATTTAATAAAGACCTCTCTGTGAAAACAGGTGTTTGGGTGTGGCTTGTGCCTAATCTGGGGTCCAGGAGGGAGCGTCTGCTGTACAGGGGTTCCCTTGAGCAACCTCCCTCCCTGAAAATGGAATCTTCCACCCCCATGTTCCCTTTTCTGCCCTATAAGGCCCCAAGCACCCTCCCTGTGCATGGACCACAGTTTCCACTCCTTCAGGGGCAGCTGCCCTTCATTGTTCTGATTAAAGGACTATCTGCTTATGAAAAATAAATTAATAAAAGAATTCAGAAGAAGGAAGGGTTCAATGTCCAACGACAGGGTAAACTGAGACCCAAAGTTCCAGAGCTGTAGCACAGCACCCGTGGTCATTCTTTCAAGATGGAGCAGGGGGCGAAGCCTTGCTGGTTTTTCACAATTAGATTTGTTTTTGTTGTATTTCCCTGGCAAGTGCTCTAGTTCCTTATATTATTAGTGTGGATTTTGTTTTGTTTTGCTTTCTTCACATTCTTAAAAAGTCATTAGAAGATTAAGGAAACCAAATCTGCGTGTTCCCAGGGGGCTAATCCATTTTTCTGACTTTTTGAACAAAGAAAAACTTGTTATCGGAAAAGCCCAAGACAGCATGGTCAGTCTAAGAAACTGTGCTCAGAAAAGCCCAACTCTCTGAGATAAGATACTGACAAGTGGTTGTCTCCTTAACACTCTGAAGGCTTGAATAGGTTTAAGGATTTCTTTTGGGATTTTTCACATGGTGGTAGAGGAAAAAATACTTTTTGTTTATTACACTCACTAACTTTTTTCTCTCTCATCCAGGTTACCTTTAGGCAAATTTTAGATGTTTTTATTAATTGAATTTGTTCTTTGACAATTTCATACCTGTATATAATACATTCTGATTATTCTTACCTCCTTATCTCTCTTCCACAGCTGTCAAATCTCCACCTTGTTACAGATCCCTTCACATATTTGTGTAGCTTTGTTTGGCTTAACCAGGACTGTCTGGACAACCGTGGGTATGGAACTATCCAATGGGGCCTGGTGAGTTATACAGTTGAAGTGAAGACTTTCCCAGTAGTTCTACACATGAAGATAAGAATTCCCCCTTCCCAGAATTTTATCAGTGGCCAATAACTCACCAGGAATTAAGCCTCATGACAATAATTCACCAGGAATCGAGCCTCGTGAAGAAGTAAGTCCTCATCCCCTCCCACATCCCTGATTGGCTGTTGTTAAGTCTGGTCTTGTATAAGCCAGTGCTATGTACACAGAGGCTGTGAGTTCATGATTGCACTGATCAGAACACAACATTTTACCCCCTTCTCCTTATCTTCTGGCTCTTACATTCTTTTCACTCATTTTTTCTTAAATATTCTCTATGCCTTAAAGGAGCTGGTATAAATATCCTGTTTTGGACTGAGCTGTCAACCATCCCTTATTCTCAGTACCCCGAGCATCTGAGAGTCTCTACATTCATCACTGGGCATTACAAACAGAAGGTTTTCTGATTAAAAGTGAAAGTAGCGTTTGACTACTGATAAAAACATAAATGTCTAGAGGGTAATTTGACACTGTGCAGATTTAGCTAAATAACAGTAGTAAGTTCTCTTCCAGGGCCAATGATCTCCCTAGTCATAGAGTTTTGACTGAGTTTACAATACCAGGCATGAACTCCTTCCTGTAAAGAAGGATTCAAATTCTATCAGAAAGTGGTTGGTTGCCCCATAACAGTCATGCCACTGTTGCAGAAGTGGATGTATCTTGCCTAGCAGGTTGGTATTGTGGTTAATAAGATTCACAGTTGAGTAAGACTGATGATACCTTTTCTTCCACGGTGGCTTGCATACACCTTCCGACATTATGAAAGCTAGCCAGGTTGAAAGAAGCTTTCAGTTTCATCTTGACAAAGCTGTGTGGTGTATCAACATTAGAGTCATATCATCTAGTTCTGATTGAAAGGAAAAGTGTTGGCTCAGGATCCCCAAGCCAAGTTCTCAGCACAAAGGAGATTTATTTGCCCCAGAGGGACAGAGGGCAGGGAATAAGAGACAAGTACAGGAGATAGAGGACAAGGGAGAAGGGGAAGGGAACCAGAGAAAGGGGCCAGGGGTATTTGTCCCTGAGTGGGACAAAAGATTTCCTCTGAATAGGGAGGAGACAGATGTGGCACATAGGAAAATGGCAGTTCGTAAAGGTAAAAAGGAAAACCCTGTGTTAGGATGAGGTGCTTTTAATTTTAATTAGGCATGTTAATTAGGTAAGCCAAAGGGGGCTTCTGATGGCTGAACTTCAATACTTTGAAAGCTGGACCTTGGTAATCAGCCTCAGAGGATGAAGTGGCCAAATAAGGGAATTGACCTTGGTGGCTAGCTTTAGGAATGTAACCTAACAGTTTTTAGCAAGGTGGAGGAAATGGAGAGAAGGGCAAGGCCTGCCAGAGCCATATTCCCACCATACTCAAGCTGGCAGGAGTCCTTTCACCAGTGAGCAGCTGAGAAGAATGTCAAGAGACTGTGTTGTTTAATGGACCTCTGGGGCCTCTCTGGCCAACAGCTCATAAGAAGATAGCACACATCTGGCAACAGATGTTTTGTTTAATAATCCATGGCTTCTAGGAATACCATTATCCAGCCAAGCAGGATCCCTACCTTCTAATTCTAATTTATTATTTTCACTTATATTTTTAATTGACTTACAAAATAGTAAATAGACATTTATAAGAGTTTAGTTAGAATTGCTCTACACAGGGGATAATGTTTCTTCCAAAACATTATACAATGCTGGCTACTGCCATTTGCTCCCGAGGACTTGATGATAAGACCCAACTGCTGAGGACATCACATACTTTGGTCACAGGACATGCAAAAATCACACTGATGCTAACAAGGGAGTTTCCTCCCTATTGTCTAGCTTTCATAGTACTGGAAGGTGCTATGCAAGCTAATTGTGGAGACAAGTCAGTGTGAACCCTTTGAGCTGCACTAGTGACCAGCCTGACAAGATATACCATGAGTGCTATAGTGGCATGAATGTTATAGGGGTAACCAAATGTTTCTGGTTGGATTTAAGTCCTACTCCACAAGGGGAAACACCTGTAAATATGACCAAGCACCCAGAACTAGGAAGTTCATAGTCCCCATGGGGGAATTTACCACCATTATTTTGCTGAAAGTATCAAACTGCCTTTTAAATATGTAATCTATATTCCCTCCCCATCCCCTCAGGCCCATTCAATGAAAAGACTAGGGTTTCCCTTATCCAGGGAACATGCACACCATGGGGGACCCAGTTCTGTGAATGTGCATGCATGGAACATTTAGTTCGAGTACCCATCAGTCTTCCACCTTTTATCCAAAGTCCAGAAGCTGTTCTCTCCAGTAGAAATGAAGTCATGGTAGCTGCTACACTGGGGAGTCAAGAGACACAACCATCACTAGAAATGGTACTAGAGTGCTGTGGCTTCCTCTTCCTGCCATCCACATTTGGAGGAAGAACCAACCTGAAGACTTTCTAACCATACAAGATTCACCTTCCTACTCACTCAGAGAATTCCTAATCCAGCAAACATGCCTGTACACCACACGGAAAGGTCCTCCAGTCCACCCACTACATATTTCTCCACCGACTCCCAGCCCACCCATTACAGACTTCTCCACTGTCTCCCAGACTACCCAGTATAGACTTCTCCACCATCTCCCAGCCCACCCATTTTAGACTTCCCCACTCTGCCCCAACTCATCCATTACAGACTCCTCTACTGTTCCCCAGCCCACCCATTATAGAGTCCTTCACTGTCCTCCAACTCATGATTACAGAATTCTTCCAACCAAATAAATCCCTTAGCTTTGAAGTCCAAGGCTCAGGCTTCTTGCCTGCCTGACAATACTTCAGACTTTACCCCATCTCTCATGAACTTGCTTCATTTTCATTTCTCCTGTCAAAAAAATCCCCAGTTCTTCTTATAACATATTCAACAGCTTTAAGTTTTGATCTGAAACAGGTTTGTTCAATATTTGTCACTGTGATACATTTCTATTATTGTTGTAAGTCACCATGACCAAGAATACGTAGAAAAGAAAGTGTTCATCTTACAGTTTCATAGGGTTAGAGTTCATGACTATCATGGCAGGCAGCAGGACAGCAGGCAGATAGGCATGGTACTGGAGTAGTAGCTGAGAGCTCACATCTTGAGACACAATGAGGCAGAGACACACTGGGAATGGCACTAGTCTTTTGAAACCTCAAAATCTACCCCTACTGACACACCTCCTCCAACAAGGCCACACCTCCTAATCCTTCCCAAACAGTCCTACCAACTAAGGACCAGATATCTAATATATGAGCCTATGGAAGCCAAACCACCACACTGTGCATGAATTAATACTCTTTAGAAAAGGAAAAAGTGTCCTGTGATCAAACAGATTTTTAAAATGCTGAGCTCATGGTGTTGGTGGCCATGGTCAGTGTCCTTCTGCACCCTAACTTGGTGTGACTCTCAGCAGCTACATATCCATCATCCCCTGGGAGCAGCTCCTCCACCAGAAGGACAGCGACTGATGTGGAACCCTATGCTCTCTCTAGTTGCCCTTTTGGTGGGGTGGTAGTACAGCACATATTCCCCCAGCAGGACTGAGTCCCTGCTCTATAAGCAGCCCAACCTGGCTGCTTTCATTTCCTATCATAATCCTCTCACCTGTCAGGACACAGGCACTTCTGTCCCAGTCAATGGTTCCAGGGGACTCAAATTAGTCAAACTTAGTGAGTTTGGACTGTAAATCTCTAAGGAAGCCTGAGTCCTTTCCCAAGTGCATTTAACTGGAGAACACTGTTCTCACAGTCTACCTTGAGGGACCAAGGTCCTAGAGAATACTCTTTGAGAATGATGTTCTTTTTAATTTGCAAAGCTATGGATTGAACCCAGGGCCATGCTAGGAAAGGGTGGTACCACTGAGCTACACCTCCCACCCATTGTTTCTTGAGACCAGGTCTTACTAGGTAACCTATCCTCCTGCTTCAACCTCCCCAGCTCACATTACAAGTTTGTACACCAGGCTCAGCCAGGCAGCATGGTTTGATGCTGTCATAGCATTCCTAGAGGGAAGAAGCCAAGAATGGAATAGATGATCAAGATGTAAAGGTGAAAAGATATTGACTGGCAAATATTGGGCTCTCTAAAAATATTCAGAGTTGGGACTTTCCTCTCAAAGTTTCAGTCTGTTGAGACACAGCTGGCGTGCACAGTTAACAGGTTTATTTGCTGTTACGATTTCTGCTTTGAATTCTAGTCCTCATACTTCAATTGTGATGTGGGAATTATACTAATTCCTAGTGAATTCACACTCCACACACAACTTGAGCTGCTGTGACAGAATTAACCCTCCTGCTTCGAATCTGCCATGAGGAAGTGGTACCAACCTCCTAACACTGTGAGGCCTGTGGGAAAAGATGCTTTAAAATGGAGTGATTATGGTGGGAGATCAACATCTGAGATGAATGGAAGGTGGCAGGGGACCTTTTCTCAACCATTTGGTTAGAGCAGGATTGATTCCAGGCCTGGGAAGTATTCAAGTGACACAGTAATGCCTGCAATATTTCAAAATAGGATGTATTTTGCAGTGGGAAAATTTGAAATGTGCTCTGCTGTCAAATCACAGGCAATTAATAAAGTTGGTTGAGGATGCAAGGGGGGAAGTCATCCATAAAACACTGGGTCAAATCTACCTTTGGATTCTAGTCACCAGCAGCATATGGCACTCTCTGAATTTCAACATAGGCTGGGAGTCTTTGCCTCTAGAAAGAAATGGAAAGTGTTTCTGTCTCAGGAAACCCGATATTCCATTCTGATATTTCAGAGAATTCAGTCTGGACACACCATACACATGCTTGGGCCTCCCCTGGACCTTTGTGTCCCATCGTTTAATATGTAATGGGGTATGATGTTTCTAATAAGAATGCTCCCAGATGTTTCTGATTTTCTCACTAGAGTTGAGCATCTGGGCTGGGCTGGCCTCCACCCCTCCAAAGAGGCATTGTGTGCAGATCAGCCCTTTAAACTCAAAATCTAGAGAAGAAAGGAGGTGAGAGGATTAAGTCAGGGGGCAGGGCTTAGAATGCTGGGCGTGGGGGTGGTGAGCCAGAGATGCTTCAGTGTGATCAGATGTTTCCTGTTTCCAACTGCCTGTTCCCAAATACCCAGCAGCTGCTTCCAAATTACCACACTGAGGCTTATATTATTTATAAATCTTGGTTGATAGCTCAGGCTTGTTACTAGCTAACTCTTACACTTAAATTAACCCATATTTCTATTTATGCTTGCTGGGTGGCTGGTTGACATCTTTTCTGACTCTACCCTCCTTCTCCCCCTTCATCCTCAGTTTGGCTTTCCCGCCTAACTTCCTCCCCAGCTACTGGCCTGCCAGCTTTTTATTAACCAATGAAAGTAATACATATTCATAGTGTAGAAAAGCATTGTTTAACAGCACTTCAGGAACTAAGAAAAATGAATGTGGAAGAAGAGAGAAATGTACTGGAGTAGCTGAGGTCTATGTTGGTGCTCCTTGTGTCTGGAAAAATATATGTCAAGTACAGGTATGATGACCTTGAAGTGACTTTTGATGCTGGGCTGGATTCTCTTTGCTTCCAATTCACCTTGGGGTTGGGTTTTGAGGATCAGAGCTTAAAAGGCTACACAGAGGTACATCCTGCCTCGTGGTCTGTAAGCAGCTTCACACACACACACACACACACACACACACACACACACACACACACACAACAGCCAGTACAAATGGGCGTGGGACTTCCACAGCAACCTGCTTCAGGTTGTCTTTCCTTACTCTTTATGGGCAACTCAGCTCCAGTATTTTCTGACTTCTGACTCTTCAGTGGTCCTCCCCTACTCGCTGCAGCAAGGGCTCATCCATTATCTGTTGGTTTCTGGACACAGGATCGGTTTTAGGTCTCAGGCTGAGGAAGCATCAATAAAAACTGTGACATTTAGAACTTACCACCCAGAAGCTGAAATGTGTTAACAGAAATTCCAGAAAGCCGTGGAGACTCTTAGATAAATTAGAAATGATAGGAAAGAGAGATGCTATTTTCTGGTCAACAGCCAACCCACTGATGATTGAACAAAGTCAATAGCCTTTGGCACCTCCATGACCTTACCACAGTGAACTGCTGTCCCTCTTTGTACTTTAAAGATCAGCCCCCTCCTAGCTCAGTTGAGTTCTCCCAAATGGGCTAGGTCCCTGGGCACTGCCTGGGTAGCCCTTCCTTGCCTCTTCATTATTTTTAGAAACTGAAGCTGCAGAACCCAGAATTCTTTAGGTCTGGGATGAAATCTTCAGTTGCTTTTAGTTGGTTTTCTACCCTTTTTCATTACCTTTTCATATATATTTTAGTACTTATTATAGGACAGTGTCACTGCTGGGCTCAGAAATACAGTGACAATGTCAGTTCTGGAAAGGCCTCAATGCAGTGGGAAGACGGGGAATAATGAGAAAAGGCTACTAGAACTGGGACTCAAGTGCCACCAGAGCGGAGATGAAGGGAGGGGGAGGTGGTTAGAGGAGAGGTGGAGAGGCAGGAAGAGTGCCCGCTAAGGTGACCTCAAGGGTGTGTGGGAGGTGTTAGCACAGGAGAGACACACAGAGTGGACAGATGTTCTGACCCTCTGCAATCCTACAGTCTTGGATGTCCCCCAAGCCTTCTTCACTTAGTAAATTGCCTCCAAAGCCCAAAGCCTGACTCAAAGGATGCTACTTCTCTGGGGATCTTCTTGACCCCTATCACCCTCAAGCTTCTGGCATGAAGCTCTCTGGCTTCTCTATAAAAACTTCTCACATAGCATCATTATGTTTCTGTAAACCTGTCACCCCAGATGACCAGGAAAGCCTTGGATCTTGTTCATCTCGGTGACCTGGTGAACCGCAAAGCCTGGAATTTAGTAGCTTCCCCATAAATACCTACTGGATTTCAATATTCAGATCTTGAGACAGCTAACTGATGTCCTGATTGCTTTTCAGGTGTCAGCTTGGACAGTGGTTGGTACTTGCTAGGTAGAATATTTGACTAGAATATGTCGGGCTACGCTACTGAGACCAAGCCTCAACCCACTGAAGATAATTCTGGGGGAGTTCACCTGTCAGAAATGTGTTTCTTATTCACTCCTCTTGTCAGTCAGCAGTAGGAGGAAGACAAAGGAGAAGAGAGAGCTCTTCATGTGCCTACTCATGAACTCAGGAGGTTGAGATTCCACCACTTAAGATGTCATCTGTGGCCAGAGCAGAAGAGTCATCTAGAAGGATTCAGAATGGTTCTTCCACATAATCATCCACGTTGATATGTCATTCACTTAAGCCTTACAAAAATTGCAAGGGTGGGATGGAGAAATGGCTCAGAGGTTAAGAGCACCAACTGCTCTTTCAGAGGTCCTGAGTTCAATTCCCAGCACCCACATGGTGGCTCACAACCATCTGTAATGAGATCTGGCACCCTCTTCTGTGTACATAACAAATAAATAAATCTCTAAAAAAAAAAATCCATATAACAAAAATTGCAAGGGAGTTGCAAAAACCCCTCTCCTTCCAGCGAGGGGCTGGGGTGGTGAGGGAGAAGTCGATAGAGTGTCTGGTGGCCTGTGGACTCTGCTACATGTAGGAATGTCAGTCCCCTTCCTTGTCTATGAAATGGTGACGAAGGAGAGCCACCAAACTGTGCTGTCTGGCTTGGGCTCAATTGCTCTGGCTGGAACTAACTCACAGTTTCCTGTGAGGCCTGGAGTACAGGAAGCACTTGTGAGCCATTCATTTCTCTATGGAAATGTATCAGAGCCAGCCTGGCTGGCCCTGGCTCTCTTCCCCTAGTACAGTACTGTCTCCATCAGCAACACAGGTGCCACAGTGACTGGGCAGTGTTTCCCTACCCAAGTGTTTCTCCGGAGGATGTCTGACCCCAGGGACTCGGCTTCAGAGACGAGCTGTAAAACATGATTATGTAGCATTGCATTCACTTTCTGTCCACATTTTCTTTTGTTCTCTCTGGTATTCTCTCCGGTGCCAACTCTTTGAATTACTGCCACGTTCTGTGTTTCTGTTTAATCAGCTAGCTCATCTCTGAGATTGCTGTCACCCAGGGCTTCAAATGAAGAGCTCTGGGTAATCATTTCTCAGTGTCTCCCCACCTCTCCCTAACACCTCTTCCCACCCACCTATTATCCCATGCATCTTCTTTCTGCCCTTAGCTGGGACTCATTTTTGAAAGTCAATTTAGCTTGCTTTCTGCTTGGGCCTATTAATGCAATGAATTTCAATGCTATTGCCTTCATTAATTCTATGTGTGCTACAGACTGACTCGGGAGATGCCTGTCCACCCACGTGTTCACTTTTCAGAAGGGAGAGAGAGAGCAGTGCCTGCCTTAGATGTGGGGCTTCGCACAGCTTCTGCTGATTCCCTTCCTCTCTCTCTACAGTGAGTTGAGCTTCACTTACATAGCTTCTCTCTCTGGCCTTTCCCTACCAGCTCACCCTGGCTACAGTCTCTGATTCTGCTTGCTCACAATGGGGGTGGGGGGGAGGTTTACACTATAGCTGTCTGTCTGTCTGACAGATGGAATATTCCACCCAAATCTCTCCCAGAGTCTCCCAATCTATAACGGCAGAGGAAGACAAGAGTGCTTTGCTCTCCTCTGTAGGAGCCTTATTGTTCCCTGGAGATGCTGATCTCTTGACCATGCCCTTGCATCCCGCCTTGGCTTTCTAGTCCTTAAAATGTCAGGGAAACTTAAAAATCCTTCTGACATTTCAGTTTGAGCCATGAGTTGTTCACTTTCTGTCATTATAACCAAAATACCCAAGGAAACCGCTCAAGGTGGGAAAGGTTTATTTTGGCTCACAGTTTCAGAAGATTTGGTCCATTGCAATGGGGAGGCCATGGCAAAGCAGAGCGGCTCACATCATGGTAGACTAGGAAGCAGGGAGAGAGATGACATGCTGGCTTTCTCTTTCCCTTTTCTTATTCCATACAAGCCCTCAGCGCAGGGGATGGTGCTGCCCACATTTGGAGTGGTTCTTCCCTGCTGACTTGATCCTCTCTGGAAATGCTCTTAGAGACACACACAGAGGTTCTTCTAGGTGATTCTGGATCCGGGTAAGTTAACAATGAAAATTAACTGTTACAAGCTGCCATCTGTCTAACTCATCAGAGGTGAGCGTAGCTACCATGAATCCTCTGTATCTTTGAATTCAGGAGAAAGTCATTTTCAGGCAGGGAATTGGGAATGAGTGGAGTGGGGAGGAGAGGGAAAGAGAGAGAGGGAAAAGAAAGAGATCACTCAGACGTTGGTCAGAAACATAGTAGATAGAATAAGAGGACTGAGAAGATTAAGACTCCAGACCCCAAGCTGCTCAACTTCCTTTTATCCAAACGTCACTCTTCTGTTAGGAGCTGTCCGTCAACTAGTTAAAAGATGTAGAGGGAGCCAAATACTTGAAAAATTCCTTGCACTTCTGAGCTTTTATCACTTCATGAATGAATTCTGACTTGGAGAAGTTTGGCTATGGGCAATTTATTTTAACTTTTCATGATTTACATTTTTAAACACTAAATGGGGGATGATAATCCCAATTTCAGAAATTGTTGTGGTATAGGAAGAAACTAAAGAAGTAGCACTGAAAATATTTCGTAGTCTTTTAAAAATGTGAGCTCCTTAGGTAAGTTACTGAGCCTACCTGTGCCTCCATGCTTGTCTGTCCAGGCCTACAATAAAATAAACAATTCATAAAAACTACAAATTTATCATGGCCCCAGAGGCTGGACATTTAAAATCAAGACAAATCGGGCCTAGTGTCTGGTAAGGATGCTTCCTCATAGATTGTACTGCCTGCATACCCTCACATGGCAGAAGGGCCAATCAGCTTTTTTACAAGGGTAATTGTGTGAGTTACTTTTGTGTTATAGTGACAAAAATTTCTAGCATACATAAGGGCAGGTTTATTTCAGCTCATTGTTTCAGAGGCCTCAATCCATCATGGTGAACTCTGTTGTATCTGG
Source organism: Peromyscus eremicus (assembly GCF_949786415.1). Taxonomy (NCBI): domain Eukaryota; kingdom Metazoa; phylum Chordata; class Mammalia; order Rodentia; family Cricetidae; genus Peromyscus; species Peromyscus eremicus. The sequence goes on from NC_081420.1 coordinate 127,591,611, forward strand.
ACCATGTTAGCATCATGATGTGAAGGGTACAGAGGAGCAGAGTCAGTCACCTCATGGTGTCCAGGAAGCAGAGAGAATGAGACTAGCGACCAGGTACAATTTTCAAGGGTATCCTCTGAGTTTCCTGTTTCATCCAGCTGAGCCCTACCTCCTGAACTTCCTACCATCACCCAAAATAGTGCTACCTATTAGGGAACTAGTGTTCACTGTGTGAGCCTGTGGGGAACATTTCATATTCAGACCATAACAGAACTCATCCCATGAGAGAGGGAAGACATGAATCTTGAACCCAACCAGAAGTGGGCATACATAGCACCCTCACCAATCAGTGAACTCCACACCCTCACTGCACTGCTCTGAGAATCCATGAGGGAATATGAATAAGACTTTTAAATGAGTATCTGATAATGGCAAGACCCCGGGGACACTCCAACAGCCCAAGCAGTGCCTCCAGGACTGATTTATATATGAGGATGAGGAGGGGTAATCAGGGGGAGCCTAGACCTGAACCGGCACTTAGCTCCCATCCTGGCCAAGTGGGCTGGCCTTGGCATTCATTGAGTGTCTGTCTCCCCATTGAGGGTACAAAATAACATACTCTGTATAATAAGGGGATTTGGTATGTGGGCATGGGACCAAGAAGCTCTGAGGGTCATGATGAGTTAGCATCCTAGAGCAGACCAGCAGTAGCACCAACGGTCTGGATCTCTGTGTCTTCGAGAGGCCAGTGTGTAAAAGGGCTAGTTCTTAGAATGAGAGTGTTGAGAGGGGACAACCTTCAGAGGTAGGGCCCAAAGAAGGTCTTTCGGTCTTTGAGGGTGTGCCCTTGAGGAGTCTGTGATGATTCAAAGAGGATCTGTGATGCCTCTCTGTTTACCTTTTGTTTGTTTGTTCCCAAACCATTACATCGTACATGCCCAGTCATTATGTGTTGATGCTGTGTCTGCAGGCCAAAGCAACAGAACCAACCAATCGTGAACTGAAAACTCCAAGGTTATAAGTAATTTTCTCTTTGCTAATTGATTGCCTTGGGGGCATTTTGTTGTATTGATGGAAAGCTGACTAACACATCTACCAATAAGAAGGGGACTCTTTTGAGAGAGGAAGGAGGCCCACTGTACACAGTAACTCATTCTCTTTTTCTCCAGTGTGCTTTCTTCTGAATTGGCATCTGGAATCTTAAAGCTTCTAAAGGAGTCTGATTTACCCACTATCCAAAATGAATAATTCATCTCCTCCACTTAGTGTCAGCTAAGGTCTTTTTTTGAAAGACAGCACAGTTTGGGTCATATGTCCAGCCCAAACTTTGCATAATGCCACAGAGAAGTGACATCCCCATTGGCCTGGTTTAGATCCCAGGCCCACTCTGGAGAAAGTTGGTAGTGTCAGCAACCTAGCTTCAAGCCAGAGGATAGAAAGTGGTGGTCTCCAAGGTCCTAGAAACTTGAAAATGGTGGGTATGAGTTGGAGCTCAGATTTCTTTCTTTGACCCCATGACTAGTCAGAGTTCCCAGAAATACACTTGATATTTCAATGCTCACAGTTTATCAAGGAAGTATTCCCAGGGAAAATGTAGAAGGGTCAGGGCACTTCAGGACAAGGATGAGAAAGATGAAAAGTCTAGAAAGAGAACAGGCTCCAGGGCTAACTAGCCTGAACCCACAGAGCAGTCTGAAGTGGAAAGCACACTTCACAATGATCCCCAAAGTTGGGCGCTGAGCCAGTCTGCCCAAGGTGCCTGCAGGAACACAGAAGTGTTTAGGACAGCTGCCTCCCCTTGGCTACAGGCACTCTAGCTCCAGCAGGCCACTGGGAAGGATTAAAGGTCCCCACAGCAGGAACAGGAGTGTACTGAAGCGCTCAACCCTGGAGGACTGGGACAGAGGGCCACTAGCAGCATTTGCTGGAACCACAGAGTCCATGCCTTCTGTTCCATGCCCTGCTGCCCAGACAGAGATACGTTCCCTTTGCTTAGAATGAGGACACTTGGCTCTCAAATCCCACCATGGGAGAAAACGGAGGAATTTAATGAGGATTGCAGTGCCGTTATGACCACTTCAAATAATCCATTTGGTTGCCAAGCCAAATGTGCTCCTGCATAGAGCGGCCTGTTGTTTCTGAATTGATCCTGCTGTACAGATGATCCTTGATTCAGTCACAGCAGAATCAAAGCAGCAAACAGTTTGAACGGCGGCATGCCCCAGAGGGAATTTGCTGTCCTATGTTTCTACCGAGAGCTGAGAAAAGTGTGTCTTGCCCCACAGGGGTGGCATGCACCATTAAGGACTGGCAAACACAATTCTTGATGTGTCACTGCACATCCTTTCCCGAGATGTGTGACTGGTCCTGCTTCTCTTGCCTGGACCTTCCTGAATCTGCTGCAGGGGGATTGTCTGGGCTTTTCCTTGGCCAGATTCTCTCTCTTTATTGCTAATGGGCTCTTATAAGCTACTGTACTAACGATGCCCAAAAGCTCTCCTCCTGCCATGAGCTGTATCTAAGTCATGGCAGCTACCAACTGTGTTTGGAGAAGCAGACAGTGGACTGCCTGGCGTTTTCCCCACAAGTCCCCAATCTCTCTCAGCCACTGGCTGTCTTCCCCCACCAGGCTCCCAGGTCTTCTCCAATGCTTCTCTCAACCAGGAACAGGTTTTTCCAGCCCTCATCCCCTACAAGGATGTTGCTCCTTTCCAGAATTCTACCCAGGTCTTCTAGCCTTCACTTATCTCTCTGAGTATTTGTTTAGCAGTGTTAGGGTTAAAACACAGGGTCTTGTGCCTACTAGGCAAGCACTCTGCCACTGAGCTACATCTCTAGCCTCATCCCTCCTTTTAAAGATGAAGGAAAGAGGCAGGATCAGAAAAGCAAATGATCAAGCAAAATTCTACATGAGTGAATGAATAATGAACACTTGAAATATTGAATGAATGAACTCACCATCTAATCTAGCTTTAACCATCCTCAGGCATTGTACTACATGCACTGCAACACCTAAAAGTCATTTATTTAATGTGATCAGCTGCCTGGAAAGAATAGTTAATTTTTTTCCCCTTCTGGAGAGCAGTCAGAGACAGAAGTACGTGGAAACATCAGTAAACTGGAAGTTAGGATCCCCCTTCTCCCTGCCAGTCTTTGGATGAACTTGGGACTGTTTTAGACTTTCTGAGCCCCAGTTTCCAGGTTTGAGAACCATCTCTTGAGTAAGAATCCAATTTCCTCCACCTAACATCTGGATAATCTGGTGCTGGCATACCATCTCTTCCAGCGAAGAGAAAGAATCATTCATACCTCTAGGAGGCTGTTGGTTTGTGTTGTTTGTTGGCTTGTTTGTTGTTTGTTTTTGGTGGTGGTATTTTTGTTTTTCCTTTTTGAGGTAAGATATCATTCTATAGTGTGGAATAGCTCCAATCTTGTGGTCTCCCTTCCTCAACTTCCTGGCTGCTAGGATCACATGCCTGTACCACCATGCCTGGTGCTCACGAGCTGTTTAAAAAACTTAATGATAGGCCTCCCAGGTGCTTTGCCCACAGCTAATAATTACAGTCTCTAAGTCCTTATTCGAACTGACACCATGAGAATGCGCACTCAAGAATGCTGCATGCAATTTCTCTTTAAAAGAAATGCAAAACCAATAGACCCATGGGGGGGTGCATTTCTGCTAGTCATCAGGGAAATCCAAGTCTAAATCACAGCTGACCACTGGCCAGGGTAGCCTGAGCAAAAGAGGGAATTCTGACACATGCACAGACAAGTGAATCTTAAAGACTCTGTGCTAACTGAAACAAGCCAGGTAGACATTTTATGACTCTGCTTACATGAGCAACTAGACTTCAAGTTCATAGCGACAAGAATTACAAAACACCCAAGTGGGTAACTCTGTCTTCTATTGCTACAACTAAATACCAAAAAATGAGTGGTTTTATAAAGAACGTGTATTTAGTTCATTATTGGGCCAAGAAGTCAAGGACCGAGGGGGCACACCTCTTAGAGGTTTCCTTGATGGTGGCGACCTTGCAGTAACCTGTTGGTCTATCAAAGAGCAGAGCTGTCCTGGCTGGATCACCTCTGAAGCTGCCCCCACACCCGTGAAAGCATGGGATTAAATTTCAACATGAAATATGGAGCCAGCCTTCAAAGCACAGCCTGAGGGGACATTTAGTGGGGGCAGGGTTTCGGTGTGGGAAGATTGAAAAGCCCTGGAGATAGCTGCACAACAAAATGAACTTGGTGCTGCTGAGCTGCATACCTAACAATCAATTCAGAGTTCTATGTATTTCACAAGGCTGTTAAAAAAAAAAAATGCTGCTATGGCCTAAGCTTAGCTTTCTCTGGGCGTGCTTCTAGCCAGATGAAGGAGGCCGAAAGATCTAGATGCACATGGAGCGGAGGGTCAAGACCAGCCTGGCCGTGTCTTGTGCTAAAACAGCAGAAGCTGGCCTGGCTTGGCCCTTTCCTGCTGCTCCCACCACAGCTCTTCATCAGGCGCCATGAGCAGGCGCACAGTGACATCATGCAGGGCCGCTCTGTGGAGATCAGCGTTTATTTGAAGATCTTAGTGCTCCATTTAGCCTCACCCAGAGGTGACCTTCTGCACAGAGCCAAAAGAAAAGTGATTTATTTGATCATCCATCTGACCCCAAGTGACCTCTTGCATTTTTCAATTCATTTTACATCATGTCGCACTGGCCAATGTGATTCCAGCTCTTAGCAAACAACAGCTCGTGGTTTTACCAATGATCCTGGGTCAACTTCAGAACTGTTCACTTGGACAGAAACAGAAAATCTGAGCTGTCTCTCTGGCTGGGAGCAGTGGGGAGGGCAGAGCAGGGGCAGTAGGGAGGGCGGTGGGAGGGCAGAGCAGGGAATGGTGGAATGAAGATCTGGGGTGAGCTGTGAATTGATGTTAAATTGATGCCCCTTTATGCCACATCTAAGTTAGAGGAAGCCAGACTTCAGTGCAGAGTAGTGGCTGTGGTTCCATTTTCCTCCGGTCACCATCAGCGTAGCCCCAGGAAGGACAGCCTGAGTCCCTTGCATTGCTTATGATACTTGGAGCAGCAGGTAACACAAAGTCTAACCTGGGATGGTTTGAACAGTGGAGAGTTTCTTCTCTCAACAGGGCTGGATGCAAGATGACTGCGTGGTTGGTAATGAGCACGTCAATATCATAAGCAAGGGCCTGTCTCTATTGCTCCAGATTCACAAGATGGCTGCCACAGCTTCAGAAACCCCATGCAGAATGGGCAATGGAGGATAAACCTTCCATGGTCTTCCCCAACAACCTGTACATTTTCCTCTCACATGCCCAAACCAAGAGTCAGTGAACTTGCTTTGTAAAAAGCCAAAATGGTAAATGTGTTGGCTGTGAGGTCATACATTTGGTCTAGTCACCATACTCTGCCATTAGAATGTGAAAACTGTTGCAGAGAGTCTACCTACAAACAAGTTTGGATGCTTTCCAATAAATCTTTATTTCTATAAAATGTGACTGGCTAGAGTTGGCCTGTGGCCGTCAGCCTGCATCCCTGTTATATTCTAACTATTCTCAAACATAGGATACAATTGAATACAAATCACATCATGAGTAATTTGTTACTAATTTATGATGACAATGTAAGTGGCTTCCTCCATTCTCTGTTGGCATCGTTGAGGATATTCAAGAGGTTCTAATTCATAACATTGGGCATAAGATCACCCAGTAGGCAGATGAATCATAGCATTGCAAAGCTGAAACATCAAGAAAAATGAGAATAAAATTTCACAGAACTTCTTATTTCATAATGAGCATCCAAACAGATGCCAGGAGAAGGCAAAGAACTTGGCTCACCTTTGTTCAACTTTACACATTTAACATTTGAGAAAATAATAGATTGGCAGGGGGATGATGAGCCCTCTGAATGTCTAAATTTGGTTAATGCTCTGGAAATTGTCCTCATTTCTCCTAAATTGAAAGTCAAGACTGAAAAGACATAACCACCCATCTAAAGCCCCAGTTCTTCAGCTCAGGGAATGGAAGCCCAGAGAAGGGCAGTCACACAGTAACAGAACCAAGATCCAAACACAGGCTGAGGTAGGTTGTGATACTGTTTGGAACTTTGCGCCACTCCACATAAGAGGGCAGGTTGTACAATCTCCTACAAAGACAGCTGGGCTTCTGTGACCTATGGTGCTCCTTCCTGCAGATGAGTATATGCCATACATTGTTGAACTGAGGAGTGGCCACATGACTTTTGTTGCCCATGAAATATGGGCTAAAGTGACACACATTGTTTCTGATTACCACACTCACTTGTTCCCTGCCACAAGACTGACACTATTCCAGGCAGAGTCTGCTCTGTCAGCCTGACTCACACAGTGAAGAGAATAAAGGACAACCATCTCTGACCTTTGATAGGCCTGTCACCGGAACAAGAAATAAGCCATCGGGGTAAGGAGTCATTTGTTACTGCAGCATAACAGAGTCTGACCAATACATAGGCTTTTCAGCCCTGAACACTGTTGTCACCTGAAGGTCTCACGTTGCCAGTAATATTAAATGGAATTTAATGGTGCAGATAACTCAGTGTGGCTAAGTAATGTCCCCCATAGGCTCATGGCTTAAAACTTGGTCCTCTCAGATGGTGAAATGATTTTGGAAGGCCCTAGGAACACAGAAAACAAGGGAAAAAAACACAGAAAGTGGGCCACTAGGTTGGGTCTTTGGGGATATAGTATCCCTAGCTATTCACTTCCTTTCCTGCTTTCTGCTTCCTAGCCTGCTATGAGGTGAACTAAGATGCTCTACTGTGCCTGCTACATAACGATAGACCCTCCAACACCGTGTGACCCCAAATAAGTCTTTCCTCCCTTAAACTATTTCTGCCATGTATTTTGAAGCAGCCATAGAAAGGTAATTAATAAAACAGGTTTTGGGGTCGGCCTGCTTGTTATTCAAATTCCAATAGTAGGGTAATCTTGGTCCCTGTCTCAGTTCCTCAGTTCCCCCATCAGTAGTATAATACTAGTGCTGCTTATGCGGTTATAACAAAACACCATGGACCAAGTAGTTTGTCAACAGCAGAAACTGATTGCTCATAGTTCTGGAACTGAGAAATAGTATCGGATGGGGCTGTCTACTTCACGGATGTTGACTTTCATGTGTCCTCCATCCTTAAAGTAGTGAACGAACTGTCAGCCCTTTCTCAGACAGACACGAGTCCCACTCATGAGGTCTCTGCCCTCATAATCTAATCTCCCTACAAGCCAAGACTCTTCATATTATTGTACTTCTGATTGGGTTTCAACATATAAGGAACATAACTTCAGACCATGGAAGGTAGATATTCCTCGAAGACATGGTAAGGATTCAGTGAGCCACACCTTACTTTGAAGGTCACAGGCCATTCAACATAGTCCAGCCCTGGATGACATTTTGGTGACAGTAAGTTGGGGAAGTCAAGGGATTTCACTGAGACTATTTATCCCATGTTCTATATGCCAACGACCACATTTCCAGAAGTTTCTCTCCCCTCTGTGATACTGACAAGTGTCACTGCCGATGAGCCGGCCCAGGAGAATGGGGAAGAGGGATCGGCTAGGGTTCAAATGCTATCTCTGCCCCTTCCTTCCTGTGTGCCTGTAGCTAAACCCCTATCCTCAGGAAACCTCATCTTGTATTCCTCAGAGTGAGGTAAGGATTAGGCGAAGTGATTCATGAAAAACTGCTCATCATGGTGGCTGGCACACTGCAAAGGCTCAGCAAACATCGGGATCAATATCAGTATTCTCTCCTGCCAGCACAACAGGAAGAGCTCGGGCAGGAAGGAGCCAGGGAAGGTGAGTCATCTCTTACAAAGTCTGAGTGAGCAACCTACCCTCGTCCTTGTGAGAACCCTTCCTTGAAGTCACAAATAGATCGTCAGTCGGACTCAAAGTTAGTAGAAAATGAGGCATCCTTCACCCACATCTCATAGCTGTCAGATTCCCACGACCACCAGGGATAGCCAAATCAGATTATCATGTCAAAGGAGTTACAGGGCATCTACCAAAAACTTGTCCAGAGTTTGATGATATAAGTGTCCCTTCACACAAAGTCCACAATCGCCATAAAGCTGCCCATGAAAGGAATCACCTCATTTCTGTCTTTTTCAGCCACATCCTTTTGAGGGTACCCCATCTGCTGATGGCAGGATTCAATGGAAATGCCTGAAAAGGGGCTTTGACACACTCGACTAGGACCTCCACCTGAGGCCAGCTGTGCTGCCTCCTCCTCTAGTCCAGCCTGGAGCCTGTCCAGTCACAGGATGCAGACTGTCTGGTTGGAGATAAACCTCACCAGCACAGCCTTTGCCACACTGGCTGATGGCTGTGTTATTAGTTACTTTTCTTATTGTTGTGACCAAAATACCCAACAAGAAGTAACTTAAGAAGGGTATGGTACATTATGGTGGAGAACACATGGGAGGAGAAAGCAGAGTTAAAGAAGCCAGGAGGCAGAGAAACCCTGAAGTAGAGCTCAGTTCACCTCACCTTTGTGTTGAGTCTAGGGTCCCACCCATGGGTCGGTGCCACCTACATTTAGGGTCTTCCCATCTTAATTAACTCAATCTAGAAACTCCTTCACTGTTGTGCCCAGAGGTTTGCCTCCTGGATGATTCTAGATCCTTCCATACTAACCATCACAAATCTGTCCTGTCAATTTGATACTCCTGTGGTCCCTGGGCCCTCTAGGCTCACCACCATTTCATTATGCAGGATGCATTCATTTCAACTTCAAAGGTCCCCATAATTTTTGACAATTACAACACTGTTTAAATGTTCAAAGCCCAACTCTTCAGAGATTCAAGGCAATCTCTTAGCTTCGAGCTCCTATAAAATAAAAAAGCAAGTTACATAGCTTCAGTAAATATACAGTGGTTATACTGGTTAGTTTTTATTGTCAACTGGACACAACTGGAAAGGGGAAACCTCAGTTATGGAATTGCCTTGGTCAGACTGGCTAGAGGCCATGTCTGTGAGGGATTATTTTGATTGATGATTGATATGGAAGGGTCCAGCTCACTGTGGGTGCACCTTCCCAAGGCAGATGGCCTAGGCTATATAAGAAAGCAACAGAGAACAAGTGAATAAGCAATGTTTCTCCTTGAGTTTCTTCCCTGACTTCCATCATTGATGGAAAACTGGTACCATGTGAACAACATTGCCAAGTCTTGCTACCAGCTTAAGATGCAGTCTGGCCCCTTTGGGCCTCAGTTTCAGAGGCCTCTGTGTGCTGATCCCAGAGAAACACTTCCCTGGACTGTTGTTTTTGAGTAGGGAACTCCTTCAACATCATTTTCAGTTCAGGCTCTCTCAATTCAGACCAATGTTATCCTTTCTTAAAACTTCCTTTCACTAAACAGATTAGTCCTTTACTTTCTGATGCAGCTTCACTTGAGTTCTCAGGGCACAAGTAGGATGCAGTGACATGATTTGCCAAAAACAGTGAACAGCCTCTAGTCCAGTTCTCCTCTGAACTTTCATAAGCGGGGCCTCTACCTTCCTCATTTCTTTTGGCATTCTGGTCTTCCAAACTCCAACCAGATGTCCTTTTAAACTCTGGTTATAGCATTCTAGGGTTTCTCTAGCCCCATACTCCAGACTCTTCCACATTCCTCCCACACACTAGTTCCAAAAACCTACAAACGACATGGTCAGGCCTCTTACAACAGCAGTGCCACCCCTTGGTACTAGTTTTCTGTATTAGTTCCTTTTCTCATTTGCTGTGAACAAAATGCTTGACCAAGCAACTTGAAGAATCAAGGATTTATTTCGACGTACAGTTTAAGGGAATGTAGCTCATCATGCTGGGGAAGGCGTGAGAGCGGGAATGGGAGGCAGCTGGTCAGAGAGTATCTGCCATCGGGAAGCAGAGATGAAAGCTGGTGCTCAGCCACCGCTCCCCTTTTCATTCGGTCCAGGCCCCCAGCCCATGAAATGCTGCCGCCCACACTTAGAGTAGGTCTTCCCACCTCAGCTAACCTAATCTAGAAACCCCCTCACAGACATGCCCCCAATGTCTAGCTCCTAGATAATTCTAGGTCCTGCCAAGTTGACAGCCAGTAAGAACCATCACAGCTTGTGTGATGGGAATTCCCAGATTAATCTTCTATCATGCTGGTGAACTTGGAAGTCAGACATAATAGGCCCACCATAAGTGTTTTCTGAATGTTCCTAAGTGCCAGATACTGTCTTTCTCCATGTTTGCAAGAAACAGGGTAGAGTGTGACTCGGGAGGAGCTTTCTTGGCCACATTGCTGTATGTTATATCTAAGGTGTGGCCTAGGACTGGGAAGAAAGTGCAGGGAACCTCATTCAAACAATACAAGAACCTTTCACGCTCACCAGAAATGTAAAGAGGGCCTTCAATCCCAGAGAATGACAAATGCCATTCTAATTAGCAGTACTCACACTGGGGCTACTTGATATGTCTTTTCTATAATCCTCACAGAAAAACTTGAGGTTGGTGAACAACTGTGTAGATTCATTACTGAGCCAAAGGAGATGGAAGCAAAGGTCTACAGGAAGGAATAGTTCAAACAGAGACATCTTCAGTGAGACAACTGCAAGGCAACATTTCAGGGTCATTTAGTTTCTTATTGCATTTTAATGACCAATAAAGAAGATATAAAAATGTCATATATTCAGAAACGCCAGAGTTTTGCTTTCTGGTTATTTTAACAGATCAACTGCAACATACAATATGATTTCTTTGAAAAATCTCATGCCAAACACTATCATCAGTCTTTGTGCTGTGGATCTGTGAGCTTATCACATAGTTGAGATTAAAGTGAAATGAAGTTAAACAGAAAGAAAAGTTTTCTCTTTCCTTTTCTGGCAACAGAAGTGAGAAATCCTCCATAAACTCCAGTCTTGGGCATTGTTCCATTGTTTGCTTTGACTGGTTTTTGCCAGGAAGTTAGAATTTTCCCATTCTCAGGCATTATGCAGTATTGGTGGGAACACATGAGGGACCCCTGGGGTTTTCAGAGGTGAGAGGCAGCTTCCAACCCACCAGCTTTGTCTGCACTCTTCACCATCCAGAACCAACCCCAAGTCTGCCATAGGAGGTGACCAAAAGGGCTGGAGAGAGCAAGGGACACATCTCAGCCCCCCGCTCACCCTGTGCTCCATGGGTGGGAGGGGCTGTGTCCAGGGCTGCATGACTCTGCCTTCAGGCTTCTGCTCTCACACATCCATTGCCTCCTCTCAAATCAACCATGGGACCTTCACAGTTGAACTTCTGCAGCTAGTAACATCGCAAATGCAGAGTCAGGCTTCTCAGCAAGGACTTCAGGCTTGTCAAACTCAATCACCTGAAAATTAGAGAGGCACTGAAATTTTCAGAAAAAAAAAAAAATGTACACACCACAGCCCCGACTGGGGAAGCCTTTGAGGAGGTAACGCCAACCAGAACTTCCTGCACCTTCCCATTTTCCATGACCAGGACAAGGTCACAGTTGAGAACCGTGTTTAGGCGATGGGCGATGGTCAACACTGTGCAGCTTTTGAAGGCATCTTTTACAGTGCTTTGAACAAGAGTGTCTGTCTTGGAGTCCATGGAGGCGGTAGCTTCATCAAGGAGAATGATCTGTTAAGGAAGAAGCATTGTAAAAGCCAAAGCTGTACAAAGAGGAAAATGCATAGCCTCAGTTCTTTCCTAAAAGACGAGGAAAAAGCAAACACAATAAACTAAGCACCCATCTTGAAAAGCTACAGAAAAGGCCAGAAATAAAGTCCAACCGCACCCCCTCATCATCCTGAGAGGGATTTGTTAGAGGGACAAGACAGTATTTTCTCTTTTCTTAAAGTAGTTTATTCAATCCAATAGGAAGGAAAAAAACATAATACATTGCAACAGGAAGGAACATGATGAGGACTTTCTGTAGGATACAGTGTGTACACAGTATGAGCCAGAGTAGGCATGGTGACAGCACTTGTATTCCTTTACTATAGCTGCTGGAATAAATTACCATCAACTTGGAGACTCGGAGCAACACAAATTTACATCTTACATTTCCAGAACCTGGAATCCTGCAATCAAGACTGGAGGCTGCATTCCTTCTGCCTTTTCCAGTGTTTGCAGGCCAACTGCACTCCTCAGCCCTTTCCTGCCACCACATCTGCTCTCTGATGCTCCTGCCTGCTTCTTATACTTCTTACAGAGACACATGGAAATACACCAGACATTAGACCCACCAGATCTAAGATAATCTTCCTATTTCAAGATCTTTAATATCCTCATAACAACAAAGTCCCTTTTGCCACATGGGGGAGCATACAAGTTTGGGGTACATGACAAGGACATCAATTTCGAGTTGAGAAGAGCATCATTCTGTCTGTCAAAGCACTGTTTGGATTTTACAATTTGAAAGTTTAACCTCAACCCCTAACTATACTTGACCTTGCCAAATTACTTAACTTCCTCCCATATAAAGAGTTCATGTCTTATTATTTACACAAAGCATGAAGCCGCATAGCTACTTCACAGTGAATATTGCCACCAAGGGCACTAAATGGTCCGCTTTCCTTCTGTGAACACCTCTTAAGAACACATGAAGTGGATTCACATTGATTAATACCCGACTAGTAAGATTTCTTTTTATTTTTCTTCCTTAATTGTTATGTGGACGTGTATGTGTCTGTGTGTGAGTACATAAACACATACATGCAAGTGCTGGCAGAGTCCAGAAGAGGGTTTCAGATCCCCTGGAACTGGAGTTACAGGCTGTTGTGAACCACATGATGTGAGTCCTGAGAATCGAACCCAGATCCTCTGGAAGAGCAGCAAACATTCTTAACCCACTGAGCCATCTCTTCAGTCCCCAGAAAGTAGGGTTTGTTAAAAGTAATAACAATAACAATGACAACTGTCATTCTCTTTCTCAGAATCAGTAAGACTGGTTAAGTCATTAGGAAAGATATATATAAATTTTTCAAATCTTATAAACGAGCATTCTGAAGGCTTGGGTGTCCTGGGTACTGTGTCTGAGGTCTCAGAATTATTCTGGGACAAAGGGAAAAAGTTGAGAGCATACTTTTCAAACTCAAGCCTCCTAGGAGAGTGGAGAGAATGCATAAGCAAGACCTCCCAAAGGGAAGCCTAGATAAGGAAGGTGCCACTCCTGAAAATGGCTGTTATTTTTCAATTTTTACCCCTCACAACTTTGTCTTAAGAGAAAGTGATCGGTTTTTAAATTACTGCATTGCTCTGTCTTTGCTGAAAGACAAGCGTGTACCTCTGCCTCCTGGATTGAGAGGCACTGCAGGGAATATCCAAAATTTGACCAATCCATTTTCCATGCTGTTTCCTTACTTTTGAATTACGGAGAAGTGCTCGGGCCATACAAAGCAGCTGGCGTTCTCCCACTGAGAAGTTTTCCCCGTTTTCTGTGACTTCTGCCTGTAATTTCTCTGGGAGTTTCATTATCTATAAAACACAGAAAATGACACATTTATGCTGATGATCTATAAAATTGTCCTGTATCGTCTTATTGATTGCTCCTCCTCTTGCATTCATCAGCTTGCGTTATCTTACAATGGGAAAGAAGGTGTGAAACAGCCATCATTTCAATACTGCAAGCTGGCACCAGGAGGGCCAGCGTGTGGGAGACGTTAATAATGTAAAGCCAGTGTGACTCACCAGGAAGGACAAATCATGCATCTACTTCTAGTGAATATTTAAGCAAACGGAAGTGGGTTTCGGGGTTGCAATTTTCCTGGGTGAAACAGAGATTGGACAGGAGTGTTTCCAAGAAAGCTGAGACAAAGTCTGTCTATCCATCACAACAAACTGAAGTGGCTTTGGGAGATGCTTGCCTCAGCTGCGACTGCAGCTCCTAACAGGACAAGGTCTTATGTCATAGACAACTCAAACCAGTCACACTTGTGACCCCAGAACAAGCTACACCATTCATCATTCTGTTCTGATAAAGCTAGTGGGTCCACAGGCCAAGTAATACGGCCCTCCCCTCACTCTGGACCCAGATGGACCTGGATTCAAGTCTCCATCCTGCTGCTCACTGGCATGGACATATTACTTCTTTGAGCTTTAATTTAATTTAATCTCCAAAATGAAGGAGAAGAGTACCAGCCTCTGAGGGCTATGCAGAGGACCAAGAGAGATGACGGTACACGTACGGTTCATTCATTCTGTTGTCTGAATGAACCAGAGAGCTAACAAATAGTACTGTGGTTGTTTTTGATAATCAGGAGCAAGTAAGGATTGAACTTCACTGACGTACGTCACTCCTGTGAATTCATTTGACCAAGTGCTGGCCCCAGGGCCAGGTATCTGGGGCAGTGGTATTGGGAACGGACTCATGCCCCAGAGACCTACTGTGTCTCTCATGAATGTTCTCTCCAACACATGCCACAGCATCTCGTCAGTGTGACTCTCCAAGGGATCCAAGTTGAACCTGTGATGAAGCAAAGGAAAGCAAGCTGGATTATCAAGGACGAAACAGTGGTGAGCACTGTGAAGATGAGGAGGAGGAGGAGGAGATGTGACGTCAGGAAGGCCCATGGGTGGCCTCTGGAAACTGTAAAGGGTAAGGACACAATCTCTTCCCAATAGCATGTTGAGGGACAAGAAGAGGTGTGATGAGAGGAGCTTGTTCAGCCCAGGCCACAAGACCAAGGACCACAACTCTCAGTGACGGAGCAGAGACCTTGGAGACAGGCAGGAGTGAGAAACCCCACCTAGAGGCAGACCAAGCACAACCACACCAGGGTCCACTGCATCAACACACAGCAAAGCATGTGGATCTTATACAAGTTCTTGGCAAAGAAAAGGGAAAAGAAACTTGGCCCAGCATCCCTTTCAGCCTCCACGACAAGAGGCATGGCTGCAGATTCCTGCTCCCACCCAGGAATGCGAATCGAGTGTTTTGAGGTGCATATCATACCAGTCGTCTGATCAGCTTTATAGAGCCTCCCTATTTCACCCTGGACCAGCTGAGATGCTCGGTCCCCCTGTGGGAGTCACAACCTTGGTCTTCCTGTACTTGATCAGTTTCTGTTCTGTAGCAGGAATGAACTAATGCACATGCCAAAGCCCGCTGCACACACAAGCCAGGCAATGACTTAGTCCACTGCGCACTCGGGGCCACTTTTGAGAGTGGTCATTGCTAACCCTGATGTAATGTCAGAACACAGGCATAAAATAGGGTTGTTTGGGCCAACTGTGATATCTGCGCACTCAAAATATAATAAAATCACTAATAATAACATTGCTAATGTTATTAAAACTATTAATATCACTAAAATAATGTGTTGATATTAACAATGTGATAATATATTATAATAATATAATTTCTGAAATACCAGCAAGACTCAGGACACTGTTCCTCAGCTCCTTCTAAATCTTTAGTAAAATCCAGACACCAGCAAGACTTTTGAGCGCCTGCACAGGCCAGTTCCCTGAGCTAAGACTGCCAAGAACAGCCATGGCCCGGCAATTTCTCAGCTACTCGTTGGCCCAATATCACCATCTCCAAACAGTAATGCACGATGATTGAAAACAGCTACCTTACTGTACCTACAAACAGGACAGGATCTTGGGGGATCATGGTCAGCTTGGTTCGGAGGTCCTCCAAACCCACAGTGCAGATATCCACCTCATCAATGAAGATGGTTCCAGAGGCTGGCTCCACCAGACGGAACAGGGCCATGCCCAGTGATGATTTTCCTGGGGACAATAAGAGCAGGGACAACAATCCAACAGCAGTTTTCACTTCCATCATGTCCAAGCATTTAATTAAGGGAATTTTTAATGCGATGAAATGGATCCATGTGGATGACTTTGCAGGCAGACATCACTCACTCTGGGGGACCAAGCTGCCCTAACACCATTAACCTGCCAGTCCCTATAGGGGCCTTTAAGCACATAACTCATCTTCTGGGCCTCATTTCTCCAGAATTATTCTCATTTAATTAATTCAAAAACTACTATGTATTTGCTTCCAACTCTCCACACCCAATCAACCTGAAACTCTAATTTACAGTAAAGAGATTTGAGGGGAAAATAACAATGAATCCAGCACTTGTGTGCACCTCTCCAATATGGCTTAACCAGCACGTCCAGTGCAAATTCAAACAAACAACCCCAAAGAAATAAATGCAGAGTTTGTCCTCACCAGAACCTGTTCTTCCCACAATCCCAACCGTCTGCCCACTTTGGATGTTCAAGTTCAGCCCATCGAGCACGAGAGGGGTGTTGTCTCTGTATCTCATGCGATAGTCCTTGAAAGTTATCTCCCCACGGCTTGGCCAGTCTTTGGGACGGGTCCCCACTTTGAAGGGGTGAGTGTGTTCAGGAACACAAGTCTGAAAAGCAGAACAGCCATTGACCAACTAGCCAGCAGTTTCCACCAGCCTAGCTCACTCATTCCACAGCTGCCAATGCTGGCGCCTGTGGTGGTGAGTGAGACCCGTAACCCTGTACTCGAGCCCAGTGTGGTGCTGCACACCTGCAGTCATAACATTCAGGAAGCTGATGCAGGGGGATTGAGAGTTCCAGGACAGCATGGGCTACATGAGATACTCCACACACAAAAAAAGCAGGTCACATTTCAGTGGGGTACATTAGGTAATAAAAAAAGAGTATTGTAGTAAAATGCAGAAAGTGACTTGTTTGGCAGGTGGAAGCAAGCAGAATAAAATGATGTGAGGGCTGAAGAAGGCGTCTCTGAGGATGTGGCACTAGATGAGACCCAGAATACAGAAAGGATGACAACTACCAGAGTTTCTGTCCAGGACCTTCCAGACACGGAGGACAGGTACTGCAAAGGCTGGGCAGCCAGAAGACCCTTCAGTAACTCCAGGAATGAAAAGGAAAGGCCGTGTAGGGCTGGAGCTTAGTGAAGGAAGGGCGGATGACTTAGGGGGATAAGCGTGCGACAGCTCACACTGAGCCATGTGACCTTGAAGCTGTGGGACAAATCCAGAGTGTACCTTGAGATTCAATCTAATTTCAGTGTCTACAAAAGCCACCAGGGTGCTAGGGATAGGAAGATGACAGAGAATGAGGAAGGGCATGCTCAAAGGTCTTTAGAGTTCACAGAAAAAAAAAAAATTGAACTGTCTTCATATGCACCCCAAACCTCACTATCAAATGAACACAAAGCCAGCTCTGTTAGGAGACCAGCCCTTTGTCTCACATTATGACGGCTCTCCCAGGTATGAGGAGTCCGTGGTGCCCATCAAGGTGACTGGCCAGCCCACATCTCTAGTCAATAAGTGACCTCAATTAGCTGAGACAACATTTGCCTTCTTAGTGGGCATTTTAAACCCCTATAAGATTTGGAATTAAAAATAAAAATATTTAAAAAGAACCAATACTGCACTAGCAATGTTTTTAGTTTAAGGAATCTGCTTATTTTATGCTCCAAATAGTTGGAGTATTTACAGAATTTGGGCTTGAGAGTCTAACTTAAAATGTATACTTGAATAATTTAAATGTGATTTTAAGTCAAAAGCTTTCTGCTTACATATGGAACTGTCCCGAGACTCCCAAGCCCACTACATTCACAAGCTCAATTAGACACACACACCCAGGAAGATCTGTGTGTTAAAGCAGGTCATGGAGGCATTTTAAATGGGAAATTGAATGTGCCAAATTTTAAAATGTTCAGAGTGTTGAATTAAGCTTGTAAAAAGGGCCAAACACTGTCCACAAAAGTGATTGCTGGGTTTACGTAGACAGCCTTTCTCAGAACAGTTGTGTTCCTACACTGCACCGAAAAGCTTTCAAAGAAGAGGTAAACTGATCTTCTTTTGCTATTTATAACTTGAATCAAATATTAATTTTCAGACACTAAGTGAGGCCCTGAATTTTGGATTGGATTGTGGATACAGGTTTTAACAGGATGGGTGACGAGTCAGACTTCAGTTATTAAAAGGATCCCATTAATATACTGAAAAAAAAAGAGGAAAAGAGAAAAACAGGGACTGGAGAGATGGCTCAGTGGTTAAGAGTATGTATTGTTCTTGCAGAGGACCAGAGTTTGATTCCCAGCACCCAACTGGGTGGCTCACAATCACATCTGGCCACCATGCTCGCTCACGCTCGCTCTCGCACTTTCTCTCTCTCTCTCTCTCTCTCTCTCTCTCTCTCTCTCTCTCTCTCTCTCACACACACACACACACACACACTCACTCACACAATTAAAATTTATATAAAATCCTTAAAGAAAAATCAAACCATGACCAATGGGCAGAGCCTGCCCGTTTTCCACTGTTCACTCACTCCTTACCGAAATGTACTCCCTCAGCAGCTCCGCGGAGGTGAACTTGGCTTGGGTCTCTGTTCCCGTTCGCACACACACTTGCAGCAGTCCACTGAGCTGTTGGAAAGAAGCAGACAGCTACTGAGGGTCCCCTTCCTCCCTTGGTCTCCACGGTTTTACTTTTGTAAAGTCTGCCACTTCAAACTACCTACTTGGGCTCAGGCAACATGCAAAGGAGGCTTGCAGTCCCAGGCAGGCACAGAAGGCCACATTTCCTGTTGGGATGTTTTGCATTTAAACACTTCCTTTGTATTTAAAAACAAATGGTATTTACATTTTCTCTCTCACTCCAGATGGTGAGAATCATCCCACCACCTTGATCACTCCTGTGAGCCAGTCCCAACTGCCATGGAGAGGAGATTCATCCGCCAAATTGCTCGGGGTTGGCTCCTTGCTGCCACCTGGTGGGGCGCTGCATCCCACTCCCACTTCTTAACGCCCCCATCAGGGGCAGAAAAGCCTTTGAAAACTACCAGCAGAAACCAGAGAACTGTTACACACACCTGCCCCAGATTTAAGAAATCAGGATCCAGGCTGAGGGAGGTAGTTTGCCAAGGGGACCCACTTTAGGCCAGGACCCCCCAGAATCTAACTCCAAGAATGGTGTCGTAACTGGGGCAGGTTGGAGTAGGCCTTCTCCCCCACTGCTAATGTCTGTATCCAAATCTCTAGAATCCAAGAATGTTAGCCCATTTGGAGAAGGACCTTTGCAGCTATGACTAAACACCCTGCATGCCTGGTTGGGTCCTAAGACAATAACAAGCATCCTAATTAAAAAAAGGGGGGAGTGGGAGATCTGGAAGAGAAAGGGAAAGGGGACAGAGGCAGAAGTTAAAAGAGGGCTGTTCCAAGCCAGGAAATGCCACCAGCCTCTGGAAGCTCAACAGAAATGTAATAGTTCCCTGGAGCCTACAGAGAAAAGCGGCCCTGAGGACACTGTGTGGACTCCAGACCTCCAACATGAGGAGAGAATAAATTCTTCTTGTTTTAAGGCACCAAGCTCTAGGGGATCTGTTGCAGTAGCTGCTTGAATGACTACAACTGTTAGTTCAAAAAGTAAGGGGGCGGGTAGGAGACATGAGGGACCAGAAGGCCACTGAAGCGTGAGAGTTTAGCACCGGAAGCGTCTGAGACCTGTCTAGATGGGGACTTGTGAGAGGCTATACAGGTGCACCGTGACAGGCCAAGGAGACTGGGCTCCTCATGGTTGTCCCTTTGTGTCTAAGGGAATGGAATCCACCACCCCCTGCTGACATCCGAATCTACAGATGCTCAAGACTTGAGTATGAAATGGCACCGTGTTTGCACGAAACCTAAGAAAGATCTAGTAAGTGACTAGACTTTCACAGAAGGGGGACAGTGCAGTCAGAACCGGTGGGGAACGGTGGGTGATGGGGGGCGGGTATAAGATAGATGAGGAGGCCCCTCCAGGACCTCAGAGAGCTCTTCTTAGCAGCCCTTGCCACCTCCCCTGCTTCACACAGGCCCAGGTGTTAGGCTCCTGATCTCACTCTTCCGGGTCTAGCGTCTTACATCATCGGGGGTGGGGGCGACTGCATACCACAAGTTGGTCACACAATCACGGCCTTAAAAAGTCAGACGCAGACCCCCACCCTTCTCTTTTCTGTTTCCTCTCTGCTGTCTGCTCGGCCCCGCTTCCCTCCCCCGCCAGGCCTGGCTTCTCTGTCCTATCCCCTCTTCTTTCTAATAAAGCCCATTCTAACTTTGGTAGCCGTGGCCCGTGACTCTTCCGCCGACCAACCAGCCCCGTTCATCCTTTCACCAGGGCTTCCCATTTCTCTTGGGCCTCAACCTAAGTGATTTTACCCCCATCCCCTCCCTCGGGGCAAAACCTTGTTTGACTGTGTGCTAGAACCTAAGGCCTGGTGGGCTGAGTGTCGTCAGATGGTCAACGGCAAAACTGCAGCAACCAGCATAGCCCGTGCCTTGTGACAGCTGCTCGGAATGCGAGTGCACATTGCTCCCAAGAAGGGCGCAGATACATTCAGCTAAACACAAGAGTATCAGCTCCTAAATGTCTGGCAGCCCACCCAGGTCCAGAGTGCCCACATGGGCACAATGCAGACCCGAGTAAGCACAAGGGCGCCATTGCACCGTATGACGTCACTGTCACTTGGCACTCATGCTCTGCCCTGTGGTGTTACACACCGATTTCTCGTCTCTCTAGGGACTTTCTTCCATTCTCAGGTGAAGCTCTGTCACTTTGAGTCTGTGTTCTCAGACAGGACCAACGTCAGAAGGACCCACAGCCATCCAGAGAGCAGGCGTTAGCACACCTCAGTACATGCAAATTCTTCTCCGGCCCTGCAGGAATGTTTGGTGACTGTCTCCTAAGAAGCTGATGCCCCAAAGCATGGCCTTAGTTGGGGCAAGCTGTTTTACTTAGACCAATTAAGGCAAACCTTTCATCTGCTCGATGCTTTAAGAGACACCAATGAAGACATCCACTACCAATGGGGAAAACTGGGTTACCCAAGCAAGATTCATTTTCCCACCTCAGAGCACTGGAGATGTCTCTGTTAGGTCGAAAAGAAACTCAAGTCCCCAAATTCCAAAAGGCAGTCCAAATATGCAGAAACAAGCTCAACCTGGATTATAGGAGGATTTCTGGCAGTTAGATTAAAGCCAGCATTCCTCAGGAACTTGTGAAGCTGGTTTCCATCTACCAAAAAGTTTAGTCCTTTCCCTTACCTCTGGCAGAAGGGACATATGACTACCTGTGGTACCTATCAGCATGCCAAAGCGCACACTGCCATCCAGGCTCCCTCATTATGGCCTGTACCTGTTGCACATTTCAAAGACTATCCTAGCATTCTAGCCCTTCTCACCTCTGCCCATACCCTAAACTTACTCTAGCTCACGTCTCTCATATTTACAATAAAAAATCTTCCCCTTAACCACACCACGGAGTGGGCTTGTCATCAGTTTATACACTGTCTATAACTTCCATCCCAATATGCTGTTAAAATGATGCCAGAGATGTTTTCAGAAAGAACACCTTCCACATCCAGATGATGGGAGAGATCTCAATGCATGAAAGTCACACAGGGGGCATCAGATGAGAGCCTCTCCTAAAATGGAAGGCAAAGGTGCTTCTGAAGTTTAGAGCTGAGCCCCAGAGGCTCCCGGTGTGAGAAGGGGGCCACAAAGAGGCAGCTGCTCTTGGTGGACCCACCTATGCCTTTCTTCCTCTTCCCCCCAACCACAAGTACACACGTTTCTCCCAAGTTCGTGCACAAGAGCCTGTGCGTATGTGTGCACGCACACAGGCAACCGTTCCTAAAGAGAGTGAGTTGACAACCTGGGAACACATGGGGCTCTAAGAATGGTACTCTAGGGAAAAAACAAAACAAAACACGTTAGTTCTAGTGTGTAGTGCCTACAGTCCATGCCTTGGCTGCTTTGAGAAAGGGAAGCAAATGTATTTAAAAAAAAAAAAAAATCCCACCCCAGCACCTGCAGAGTTAGAGAATATCCCAGGAGGGGAGTGACAAGGCCACACCCTGAAAAGCCAAACAATTCTCCTGTCCTTAAGTACAGATTAACAGAGCGATAGATAAACAAACCAAGGGCAGGAAAGGGCAGGAGCTGGGTAAACAAGAAGAAAAACTGACCCTGGAGAAAACAGACATAAATTAAAGACGAGGGGAAGGGGGGCTTAGTATTAATATCCTTGGGAGGAGGCATGCTCCAGTCATTTAAAAATGAGTCTTTTAAAGCCTGAAAGAAAGAGAGCATGTGGAAATTTGATGTGTGGATACATGGTTGCCACACTGAAAATTCAAAAGCATGGCTGTCTCACAAAGCTGAGGAAAATTCCCAGAAAATAAAACAGGAGAAAACTGTCCAAATGAGGAAGCAAAGGGAAAACACTGGGGCCGGAAGTGGCTCAGAGGTTAAGAGCACTGGCTGCTCTTCCAGAGGACTTGGGTTCGATTCCCAGCACCCACATGTTGACTCACAACTATCTGTAACTAATCCTGGGCATCCAACACCCCCTTCTGGCCTTTGCAAGTACTGGAATGAATGAGGTTCACAAACAGGAAAAACAACCATACATATGACATAAAAATAAACAAATCTAAAACAAGGGAGGGAGAACATTTTCTGAGCTGAGAAGAGATTTGACTTTCATCTGAAAGGACCAAGAGCATTGTGGGACAGGGAAGAGTGTGGTAGAGCATGCCTGTGATCCCAGCACTGGGAGCCTGAGGCAGGAAGCTCTCAAGCTTGCCTCAGAAATAAAATAAATAAATAAACAAACCCACTATCGAACAGAGTATGTTTTAAAAGGTCTAAATTCAGAAAATCTGTCCTGAAATGCATAGATTCAGTGGAGAAGGTTCCAGACAGGACCCTAGGAAGCACATTCCCGGGGACAAGATTCGGGCACCAAGCAACCTTAGCTTAAATCATGGTCCACGCAGGGCAGATGTGAATCTCTCTGGATCTCATTTTTCTCATCTGTAAAGCAAGACTTACAGAAACAGAGTTGTTGAGAGCGGTGAAGGAAGTCATTTATGATGCCTGGGGGACAGGGAATGCTGTGTGCTCTCCTCTTGTATTATTAAAAGAGAAAAGCACCAAGCAGCCAAGAGCCTGTCCCCAATCATTAGCCAGAGGCTGTGCTTGACTCTCCTCGTCCCACTGTGAAGCAGGTGTATAGGTTAAGATGGAATGGGACTCCACACCTCGGCCCAAATCAATCACTCCCACCAAACCACCAACTAGTTCTTGGACGCCTAAATCAATCCAGTAAGAGTGAAGGCTGGGCCTTGGTTGAGTAGTAAAGGGAAGAAATATTCCCCACTGTTTCCTCTTCCTGTAGATCTCAGAGACCATTTGTCACCCACTGCACAACTATCACAGAAGGGTACAAAACCAGGAGCCAGGATCCAACTGTGCCTGAAGCCCACACAACGCCCCAGATGTCAATGAAGCACACGGAAAGCTCCATTTTTTAACACTTTTTGAGTTTTCTGATCCATCCATCTAAAAGTATCCCTTCTCATACACCATAGGCCAAGTCCCACCATGCACCAGCTGTTACCTGGATGATGTAGGACAGTGACAAGCCTTTGGATGAAGCACTGATTGAGGAAAAACTCAGGGTCACCAACAAGGCCACAACAAAGGTGACGATGTTCATGAGGACGTCCATTCTGAGCGCAAACCACCTGAGAGCACAGTTGAAGTACAAGAGGTGGCTGGAGTTCTCATCGTTCAGTGTCTTAAACCTGAAGTGGAAAAATCAGAGGAAATAGGAGCTCAGGTCCGTTCGCACTGATGGGAGATTCGGGCTCCTAATGGAGCCAAGACAGGACGTTTGAATGCCTTCTTACAAAGTGACTGTTCCAAAAATGAGCATATATCCATGTTCCTACTGCCACCACAGGCATCTTTGATTTGCACACGTTTCTGGGAAGTTTCATGTGGCAGTCAGCAAGAGTGCTAAGTGGGCCCTCTCTGTCTCTCCCAGAGCTAGCAACTAGAGCCCACAGTTAAGAACAAAACGGTTGAAAATCTCATACTCTAGCTTTACAGTATCCGCAGACCTTGAGAAATCTATAAATAGCTCCTTTGATCTTAAAGACAGGGGTAAGCCAATGGTAGTGATAGAGTAGGAAGGGAGGGTGTTTGCCCCCCCCCCACCGCCCCTCACCAAGATCAAGATCATCCTTTGAGTCTGGCATAGTGGCACATTCCTGTGATCCCAGCACTTGGGAGGCTAAGGCAGAAAGGCCAGAAGTCCAAGGCCAGCCTGGGCTACATGGCAAGATTCCATCTCAAAACCAACCAACCAAGTCACTGCTTAAAAGGCTGGTGGAGTGGGGGAGGGGAGAGTTCTCTTCAAGGACAGGAAACTGATATCTTGTGCCCCTGTTGCATGTCCACTGGGTCCCAGGGCTTTGCACAGGGCAGAGTGACAGAAAGATGGCATAGCCAGGAGATCCAAGAAAGGCCCACCCTGGAGGCACTCATTCCCACCCAGTCCCCAGACACAAGCAGAGTGCATCCTGACAGTCCAGGCAGTTAAGGGCTGAAGGCACAGAGCGAAAGTGACCTTCCAGCTGCCTCTGTGACAGGAGGCAAAGAGACTCTCACAGCTGAGGAATGCAGTGGGGTGCTTCCAGGCAGAGTGCAAAAAGCCATCAGGTGCATGTGGTTGAGTTGGATTGGAGCCTTCACCCTGCCGTACTGCGTCTGCATAGGGAGCTGGGTCAGCAGGAAGGAGCATCAGAAAGGACAGCCTGGGTGGGATGTGGGGACACCTGGGGACATCCCTTCCTGGCCCCTTCCCTAGCTCCCCCATGGGAACTTCAGAGCATGGCCTGCTTCACCACGCCTCCAGGCGGAAAGATTTCTATCATAGACTGAAGTTTTAGGCGAGCTGGGAGAGACATTGCATTCCTTGACACACTAAAGGGCTCTCGACCCAGTGGAAAGGGGCTTTTTTGAGTAATTGGTGGGAATTGTGGGAAGAAAAGGAAAGCCTTTTCAAGAGAAACCCTGTCTCAAAAAACAAAACAAACAAACAAACAAACCCAGCAAACTAACTAATAACAAGGACTAACTGCTCACTAGACCAAAGACGAGCTATGGAGTCACAGCTACATTGAGAGCCTCGGTGGGAAACTGAGGCAACAGCGGGAGAAGAGGTTAGACTGGATGAAAATGAAGTGTACATCTTCCTCCTTCACCCCTGCACCTCCTCCTCCTCTCCTCTTCCTCCTCTGCCTCCTTCTCTTCCTCTCCCTCTTCCTCTTTTCTTTGGAGACTGGGTATTGCCATATAGCTCAGGCTAGTCTCAAACTTACCATCCTCCTGCTTCAACCTCCTAAGTACTGTGATTACCAGACTGAGCCACCTTGCCCAGCATACATTAGCTTTTTAAGAATAGTGAAAAGGGTCTTATTAGTAGAGACAACTACATTTGTCAAACTCCTCTGTCACTTCTCCTTTTGGACACGGATGGACTATAGTCCCCAGGATGCTGCAGTTAGGCAAGTCTGTGTGACTGAGATCCTGCCATTGTACTTGCACTAAGATTGAGTCTACTCGCTGAGGTTTGGCAGTAAAAAGTTTCCATGGGGCCTACCCCTTCCCTGTCTCCCTTTCTGTTCCCAAGATCTTTGAGAAGGAAAAGCAAAGTAACTGTAACTCTGATTGTGATGAAACTCTGCCACCCATGCTATGGGCTGTCATTAAATTGTGACCTGAGGAGGAATACACATTGTGTTAAGATCAAACTCTTCCACATTCTAGCCATAAAATAGTCCAAAAACCCTAGGAACCACACACTCAGGCCCCTGTCCTGGTTGGGTTTTTTGTTTGTTTTGTTTCTGCTTTTGTTTTTGGTTTTTTTGTTTTGTTTTGTTTTGTCAACTTTGACACAGGCTAGAGTCATCTGGGAAGAGGAACCTCAATTGGGAAAATGCCTCCATCAGATTGCCAATATGGACTGCCTTGGACAGTCACTATTAACCATCATAGCTCGTATTTATAATCACCATGTCACTTTATTAGTATGTGGCTCCTGTTTTGTCTTTTCTCACTGTCTCCTGAAGCCTTCTTTATCAGGCATGAGGATGACGATGCCAACTTCTCTCCTGCTTCTGTCCCCTTAATAGATTGGTTTTCGTCCCTTAACCTTCAGCCTCTGGGTGTCCTTGCCCAGGAGCTGTGTTTCTTGGTGACAACAGATAGCTAAATCTAATTTTTCCTATGGGGAGTGGGTTGATTTTGTTTCTTCTTGTTGTTTTGAGATGGGCAACCTTGAACTTCTGATTCTCCTTCCTCTACTTTCCAAATACTAGGATAACAGCCTGTGCCACTGTGCCCATTTGAATCTAATGTTTTTTAACCCAGTCAGTTAGTCTGAATATTTTAATTGATGAGTTGAGGCCATTTACATGGAAGATTATACTATTAGGAGATGTTTACCAATTCCTGTAAGTTTTTCTTCGGCTGTTTTCTGGTTGATTGGATTATTGTTTATTGCATTCTTTTTCCTCTACAAACTAGTATTGGGATTTGTTCATCTACATGCTCAAGATTTGGGGGGAGGGGGGTTGAGACAGGGTTTCTTCGTGTAACATCTCTGGCTGGCCTGGAGCTCACTCTGTAGACCAGGCTGGCCTCAGAGATCTGCCTGCCTCTGCCTCCCAAGTGCTGGGATCAAAGGTGTGTGAATAATTTTCGAGTATTCTTATTATAGTCTGTTACTTAACAGGTTGTAATCACTAGGTATATTTTTATACCTATGAACCAGTGACGGGCTATTTCTTGACCTACACTCCTGAGTGCTAGGATTAGAGGCCTGAGCCACTGCCTCCCTGATTCTTTTTTTCTTGTGCTCTTGTGGCTATGCCAGGCTTTCCTCTTCCTTTGCAGACAGTATTCTTTTGAGCATCTTCTGCAGTGTTGGCTTGTCTGTCATCTGTCATGAACTGCCTTGGTTTGTGCTTGTCCCGACATCCTGACTTCAGCATCAATTTTAAAAGACAGCTTTCCTGGACATAGAAATGTTGGTTGGAGGCTGTTTGCCTTTGGGGCTTGAAATACATCATCCCATGCTTTCCCAGTCAGGGTTGCTGACAAGAGATCTGGTGTTTATGTTTAGGCTTTTATAGGTGAGCTGCGATTTCCTCTTAGAAGTTATAATGCTATTTCTTTGCTTTGTATTTCTGACATCCTACAAAATCATGCAGAAGTTCTTCTGTGGTCATATCGATTTGGAGCTTTGAACCTATTTTGACTTTAGATATCTATTTCTTTCTAGATGTTGGGTGTGGGTTTTCCACTATGATTTCATTGAATGGATTATTCCCTTAGTTCTTCTATGTCAGCGCCTGCCTCTTGGTCTTTTGATAGCATCCCAGAGTTCTTGGCTGCTCTGGTCATGCTCATGCACTTTTGCTTCCCTTATGGATCTTAAGTATAGAATTTCCCCACCCTTGCCCTCCATCTCTGCTGCGCTCTTCCTGCCTCGTCACATCTCTTGGCAATCCTTTCCATGGTGTTTTTATTTGAGTCACTGATGGTTTGGTTTCTGACTTTGTTTGCTTGATGAATTTCTCTTCACCCATATTGCTGATTTTCTCAGCCAGTTTCTTGGGTTTTTTCCTCTAACTGTCCTCTCCGAGTCCCACGTTGACCTCATCTGCCTGTTTGTGTCCCCTCTCAGGGAGCTCATTCTCTTTACTAGGACACTTCTGAATGTCTCACCCTGGCCTTTCACATATTTCCTTATCTCCTGACTCATCAGCAGAAGAATGAATGATGACCTGTGGAGTCACAGTGCCAGCCTTTATCTTATCTCTTCTCTTTCTGTGGCAACATTTGCTTATCTATTGATTTGGATATCCCTTCCAATTTTATTTGTAGATTTTCATTTGGAACAACTGCTTTTTTTTAAGGTTAGCAAAGAAATAGTATGTTTTTACCATGGCATCTGTGAAGATGATATACAGCATTATAATTCATTTTCTTCCCTTATTGGCCTTCCCTGTGCCCTCCCTCCCTAATTCAGCAGCCAAATTTTGAGGGCTGGAACCCCAGTGACACTTTTAGGGGAGTCTTTTGTTTTCTCTGCCACCACTAGGAAGGCCCCAGGAGCTGACAGTGGTAGTTTCTATCTCGTGGGCCACCCACCCTTTTCTTTGTGCTTTTTGGGTACCCTGTCACTACTGTCATGGATTTCTGGAGTTCTTCCTCTCTTTTTCCTGCTGTAAAAAAGAACACTCATTTTGTTCTGATCCTTCTTCTTTATGGGGTCACACAGCGGTGGCTTCTAGTCCACTATCTCACTCAGAAGTTGGGTCTTACATATTTTCTACAGCATGTTAGAAGCTACATGACTCAACTAATCTAGTCTTCAAGTTTTGAAAAGAAGGAAACTGGCCTATCCACAAATAAATAAATAAACAAACATAGGCTTTAAAAATTAGTTTTATGAACTTCGGCACAGTGGCTTACACCAGTAACCCCAACCTCTTTGGGGGTGGATGCATGATAGCAAAATACAGACTGGCCTAGGCTACATATCAAGATCGTGTCTAGGAGGAGCTTGCTATACCCGCAGATCAGTGCCTCTCTCAACTCTCATTAGGGAAGCTTCTCGTGGCAGTGGGTGGCGATTAGCACAGAGACCCTCGACTGGTCAACTTCCGAGTGCTCAGCCCCACGAGCCCCGCGTGGGGCATACTCACCACACGCTTCCTCACAAGACTCAGGGACCTTCGTGGAAGAGGGTGTGGAAACACTGTGTGAGCCAGAGCTGGGGGACGGCATCAAAGAAAGTGTCTTCCGGACACAACATGTGTGAACTCACAGTGGTTGTGACAGCACGCACAAGATCTGCACAAGCCCGTGCCAGACAGAACCCCAGCACGGAGGAGAGGAAGGATGGGAAATCCCATCGCTAGCTGAGAAGCTATTTAGTAGATACTGGGAGAGAGAGTCAGTTTTGGTAAATGAGGTGACCTCTGGCATGGTGACTACACTCAGAGACAGGCCTCAGTCCCAAAACTGACTGAATAACATGACCTGAACTTGATGGGATTAAAAAAATAAAAAAAAAGAAAGGACACTCAAAGCTGGGTGGGTAGGGAGGGGAGCACGGATATGGGAGGAGTTGGGGATGGGGAGGTTGACTATGATAAAAATATATTGTATGAAATTCTCAAAGAATTAATAAAATATTATTTTTAAATGTGTGTTTATTGTTAAAGAACATTCAATACTATGAAAATCATATTCAAAATAACTTTTAAAAAGAAAACTTTGTGAGTTGAAAAAGAAAAAGAATAGGAGGAAATATTAAAAGTTGCGTATCTCTTTGTCTGAAATGCTTACGACCAGAAATGTTTCCAATTTGGGATTTTTTAATCAAATTAATTAATTAATTTACTTAGCTATTGTGTATGTATAGGTGTTTTGCCTGATTGTATGTCTGGCACGATGTGCATAAGTGGTGCCTGTGGAGGCCAGAAGACAGCATTATGTCCTCTAGAACTGTGGTTCCTGACAGTTGTGAGCTACTGTGTGCTAGGAATCGGAATCAAAACTGGGGCCTCCGGAAGAGCAGCCAGTGCTCTTCAGCCATCTCTCCGGCCTCAAATGGGATTTTCTTTCTTTTTTTTTTTTTTTTTTAACTCCTGGAATACTTGCGTATGCATAATGAGAAAGCTTGGAAACAGATAACGAGTTTATCTACAGAAGTGGCAGGTCATTCACTTGTTTGCTCTATTTTATCCTGCAGTGCTGGGGCCTCCAAGCAGGGCTTGCACAGGCTAGGCAGCACTGACCACTAAGCTGCACCCTAGGTCTTTTTCTTAACGTTTTGAGACACTAAGTCTCACTAAGGTCTCGCTAAGATGTACAGGCTGGCTCTGAACTCACTTTGTAGCCAAAGGCTGGATACTCCTGCCTCAGCCTCCTTAGTAGCTGGGACCACAGATCTGTGTCACCAGGACAGGCATCTGCAGGTAACTTTCACACATATTTTTACTGTGCCTGTGTCTTGGCTACAGCCTGTCACATGAGGTCAAGTGTGAAATTTTCCCTTTTGGCATGGCAACAGTATTTAAAAGGTTTGGGACTTCAGCGCTTTTCAGATTTGGGATTTTCTTTTTTTTTAATTATTTTTATTTTATGTACATTGGTATTTTGCCATGGGTGTCAGGTCCTCTGGAACTGGAATTACAGGCGGTTGTGAGCCACCATGTGGGTGCTGGGAACTGAATCAGGTTCCCCTCGACAAGCAGTCAGTGCTCTTAACCACTGAGCCATCTCTCCAGCCCCCTAAAAATGAATTCTTTTTTTTTTAAATGTGCATTGGTGTTTTATCTGCATGTCTGTGTGAGGGAATCAGATCCACTGGAACTTGAGTTATAAACAGTTGTGAGCTGCCATGTGCTAAGAATTGAATCCGGATTCTCTAGAAGAGCAGCCAATGCTCATAACCACTGAGCCATCTCTCCAGCCCGATTTGGGATTTTCAATTTATGATTATGCATATAGTGTGTACATGAAAATATGAACAAGACTGGGATTTGAGACCTAGGAGTGATTTTTGTATACTTTCTGTTTTTCTCTATTTGTATATACTTGAGCAAGAAATAAAATATACAAAGTGGTATATATGCAGAACTTGAGGTATAGCTCAATAGTGAAGTGCTTATCTAGCATTGTACAAGGCCCTGGGTTCATCCTCAGCATGGCACATGCATGTCTTCTCTCTTCTCCCCTTTATCCCCTCCCCGCCCCCCCAACAGAATCATATCTCTTTTGGGGCCTCAAATACTGAAAGCAGAACTCCTGATTCTGCTAGCCCTTTACCTGTCCCCAATATTTCCCCTCTCAGTGCCAAAGAAGCCTGGGATCTCCCATTTGGGCTGGGGCAAGAGATGGGGGACCCTGGAGCAGGGGCCATCAACTCACTTGCTGATGCAATCATTCTTTTTGTTGTAGGCATGGATGACACCCAGACCCTGTATGGAGGAGGTGATGTGAGAGAACCAAGGTGACCGACTGATGTTCTCCACCTGCTTGAGCTCCTGAACTCCTCGATGGAAGATGCTGTAGTAAAAGCAAGAGGGTCCAAGAGGGTCACGAAGTCTAGTCTCAGAGAACTCTCCCTCAGCACAGCAAACCCAACTGTGCCTTCCCTGTGACAGCTAAGTCAAAGTTAGTGTCATAAATGGAAGAGAGGAGCCTGCCACTCCTCTCCAGGATGCCCTGCGTGGTTGTATGAGGCATGGGCTACACCATTACTTCATTTGCCTTCAGATCCGAGTGCTTCCTGTAGCAAGAATGACACGTGGTACAGTATGCAGCTCTCGTCTTTGAAGACCCAAAGATTTCACACAGTGCAACCCCTGAACACAAGTCAACCTGTTTGTGATGACCAATCAGGGAAAGAGGGATCTGAGCTGGTTGCCAATGAGTGGCCTTCCAAAGATATTTTTGTACAGACATCAAGATAGTCTTCCTTGGGAACTGAGTTCAGAGTACTGTCTTGTACCTTACAATGGAAGCCCCAAGAGCCCTGATGATGGGAGAACTATGTCCCTGAGCACCCAAGTTTGCCGGCTATAAGGGACTCAAGCCTACTCCCGACTCAAAGCTAAAATTAACTCGCAGAGTAAGGGAAGCTCAGAGCTTGGTGAATTCATTGTAAACTTATGGATAATTAGGTCAGGCTCCCCTCTGGTCTCTCCTGTGCTTATAGCAAAGAAGAGGGTATGCGGGGCAGATTTCTTGTAAGCTTTTCTTTAGTCAATCAGCAGCAATAGAATGGACAGCAACAAATGGCCAACCAAAGTGTAACAGAAACGAACAGAAGCTCAAGGGATCCACTACAAGTTCGGACATTCATGACATGCTTTACCTTTGTGATGGACTTTCAGAAAACATTGTTTACTCATCATCGCAATAAACTCTTGAATTGGGAAATGTGTACTTTTCTCAGTGACACCAAGGGTACTGCAGTGAGAGCCCAGCTCTGCTGGATCCCAGAACACTAGTCTTCATTCTCATGGTCACATCTGCTCCCATCGGGCG
This sequence comes from Peromyscus eremicus, assembly GCF_949786415.1. NCBI lineage: Eukaryota > Metazoa > Chordata > Mammalia > Rodentia > Cricetidae > Peromyscus > Peromyscus eremicus. The sequence goes on from NC_081420.1 coordinate 127,623,503, forward strand.
CCCATGCCAGTCTCCTGCCACAGTACATCCCTCATTCATCTGCCATTATCACTGCCTCCGACTTGATGCACGAGTCCGAACCCAAAAGCGAATTGCATTTGTGATAGCATCTGCTTCTTCTCCCAGAGCACCTTCCTCAGCACATCAGTCCCCCACCTCAGACTGTCCTTGGTTGTACCAATCTCTCTGACACCCCAAAGCCTCCCACTTGTAAAGCCCTGATGACACTGCCTTGTAAATACCCCTCAAACCCACCCTTCTCTTGTCCTCGCTACTGCCATTCATATCTGGTCCTCATCAGTCCTTGCCCAAGCTCTAAATCTCTCGAGTTTGGTTACCATTTTATTCTATATTTAATATATTTAATCTATATTTAATCACCTCATCTCACGCGCTCTTTTGACACAGACAAGGGATGCACTTTCATGACTAAGAACTTTGCATGAGAAGAAACAGATTTGCAGCATTTCAAGGCTCTCCAACCAGCTTCATGGCAAAGCTGGAGTTCTGGTGCAGACCTTTCTGACTCACAGCTTTATTCCCTCTCCATACTCCCCGTAGTGACTGATGAGAGATCCCACCACCCCCACGGCAGAACACTGTAACTGTGTCCCCCGGAAGCTGGAAGCTGGCTGCTTCCAGTTCCCCTCCAGACAAGTGTGTACAAGCTCAGGAGCTGCCCCCAGTCCTTTTCACACCTCTCCGTACACGTCACTCTTTAGCTGCAGTGGAAGCTGTTACTCAAAATTCAAAGTGACTGCAGAGGGTGCCCGCGGAGCCCAGTGGTTTTAAGAATGAATCAGCAGACAGATGGCAACCATGCTTACTAGTTTCCTGATCTGGGGCCAGGGACTTAACCTCCTAATAACTCACCCACCTCCCAGCACTGCTCTGGGCCTAAAAGCCACATGTAGGCAAGGAACTCACCACAGCATCTGGTGTTTAACAAGTGCCCCAAATCTAGGATTCTCCCATCAGAAAAGTAAGTAGGTGCTCAGCATCCCCTGCCTCCCAGCTGGTGCACCTAGCTGTTCATATTCTCTCCCTGCCCCCACTCCATGCATGTGTCAGGGTGGGGTAGAGTATCCCCCCTTGGAGGCTGTGTATAGTCCTACCGTAAAAGAATGAGAAAGATGATAGCCAGGCCAGCCAGAACCAGAAGGACAACAGGAAACACAGCAGCCATAATCACCAGAATAAACAACACCATGAAGAGCTGCTGTAGAAAGTTCTCCGCATGAAATGGCAGCCTCACGTCCAGCTCGTCCATATCTTTAGAAAAACGGTTCATCAGCCGGCCTGTGGGGGTTGTGTCAAAAAAGCTCATTGGACTCCTGACGATCTGAGGATAAAAGCAGAGTGACCTGAGTCGGGGAATGCTCCTGGACTTCCGGCAGGGTAGGAAGGTGAGAGCAGGGGCCAGACCTATTTTTCTGAAGCACGGGCTGGGGGATCGGTCGGCCAATCTTTGGGAAGTGAGGGTGGTGCCCCCATTCTTAGACCACACCAGGAGTGAATGTAGGAGAGAGTCTGCCTATGTTTGGGGCTTCCTCTCCAAATCTCAGGTGCCTCCTGGGACAGGGATCCAGATACTCACTGAGGAGGGAAGGATTTTGAGCCCCAGAGGAATAAAATGTCAAGTCTACTTGTCTGTCTACTCCACAAACATACCTGTGTGTTCTGGTAAGAACCCACACAACCAACTGCTGCTGCCTGCTACAGCAATGGAAAGTGGGAGCCCATCTCCAGGCCCTCACTAGCTGGAACTCTTAGAAGCATAATGTACATCTTCCCCCACCATCCTTCTGGCCCAAGACTCCATGATGTACCCCTATTGCTCTCTGAAATTAGACTTCCTATATGGTACTTAAGCAAGTAGAAGACACATTGCAAACTAGACGGCCGACTTCAGGAGAGCTGTTCTGTCCCCAGAGTTCAGCACAATCTTTACCACACTGAAGGACCTGCTTCACCCTGTGGACAGAGCAATGAGGTGGGCCTGCAGCCCACGGTGGCGCTACCTTGTTAAACACCCTGTTGTGGAGCGAGGAGGATGCCTTCAGTGTAGTTTTGGTGAAGGTAATGCCTTTGATAATGCCAAATGTCAGCACAGACACCATGCTTGCTATGTATACCAACTGGTATATGTGGTGTTCGGTGTCTTGCAGGGTCTGGTCACCATTGCAGGCTGTCCTATTGCTCTGGGGTGCACAGATGACCTGCAGCACAACAGAAAAGAAGTATCGAGAATTTATGCTATTGGAAGAAGGGGGCTATTTCAGATAATCTTTCTAAAGAGAAGAAACTAAAAATGAGCCAGATGGGATGGGAGAGACGGCTCAGTGAGTAAAGTATTGCCACACAAGTGTGAGGACCTGAGTTCAGATCCCTAACTGGCATGTAAAAGCAAGGCATGGTGGCACAGGCCCGTAACCCCAGTACCAGGATTTGGGGGAATACAAGCAAATCACTGGGGTTCACTGGCTAGCCACCCTGGACAAAACAGGGAGCTCTAGATTCAGTGAGAAACCCAACCTCAAGTATTAAGGTAGAAAGTGATAAGGGAAGGTACTCAAGGTTAACCGTCAGCCTCCACACACACATGGACAAGTGCCTATGCATATATATGAAACAAACAAATTTTAGAAGAATAAAATTTAAATTTGAATCAAGAATGAGTCATGTGGGTAAAATCAAGTCAGGTCCCTCAGGGGTTATCTGAGTTTTTCCTGCCTCTTCCACAAAGGGGTACCTCATGGTTGGAAAAATGTAGCAGATAAGCAGGTGTAGGGCAGCTGTCACAGAAGCCACCTGCACCCAAGGAGACCTTCAGTGATGCCAGGCCAAGAAGATCCAGAAGCAAACAGGGCCTCTGGATTCTAAGAAGCTGGCCTGGCTCGCCTTGAACAAACCCAGATGGGACAGAGAGTCGGGGCCACCCTCCCACCTGCCGAGCTGCCCGGCAGCAGCCACCGACTAATGAGATTCAAGGGTCTCTATGTAGGGTGGTCCAGTTCCTCAATCCTCTCCCCTGGCCTGTATCCAAGGGTCAACAGTGAGGGTGCTGCTGCTCTGTTCCGGAGTCCTTGGCAAGAAAAATGGGGCTTTCAGACAAACTATGGATCTACCCCTCTCCGCGAGAGGACACAACTTCACCAGCATTTCTGGAGAGGCCATCATCTGTTGTTGAGAAACTGACAGTTTCATTTTTCTCTGGGCTGTGTGTTAAAAGTCAAGGATGCCTTTTGGGAGCAAACAAACATGTCTCTTCTAAATGCCATTCTGCTGATTACAGTAATGGGGGAAATGTAAACCAGAGGTGGCTGATGGATGAGCATCTGCTGAGGCAAAAGCATCCCTGGGGGGCTGGTTGATGAAAGGCTCAGCTTGTACAGGAGGTTCTGCTGTGCTGTAGGTTGTACCCATAGCATCGGGGATCAGGACTAATCACAGGGGCATGCCACTGTTGCTGCGTGTTCAGTGGCCTACTGAAGAATCCCTGAGGCTAGGGCATGGCTCCACATGACCCTACATCTGAGGTTCTCTGGGGAATGGACAGAATCATCATGAGTGGGGACATGGAAGAATACATATATTTGAAGATAGTTCTTGCTTTATCTGCACACAACAGGCTTCTCACTGCCTATGCTTGTGGGAACAGCCTCAGGAAGCTGTGTCAATCAGCCTCTCCCCTCCCCCACACCCAAGCATCCTTACTTTGATGTCATATCAACAAGGTGGTACCATAAGGTGTAATCTTAGAAGAGGAGCAGGCACCCTCACAGCATTCCCTGGAGCTCCAAGAGAAGCTTTGAAAGCAATGGCCAACAACTGGGGAAGACTCTAGCCAGCTGGAGGGAGAGGTATGTATTGGTCCTGTCCAGGAAGGGCCCTGGCCAAGATGGAAACCTTGGGGAAAATGGAAGGTCCTGGTGGCCTTGGCACACTTACAAAGGCTGCATCCATTTTAGGTCCTCTTCCTGCTAAGGCACCTTTGGAGAGCAGGGCTCTGGAGAACCTTCTGACACTAAGCGGTGGTGTCTATGACAGGACGCACTTCCTCTTCAGGGTCAGGGATATGTCAATTTTTGTTCATCTTCCCAGGCCCCTCCCTGTCCCTCCTCAGAGGAAACCACAATGATCCTACCCTTCCTGGACAAGTGTGACTCCACACACAGGAACCATCAGTTTCCAGCAAACCCTTTTAAACCTGAAGTTGTACATAGAAACTTCCAGGTGCCTTGCTTCTTTTGAAAACAGATAAAGATCTCAAGAATTTGAACTATATAGCCCAGGAACTGGCCTCAGTGTCACCAAAAGGGAACACACCGGGTGTCACTAGCCCTTTGGTTCAGGTTGCAGACTCAGCACTGTCAAAGGAAACTCACCTGGGAGCCCCTGTCTAGCCAGAGTCCCAGCCACCAGGTGCTGAAGGCAGAGCTGCCCATCATCAGGAAGAAGAGACAGAGCACCAGGAAGGAGACCAGGTACCCTGCCAGAGGAGCAAGCGGGAGCAGACATGAGGCCAGTGGCAGATTTGCCTGCCCTCAGCCTCACCCTTGGAATTTGGGAAAGCCAAAGTCTACAGAGAAAAAAAAATCCCTATCTGGAGGGTCCATGTGCTAGGCTGATTCAAGATGTCATGATGTTGGGCCCCTACATGCCAATAAGGATATCTGTTCCATTTGGTTAGAAATAGAACCAAACTGTCAACATGTTAGAAAAACCTTGTCTGCTTAAGATGGGCTCTTGTTATACAGCCCAAGATAACCTCAAACAATTTCACTGAGGCCACCTTGAAAATTGTGATCCTCCTGCCTCAGCTTCCCCTGGGGTTGGGATTACCGGTATGTATGACCATGCCCATTCAATGTTCCATTTAATAGAAGCAAGTCAGTCTTCATTAAGAGCAAGTCAAGAGTCCAGTTCGGTGGGACAAGTCTGTTGTTCCAGGCCAAGGAATGCTTGTTTGGGTAGATCATAAGTTTAGGCCAGCCTGGGCTACTCATGGACTCTGTCTCTAAACAAATATCCAAATCCCTCATCTTTTTGGAAGAGACTTGCTCATGCAGATAGTCAGTCTCTTGCATGATGAGCTGATTGCAGCTGTGCTCAGCAATCAGTGTGTGTGTGTGTGTGTGTGTGTGTGTGTGTGTGTGTGTAAGAACCATCGACGGCTTCTGGCTGCTGCCCACTCAGCTCCAATAAAACAGAACCTGGCAGCTTTAATGGAGATAAAAAAATGACTCCATTTAAAGGGCTGTATTATCAGACTTCAGGTTTTAGGGGGGGAAATAAAAGCACTGATAAGCAAGCGCTAGAATAAGCATAAAAAGAGTAATTGGTGAAGGAATCATAAAAACATGAACCCAACAGTTTAAAAACAGATTTTTAAAATGCAAATTAAATCAAGAAACCTGATGTTTTATGCCAAACCTCCAGAAGCCTTAATATACGTGTGATATGTTTTCCAGGTCACGATTCCTTCTCGAGGAGATTCAATCTGGACAAGCTGGTGCACAGGAGCTGTGGTGACAAACACAAGGCCATGAGCCTCATGGCCAGAGTGGGCATACAGTGAGGCCAGCATGTCCCCTCTGAACCCTCCCCTCCACTGCTGAGGGCACCTGTCCTATTGTCTACATGCTTTCACATTTCTAATATACCTTTGCTTATTTTATAATGTTTGATCCTCTTTACAGCCCCATGAGACACATGACTTGGAGTCTTTCAAGGACTCTACAGTGTTCACTACATGCTTAGCCTGGGAGTCCAGGGTTGTGTCAGCTCCCAGACCTGAACCTCAAGCAGCCAATGAGTGTACAATTAGTCTGTATCCATTAGAGCACCCAAGCTCAACTGGGCTGTGTGCACTGCTGTAACAGGACAGACGGATGGGGTGAGGGGACTTTATACATGGTCTCTTTTCTACTTCATAGGTGCCCGATGGACAAAGCCCCATCATACTCCACCACCCTGTCCCAAAACAGTCTGAGACAGAGTTTGTGCCCTAGGGACAAGGCATTGATACTAACAGTCTAAGGAAAGGAGGTAGCCTCAACAGCTGGCCCTAGCCAGTCTCTTTTCTACTTCCTCTCCCCCAGAATTTTCTAATAACCTCACCCTCAAAATTCCACCCTCCCCCATTTTCTCATCCCACTACCCCTAGGAAGAAAACTTCTGCACATTCCCGAAGGACCAGCGCAAAGACTGCCTCCTCTGTGGAGCCTCCCACAGCCTCCCTGCTACTCCCATGTCAGCTCCCCATTACCTTTACCCCAGTTTGCCACAGCTACTCATTTGCCTGTGACCTCTACCAAGCTATACAAGAACTGTGAACACAGCCTTCCTCTCTTCCAGCCCATTTCAGGACTTGGTCCTCAATTCAATGTCCAGAACCTATTTGTTGAATGGATGTGTAACTTGACCCAGCCTTGATTTCCTCCACACTACCTTTGCTCAAGGCTCCCTGTGGAAAGAGGGGGCTCTCGGGCTTTGTCTGGCCTCTAGATCATTTCCATGTGCTGCTTTGACCTCTGGGGGGGGGAAGAGGCGGAAGTGACACACGGAAATAGTCTAGGCCTGAGTTCTGAAGATCATTTACCTTCCAAGGACTTTGCTAATCGCTTCATGGACAGTTTCTCACTTAAACTTTGCAAGACTCTCCGAAGTCGATTCTACTCTTTCCCTGCTTTGTAGACTAAGAAACTAAGGTTTTGAGAGTGTCCAGTTTCATGACTTGAACAAGGATGGCACCAACAGACCTGCTGTCATGGAAGGGGAAAGCTCAACTCTATACAAAGAATAGCAACAAGGAGTGCCTGTCTTCCCAGGCAAGAGCACACCAATATCCAAAGGGCCAGCTCCGAAAACATGTACATACAAGTAACATGACATGGATTGAACAGATTGTATTTTATATTTACATTATATTTTATATTGTATTTTATATTTATATAAAATAAATGCTGCCATCATTTAGGGTAGGTTTTTCCTTGTAGGCAACTGTCTCTGGGAGTGTCCTCAGAAAGAACCCAGGAATGGCCTTTACTAATCTTCAAGAGGCTTCACAATCTAATCAAGCCGATGATGCTGATTACCCAGCACACAAGCTCACACTACAAGTTACCACAGCTGGAACTTCTCAGAGCAAAAGCCATTGTGTTCCCCTTCTTCTCTCCCAAAAGCGGATGCCCAGCATGCACTCCAGGGTACACAACTGTGGGAAAGGATGCTAAATACCTTTTGTATCTACAAATTCTTCCATTTCAGGTTCTTTTCCTTCATCTTTCTCATCACCTGAAGCCAAGACTAGGATGAGAAATTGCATAATGAATAAATGAAAAGGTCTGTATCCACTCAGGATCCAGGGGCAGTGAGGGAGGGGACTGGCATCTGACTGTACCAGCGTCCTCGTCTCTCTGAGCTGGGCTCTCCTTCAGGGTCTCCACCATGGCTGCATTGTAAATGTGCTCCGGATCCTGGAGAGAAAATGAAATTACTTCTGAAAATGCAGTGACAGACTTCTCCCAGGCCGGAAGTCATGAGGCAAGGCTCTTAAATCCCACTCAGCAGGGTAGGCAGGCACACAGTTACCTTGAATTGCAATCCCCGGAGGTTGTGAATCAGCTTTGCATAGCGCCCCCTCTCCTCCATCAACTCCTTGTGGGTGCCCTTTTCACAAATCTCTCCATCTTCCAACAAAATGACCTCATCACAAGACTCCAGGAACTGCAGGGACAGCACAGGGACCCACAACGATGACACTGTCTCAGTAAGAGCCGAAGGACTGCATGCCAAACACCCAGGCAGTTCTCCCAGGTGCAATGAGTTACTGGGGTTCTCAGTCCTGGCACGATTGGCATTAGAGGGCACATAGTTCCTTGTCTTTGGGGGCTCTCCTGTGCACTGCAGGTTATTTCACAGTCTTCCTGATCTCTACCCACCAGGAGAATGCCTTTCCCTAGCTGTGACAAGCAAAAATGTCTGCAAGCAATGCCAAATGCCCCAGGGGCCCCCAGTTGAGAACCACTGAGCTGGTCCCCAGTCTCTGGAGTACAAAAGCTGGACTCCGGCTGCCACAATGAAGCAACTGAACCTTCCTTTGCTTCTTGTCTCTGAATAAGTGACCCTACTAAGAAATCTGATTGACCATTATAGAGGCCATGGTTTGGTAAAGATAAGAAATATGATCTCAGCCTTGCCAGGAGCTCCACCTCACAGAACCCAGGGGCTAGAAACCAGGTCACAGGCCACACCCCCACCAGCTTTAACAGTACAGTAACTATATGAACAATATTACACACCCCATTTTATCCAAAGCACTTCTGCTTTTCTGATTTTGAGACCCTTCAAGTCCATGTCAGTCCTGTGGTTAAAGAATTCTGCTAAGAGGGACTCTCTTTTATTTTGGAGGAAGAAAGAGCTCTTCCCAATTGGATCTACCCATCAAAGGGCAGAAAGCCCCTTCCTAGAGGCAGGCAAGCTGCTGTAAGACTGGCAACAGTTCCACCTAAAGAAGCCAGGGCCAGAGTCCCCGTTTTGAACTTCCACTCCATTCAAGGCCAAATCCCACCCGGCTGCACTTGAGTTGAATCCTGGAAGCAGGGGCTGCCATTGATGGCTAGACACCTGATGGGTTAGGTAGTACCCAAATGCTTCAACCAGAGCAGATCCAGCAGCTTGGATAGTTCTAGGCTCTATGTGTCCCCTATCCCAGGCAGCCCAAGCAGGCCCCTGGCTCTTAGCGCCAGACACCTTCTGACAGAATCTTTCCCGAGAGACAAACTTGCACTTCATACATCATCCTCTAACGTTTCACAACCTCATCTCACATCTTATCAATATCTCGACCTCCTGCAGCCCCCAGCTCAAGAAAACAAGCAGCTTGGCTAAGTCATTGATTTTCCAGATAAGAAAAGGAAGCACTTAGGACCTGTGACAATCTACAGGTTTCTCTGCCTGTATGTGGTTCATAGCCCAGACTTGGAAAAGCCCAGCAAAGGTCCCTCCTGCCAGCAAGCCCTCAGCTCACTCTAGTGATACCAGGTAGCTTTGCGTAGCCACGTTCAGCAAACGCTTAGGAAGCTGAGCCCTGAGTATTACCAGCGGCTGACGGCTGGCCTTGCTTTGTTTCCTCACGCAAACAAATGAGTGACTGTCTTGACCAGCTACTCCAAAGCATCTGAGGTCAAAGCAGCTAAGAAATGTTCTGGAAGGCCCCAGGGCTGCGGTTTGAGGCTTCCTCCCCTCCCCCACAAAGAATGGGATGAAGAGCGCAGAGATTATGGTGCCACCTGGTGGCCTCTTTGTTCTCCAACAAGCAAAAAAGGGAACTAAAATGACCTTGGCAAGGTATGTTGCTGGAGAATCTGGCAAAATACTAGCTTGTCTAAGGCCATACCACTGGCGAGTGAGTGTCAAAGGTGGCTATTATTTACCCTCCATGAGGGCTCGTGGAGGGACAGCTCCATCTCACACCTGTCAAGACAAAAACCTCATCCTCCAGGACCCAGGGCTCCTCAGGAAGACAGTCTTCCCAAGGCAGGCTGTTGCCAGAGACAATATTCACAAGCCAGAACTATGGTAGTCACACTTACAACTCTGGCTAGGCCAGAAATCATTTCTAGACTGAACCCAGGCAGCCTTCTCCTCTACCTTGGCCCTGGCCTGCAGAGGACCTAGGAGTTCTTGTCCAACTAGCCTGACTCAATGTTTACTAGAGTGGTAGCACACCTGCTGAAGAAACCAGACACCCACATGTGCAAAATTTGAGTGCTTCATGTATTTTTGCAGCTTGCAGCACTTAAAGCTTATTCTGGGGAGGCTCCAGGACAGCTGGGTTTTCTGGGTCCTTGAAAAGCCCCTCCCTCTTCAGGATGGTCCACCTAGCCTCAGCCAGAAGGTCCCAACATACTGACTGCAGGGTCCTCTAGCTACGGCAACCTTACTTACTTCTTAACCCTCACACCTTTACCAGTTCAACCTCCCCTTCACTGAAAAGCAATAAGACCTGCCTCCTGCTCCCAGACCAGGCCTGCTGGACAAGAGGACAGGGCTTCTGCACCTAGGCCACTGTGAGCCATCTCCCAATGCCTGCGGGATGCGTCCAACATTGGGGCACTCACACACGAGCATGCACACTCACGTGCACATTTGTACACACAGCAGATCTCTGGGACTTGCCGTAGAGAGCGTAGAGAGAGAGACAGCATGAGAGAAGAACCCTGGCTTATCTGATGGGAGTCCTCTATTCCCATCAAATATTCAGAACCTGTACGTAGGTCAGAGGCAACAAGGCCTATGACCATGCAGGCAAATTCTCCATTTTCCCCTGACATCCGTCCCCATCATTGGGCCCCTAGTCCTGGTTTCCAGAGCTTTTACTGGGGCACTTGGGACCCTCATCACAGGAGCCCACACCTTTCTGGGTGAGGAAAGAAAGCTGAGCTTCTATGATGCCCTGACAAAGAACCTTTGACCTCAGACCCATTCAGGCCCCACTGGAGAAAGGGTGGGCCCTGCATTGCCTCCACCTGGCTCCCCATTTCCTTGGCACCAATGGCCCAGCTCTCAGAGCCAACTGATCCTGGAGAATCTACTCTGTGGTGGAGGAAAGGTCCACTGACTCCAAAGACTGGGCCAACAGAGCTCGTACACAGAGAAAAGCAGGCAGGGGTGGCTGGAAACCCAGGTGGCTGCAGGACTCACCAACATCTCCTCCATTTCCTGCCCTCTCCATGCCCTGTCCAGGCAAGGCTAGTTTCAGGTGGGAAAGGCATGTTCAGGCAGATTAGGAGTCTCTGTGAACATCAAGCGCTGCACTCATCCCAAGACCTCATGAACCCTCCATGTCCCTGTCACCTGCAACTGGTGGGTAACCAGGACAACAGTCTTTCCCTTGAGTGCCTTCTTAATGCACTCCTCAAAGACATGCTTCCCCACATGGGCATCCACAGCTGAGAGCGGGTCGTCCAGCAGGTAGAGTTGACGGTTGGCGTACACAGCACGGGCAAGGCTGATCCTCTGCCTCTGTCCCCCAGAGAGGTTGACACCCCGCTCTCCAATCTGTAGACAGGGATAATGGCATAGTCCATCATTAAGTCCACCTGCCACCCTATACTTCTTGTATACCAGGAGCTTCCAAAAATTCCCAGGGACTCAGGGAGAAGACATACTGGCTGATTATCTCGGCACACAAGCATCTCCAACCTCTCACACTAGACAGTGGTGATTGGAAGAACTCCCATCCCCCTCACTCACTGAATCACAGTGCCAACTGGGCACAGCTCTTTCTGACTCTGAGAACGAGGTGTCTACTGCATGACTCCTGCTTCCTGGTGCACAGTCCACTGTACATTGACTGATAGCACACAGGAGTTTTTTTTAAGCAGGGAACTTTAGAAGAATGGATAGGGAAAGAGGGAAAGTACCTGGGAGATGGACCAGGGACCTCTCTGTTCATTTCCTTGTATGCTACTGTGTGTGCTATGAAGACAAGACACGTGCTGTCCTGCCCTGCTCACTATCAAATCTCTAAGGCCCAGCCCCTGATCTGAGGCATGGGTTAGATGCTCAGTAGGCATTTCTTGCAAGATGAAAAGCCTAGGCTATGTTTTTTCTGGTAATCCCATCCTCCTGTGCCCAGAGTGAATCCCACTGTACTCAGATGTCCAGCTACTGAGCTAGCTGCTGGGTGCTGGGTACTGGGTGCTGGGTGCTGAGTGCTGGGTGCTGAGAAAGAAAAGTGGCCTGTGAATCAGGAGCTCACATTTCAGAAGGGGGCACTAGACACACAAGAACAGCAGTTGACATATTCCCCAAGTGCTAACCAAGAAGCATGCATTGCCGCACTTGGTGGAGAACTGCTGCCACCTGTGGGGCTCCAGAGTCTTCCTCAGTGGAGCTGGGCTAGATCCTGAAAGGCTAGGAGGTGGCTGGACACCTTAGCTGGCTGCCAAGGGTGCAGAAATACAGCTTGGAAAGGGAAGCCAGAGCCACACGAGCATTCGGAAAGGCCAGTCACTCCTGACAGGCAGACTGAGAGACTAGAAGAGCAGGTTCTCTGAGCTGGCACTGTGGGAAAGCTTGTCCTAGAGGCATGATGTCCTATGATGTCCTGGGGGGAGAGAGGAGGGTGGCACAAGGGCTCTTAGTCGCCTGAGTCAGCAGGCTCAAACCTAAGGCCAAGCCATCACTTTGGACCCGCAGCCTAGGGGCAAGGTGTGAAGGTGACTCAGCACTCCTGGGCTGCACAGAGCCAGGGAGCAAGAAGGAGCCCTGAGACTCCCATGTATTGGGGAGCACTCTGGACCACTGATTTGAGGAAGAGCTGGACCTTGAGTTTAGGAAGCAGTTGTTCAGGAGCCCTTCCTGAAATGATGGAAAGGTTAGAAGTGGGCTGTGGAAGCAACTGTGATGAGTCAAATGCAAGCAGGTTCGGGTCCACCTCCCCTTGGGGGACCCCAAAGAAGAATTCTTGATAGGCAGAAACTGAACTTTGCCAGTATTTCCTTGGGACTTTCTGCCTCTGGGACATGTAGATATAGATCCAGGGTCAACTGGGCAAATGGGACTCAGTTCTGCTCACCTCAGTCAGGTCTCCATAAGGAAGGCTGTTCAAGTCCTTCTGGAGACCACAGACATGAACTGTGTGCTGATACCTGTGGGTATAGAGATCAGAATGGTAAGACCGGCATCCAGCACTGCGGCCTGGGCTGCTCCTGAAGGAACCACTGTTGTCGAGGGGACAAGGCAAGGATCTTGCTGCTGCTATACTCAAGGCTCTCAGGCAAGTTGCCTTATCCCAAGGGCAGTGTCTCCTCAACCCCTAGGGTCTCTCCTTGACTCAGGGTTGATCCCTCCATTTACAGGGTTCCTGTTGTGCAGGGAAAATGCCACCACCGTCTATGAAATCCTGGGGGTGCCAACGGCTATCATGGCTCCTTGAGTCAGAGAAGGGAAACAAGATGTGGACTGAAGCTGTTGATGAATGGAAGAGGGGGTGTATGTGGTGGAGCAGCACAGAGCCTACTCCATTACAGACGCCAGCCCTGACATCCCTGATGGACTCCTCCTGCTCCATAAAGCTACTCTGTCGACCATCAGGCCTACCATGTTGGAGAAAATCAGGCACAAAAGATGTCACTTCCCGGGAAAGAGGAAAAGTGGAAATGGACCCTGGCTCTGGGGCTTCCAGGGCTTTCTGGGGCTGTTGTGTTCCTCAGTAACATCCATTCTCGAGCCTTGGAGTTCAGACTTAGGAGGAGTTAGCTAGGTCTGCACAGCCTAGCTGCTGGGCAAATACCTCATCCTCCTGGGCACAGTCCCACTCAGGCCCCAGTAGAATGCCAGCTCTTGGGGCTTCTGGCACCACACAGTCTAGTGGGGTGTGAGGTCCTGTGGTAGGGGAGAAGCTGACAGTCCACTGCTTCCACTTTCTCTGAATCTCAACTCCAGGCATACCCACGGTGAACAGAACTGTCCCCGAGGCACCACAGAGATCCATAGCCTCAGAATCTGGCCACTTCTGTGAAGTCCTGGCATTCCTAGTGACATTCTCATTTGTGAGCCGTCCAAGCAGCTGCTGGACCCCACACTGAGCCGGAAACTTATGTCCCACTGGCAAGCTGCAAGCGTCTTCTAAGGGTGGTGGGTAACTACATTATTAACTGATGACCACCTTTGCCATATATCCCCACCGCCACAAACAGAGCGTTCCTTCCTTTTCTTGGTGGACTGAAACTTTCTGGAACCATGAGCCAAAATAGGTCTTTCCTCCATTCAGTTGCTTCTGTGAGGCCATCTGTCACACAATGCTAAAGTAACTCATACAAGCACCTGAGGAGATAGCTGTTCCTTAGGGTGCTCTGCACACGGCAGGCATTTGGTTAATATTTGCTGTCTTCACCTCCTTATGGATAAATTAAGTAACTGTCCTTCCAGCCTGCTTCTGTGGAAAGAAAAGGCATTCCAGGGAGGGATGACGTAGGTATCGGCAGAAGGGTGTGCGGCCATGAGACACTGAGCAGAACTGTTTGGCTCATGCCGTGGACTCCCACCACTGATAGGAACTTCCTGTCATATGTGAGCCTTCTGTTGAGGACATCACAACCAGGGGAAGAGGAGAAAGCTACAGGCTTCCTGCTGGGAACACACTTGCTGGCCAATGCCAGCCCGTAGGGTATGGAGTTTGTGAGCTCAGATAATAAGAGAAGGCCAGGCCATGACTGGATTCCTAAGCCCAACTCTTCCTACTTCGGTTCTGTGGTGTTTGAGGATGTTTTTGAGTGACCCCGCTGTCAGGCAGCTTCGATGGAAGCAAGTGATGCTGGAACCTAGGGCACAGGTCCAACCTCTAGCTTCGTGGGCTCACCTCTCTGGACTTCAGGTTTCCCATCCGTGAAATGATATATAATACCTGTGTCTCCCTAAAGAAGTTGTGATGGGACTCATCTAAGGCAAGTAAACCTAAGAAGGCATTACTCCCCAGAGCTTAAAGATAATGACCCAACACATATCAAAGATTTATAACCAGAAGTTTGATTTTATTTCATTAGACCATTTGAGAACACTAACAACAATATGCCTTGATAGTGCCCATGTGAATTAATCATGTCAGGACTGACTAATTGCATGCCTTCTGCTCATGATCCCAAGCAAAGTTTTAGTTACTTAGCCTAAATCAAAATTGCAAGACTCATTTTTCTCCAGTCAGACAACATATGTCCTGCTATGGAGAACCTCAGAGCATATGGTACTCTGCCCTGGGACTGAAGAGACAACTAGTACTCTTCTTGAAGTGCCATGTGGTCGCAGGTCTGCAGAAGAGCATGCTTCTCCTGAACTCCTGGGTCAGAAAAGAAAACCCAGCTCCTGGGTGGATCCCATGAATGTTTCATCAGAACTCACTAAAGATACCCAGTTTGTAACCATTCTTAGTGGCCTCAGCATCTGAAGCAGGGTGGGCCAACTACCACAGTGCCAGATACAACCCAAGTTAATAATACCTTTGGTGATTGTACTTCTCTCCAAACAGTATGTTCTCCCTCACATTTCCATGAAAGATCCACGCTTGCTGAGAAACATAAGCCAAAGGTCCATTGACAGCCACGACCCCTTTCTGCAACTGCATCTAGAGCAACAGTAACCAGAGAACCTTCAGGAGGCATACTCCCAAATGCCACCCTCTTATTGTATGAGCATTAGTCACGTGGATATAAAGGAGTTGACAGGTAAGTCCAACCATGCACTCAAGGGTCTCTAGGTGAGACACTTGCAAGGCTAGGCAGGAAATTTAGGGAAGAGGAAATAATGAGTCCTTCTGCCAATTGGAGGATACAGGCTGCACTTACCTCAACCCTGGGCCAACTACAACAAGATGCCTTAATGATGAGTAACAAGCCCCCCACCCCCCGCCCTTTCTCCAGGTGTACTGAGTGGATCCAACTCTCCCTAGCCAGGTTCCAGGGAGCAGAGCATAGACTCTGCTCCTGGGGTGGAGGCTCTGGTATGCCCCACTTCAAAGAAGTAGCTCTGACAGAGTTGCACAGTTGTAACCGTGCAAGAATTCAGGCCTTATGGAGCCAGAACTCTTCTTCTTCCTCTTCTATTTTTTTTTTCAAAAAGAGTGGGAAACCCAGTTTCATGTGGAACTTTGGGACCTTGATAACATTGAGCAATCCAATTAACAAACATGTAAGACCCAGTTTGTGACACTGAGTATGTATAGGCATTTAAGCTGACCCTACTAAGTGTGCTTCTGATAGAGAATGGTAGACAGTAGTGGGGATAAATAGCCAACCCTATCCATAGAGGGGATTTGTAGGGAAAGCATGACACTTGGGGATGATGGTGGTGGTGGTGGCAGTGTGGCTGAGCAGGGAAAGTGTCACATGATGCAGTGCTATTTTGAAAACCTTGGGACTGCTTGAAGGGGCCTGGAGTTAGCCTTGAAAAAGAGATGATATTATTAGCAAGAGCAGTTCTAGAAATAGTAGGTGCCTTCCAGGCGCTGTGCTGAGCCAGCTGACACTGTGATTGGTCTTGAGGACTCAGCTCTGGCTGGCATGTACACTCCCTTTGCTAACCCTCGCCGCAGCTCTCCTTGGCCATTTTGTAGATGACGCGGTCCAGAGAGGTCAGTGTCTTTGTCCAAAGGGAAATGGTGAACATACCAGGAAGACAAACTCTGCCTCTCCCCTGGTCATGGGAGAGCACCTGATTCCCTCACCGGTGCACAGGAGATGGGCTCTATTTTCTCTCTGAGATGATCCCGAGGGATAAATCAGGGAGTAGATATTAAAAGGAGGCAAGTTTCCTTCCAATAGCTATCAACACACTGCAAAAAGGAACTGGCTGTGAACGAATGGACTTCCCAATGCAGGAAGTTTGAGCATAGCCTGGGTCATCTCCTACATTGTTGGAAGAGCTATGCTCATAGGTGGAGAGTGGGGCTGACTTCCAGCATGCCACTGACTCTAGGGTCCTCACAGAAGCACACACACATATGGGCCAGAGCCTACCAGACCCTGGCCCTCCCTCATCTCCAGGAAGGGTAGTCACAGTCACTCTCCCTACAGAAAGTCAAGGGAGGCCGAAGAAGTCATTCACATTGGCACTTATAAGACTCACTCCCTATTCTGGTGGGGCCCTACTAAGCCTCGTTTCTTTATCCCTTCAGAGGTTCCCCCAAATTCTTTCAACAGTAGGAGGCACCCTCAGCTCAACCAGTCTTCCTTTTAGGGACAACAGTAGGCAGAAAGAAGAGTTAACTCCCCAACCTCCTCAAAACATGTCTTATTCGTTTAGGGTGAAGCTTGTAAAACACGGCAACACGAAGGCCACCTGTGACTATAGTTTGTCGCCTTACCACCTACTTAGGGTCTCACAGCTCGAAGGGGCAGAAGCAGGTCAAGATCTACGAACGTCCCTCTTCCTATCCAAAGTGTTCAGAGCAACAGGGGTCACATTGCTGCCTCTGAGCATTCATTCACTCGCCCTTCCTCGAGGCTCCCAGGCAGGACTTGGGGTTTGGGAAAACAGTCAAAAATTCATCAAAAGTTGCCATGAGTCCCTCCAGTTCCTTCATTCTCCACCAGGCTGCTTTTCCGGATTTTATAAAGCAGGACAGCCATGGGAGAAGCCACAGATTTAATGATCCATCACTTATTTGGACCAACACGGAGCTGAAGGCAAAGAAGCAATCAGTGTTTAACTCCTGTCCTCGGGAGGTAAACCCAAAGATGTGGGAAAATCTTGTCTAGCCAGGCATGGAGCTGCCAAATGCATCAACCCAAGGGAATCATCAACAACATTCACATCAACCGTGCGCAGCCAAACCTGACCACTGGTCTCCAGGCTGCTTAAGTCCCTCAGTCCCTCTCCTGTCATGTGGTCTTTCCAGCTCTCCCCACACACTTACCTGTCCTAGGAGAGCTGAGATAAGGGAACTCTTCCCACTTCCAACATTCCCGCATATTCCTAAGACCTTCCCCTGTCAGAGAAAAGAGATAAGACAGTTACTCCCCCACATTGTCAGGGGGGCTTGAGCTCTATGCTTACCAGGTCAGGCAGGACAAGAGGCTACTGTCACCTCTACAAGGTGGCAGTTGCAGCCTCAGCCCCCAAGTCTATGCACAGCTTGGAAGGATGCAGAGATGTGAGTTTTAATTAAGAGCCCTCCCTCATGCAGCAAGCAGAGTACCCAGAGGGCTTCTGGAAATCTGGAAATCCTGTTCACACATTGATGTAAAACAGCCTTGTGCCAGTTTAGGAGACACAGGCCCTGGATACAAGGGTTGTCCTGTGCCCAGAGACCGAGGAAATGAGTCTAATGACAGGTAAAGGGGGATATGGCTCAGGGGGACAGGGGATGTCTTTGAAATAGAGAGCTGAGTGATTTCAGAAGTCATTTTTAAAAGCAATCTTTTATTATAACAACTCAATTTAGAACTCCAAGTTTTTTCACTATTTCCACAGAATGACTTTATAGCTGTACATGTGTCAACTCGGTCATCAAATTGTCGCTGAGTACCTGTGATGCACCAAGCATTGTTCTGAGCACCGGCAGTCACCCTGACTCCGGGGTTACCACGGAGGCTCATTCGAGATCCCTGGGAAACCCTAGCCACCCAGAAGATGAACACAACGGGTGAATCTTGTGTTGACCCCTACAGAGATTGTGTTTTAGCTGGAGATGGACAGAAGGACAACTGAAATGTGGAGATCGTCAAACACGTATCATAGACAGGGCAAGGAGTGGGTGGAGATGGAGGTACAGGGACAATCAACTAGATAGCTGATGATTCACTTGTGCTGGCCCAGAAACACATGCTGTGTGAGAACTGGAGTGAGAGCACCTTGTTTGGGAGGTGCAGGTAGCACCAGAGAGAACGGGGTGATTCAGGTAAAGAACAACACCCATAAACCACGTTCTGTTAAGTTAGCCCATCCAGAAGACAAATGAAGCCCTGGGCTGGTGGGAAACGCTGAGAAAGTGAACACAGTTTGTACGATACTCCAACATCCCTTCACTACCTGTCAGTCTCGGACTCTGTGGGTGGAAGGTGGACAAGTACACTCAGAGGTCCCAGGCACATGGGCCAGGACAGCACTTGCCATAAGTGACCTTGAGTGATGCCTGAAAGAGGTGAGGCATGGGTCACATAGGCCTCTGGGGTAACCCCAGAGGGAGAGAGGCAGATAGCCTGTCTGCTTCTGTGTTTAAACAGAGGTGGCATGGGGAACATTCTAGAACATTTGTAAATAGACCTGCTGCAACCCTTTAGAACAGAGATGCATTCAGTATGGATCCAAATATGACTCCTTTTCCACCCCAGGCTAGATTAGATATGCTCATCACCTTCGCCATACCTAGCAGGAGGCTTGCTGCCTCTCATCAATAACTTCTTTGACTCATCTTTATGGAATGTCACACACCATACTAGGTACTGGGAATAAACCACAATCAGGACAGATGGAATCACTGCCCCAGGGAAGCCGCAGTGTCAAAGCTGCAAGTATGTGAGGCTGACCCCTTCAGTCACAGTAGCACTTCAAGATGATGAGGCTACTTATAGAGACTTGGTAAGGACCAGCTTCAGAGAGGCTCCCTATAAGCCTCCACTGAGTCCTGGTCATTCCGTGGGGCCAGGTAAGAACCTCCTAGGCCCATTCTTTTCTTCAGAATGAATCCCAGGAGGCCTGCATCTTCTGGGAGTCTCGTTATTTATTTCTCATTCCTCAAATGTTATTAAGAACCTTGCACCAGGCGTGGGCTCGAGGCTAAGGCTATGACTCTGAATAGCATACCCTGATCTCATCCTGGGGGGCAGCATCTAATAGAATCATGGAGCTAAATTTGGAGAAACTCAGACAGCCTGAATTTAGAACTTCTAAGGGCAACACTTAAGTTAGCTGTGGTTGTTAAAGGGAAAAGAGCAGCGGTTGCTAATAGCAGTTGAAGCTTACCACGAGCTAAGCATTTTGTATGTAGTTTCTCTGTTCTCACAAACCACCTTGTGAAGTGAACAGGCAAAAAGAGAGGCTCTTCGGGAGCTGAGGCAATCTGCCCAAGGTAAAGTAGCTGTAAGTGGCTAGAGCCTGGAACTATCTCACAAAATGCTGCCCATGCCTTTGATGCATATTGTGAAGCTGTATTGCTGTGGTTGGTGTAATAAAAAGACTGGATGGCCAATAACTAGGCAATAGGTATAGGTGGGACTTCCTGGCAGACAGAGAACTCTGGGAAGACGAAGGTGGAGTCACCAGCCAGACATGGAGGAATCAGCATGGGCAGTATGGAGATATGAGGTAACGAGCCACACGACAGAACGTAGATTAAAATAAATGGGTCAACTTAAGATATAAGAGCTAGTGGGACAAGCTTAAGCTAAGGTCAAGCTTTCATAATTAATAATAAGTCTCCATGTCGTTTTTTGTGAGCTGGAGGCCCAAAGATGACTACAGATGCACAAATCCAGACATTTCTGTATAGCAAAGATAGTGTGGAGCAAAGCAATTAGAGGACTGAAAAACAGCTCCCTTAGATGATACCAGTTTTCTGAGCTGCCTGAAGAAATGTGGGTGCTGCCCCCAGAGGCAGGGAGCAGCTACAAGAAAGCAGTGGTTTCACTGGAGCAAAACACAACTGAAACTTGAGCTCCACGGCACTGAGCCCACCAAACATTAGATACCATTTCCAGGGAGTGTGTGGCAGATGGTTCTGTTAGCTGCAAGCGGGGCCAGTCTTTAGCTACCGAGCTTGTCCTTCTGCAGCGATTGCATAGGGGAAATCAGTCAATGAGATGGGAGATTACATCACCAGGCACAAGATTAACGCTGAGCCTGCTGCTGCAGAATCAGCACCACCTTCAGAGCGCCATCATCATGTTCCCAGTGCAACAAGATGCAGATCCGAGGAGCAAGAGGAGGCCAGATGCTCCCCAAATCCACAGCTTTATCTAAGGGTTCTACAGTGCTCGCTCTTGAGGGAAGGAAGGACTATGGTGCCTGGCTGGTTTGGTGAATTCAGCCCTACCCCCTCACTAGGCTGGTTCAAACAAACAAACAAACAAAAACATTGCACTGTGTTTTGTACAAAAGCAGTATTTTGCAGTGGGTAAAAGAACAGGCTGGGGGAGGGAGAGGGGGGACAGAATACAGACTAGAGGCTGAGGCAGGAAGAAGATAAGTTCCTGAATAGCCCATACCTCATAGTGAGATCCTGTCTTAAAACAAACAAAAAAAGAATACAGATTGAGTTGGATGGTCTAAGTGTGCAGTCTCCTCCACGTTGCCGGCCATGTGACCCGGCCCTTGTCATTCAGCTGCCTTGTGCCTCAGTCACAGAATAGAGTAGTGTTTGACGTAGCTAAAAACATTAACTGTGTGACAGGTGAATAGGTGGGTTATTGTTCTCTCTCTCAACAGTCTAATGTGAAATTACAAACAATTCTAAAGCCACTACTAACGCTGGTCAGTTTGAGGCTAGCCTCCTGAATTGAACTGTCCATTCAGAACTGTAACTGGCAAGGACTAAGGGTTGGGCACTTGAAAAGCACACAAGAGGCTTTGGATTTTAGCTCCAGAACCTTCAGAAAACAACATTGTACCTAGAACAGCATATGTGGTGAGCCACATCTATAATCCAGCACAGGGAGGTTGAGGCAGGACGATGACCAGTTTGAGACCAGCCTAAGTTCATAGTAAGACTCAATCTCAAAAACAAAATGAAACAAAAACACAGTGGTTCCAGGGAAAGCAATCAGCCCCAGTGAAAACCATCTCCTCTAAGTCGGAGGAGAATGGTGCCACATCCATGCTCCTTATTATAACGTTGGACAGGGAAGACAGAGGACCTGATTCGAGACATCCCACCACCTCCCCAGCTCAAACTGAATTTTATGGGGCTTGAGAAAGCCATAGCTACATAACACAAGGAGGCAGGGTGGCGACCATGCCTTCAGAACTCACACCTGCTGTGCAGCTTGGGTGCTGATTGCCCTTCACAGGGAGGGGCACTGGTTCAGATGACAGCACTGTTACCAGGTGGTGTTGACTTTTAGGAGCAGACACCCTAGAAGGAGTGTTCAGGTTGTTGCAGTCATGCCCTCAAAGGGGACCATGGAATCCCCTTATTTTTATTCTATGCCTCCTGGCACATGATGTACGTGATTTATTTCACTACCCACCCTAAGCCATGATGGACTGCCTTCACAAGAGGCCCACAGCCTGATCTTGAACTCTTGAACTGTAATCTCCCAAACTAACTCAAAATACTCTCTCTCCTCTCTTTCTCTTTCTCTTTCTTTCTCTCTCTCTCTCTCTCTCTCTCTCTCTCTCTCTCTCTCTTTCTCCCTCCCTCCCCCCTCCCCTCTCCCTCTTACCCCAACCCCAGTAAGTAAGCCAGAGCAGATTTGAAGTTTTCCTCAATCACCTTTCACCTTATTTGTTGATATGGAGTCTCTCCCTGACCCAGGTTTGGCTGTAGGGACCCACAAGCCCCAAGGATACCCATGCCCCTGCCTCCCCAGTGCTGGGATTACAGGCATGCATGGCTGTACCTGCTTTTTATGTGGGTACTGGGGCTCTCAACTCAACTCCTTAGGTTTCCATGGCAAGCACTTCACCAAGGACCCATCTCCCCAGACTCCCAAAGCTTAGCCCTGCGTAGATTCATTGCCTAAGATACTTCATTACCGTGATACAAAGCTGACTGGCATACCCACCTTTCTCACCACAAAGCTGATGTTGTGAAGAACTGACTTGGGGCTGCCACTTTGCCACTCCGGGCCAGCAACCCCCTGCGCTGATGGGCTTTGCTCACTGTATAGCTCTGACCTCTGTTGTTTGGAAATACGCCTTTTCTGGTCTTGTGCCTTTGGTGGGTCACTTCTGTTGATTTCTTGTTCCCATGTCAGGGTGGCATTTGCTAAAAGCAAGATAGTGTCTGGGTCTTCTGGTTGGGTGATGTAGGATGGGGGACTCTTAGCTATGAGAATTTTCTAAGATTAAAGAGACAACAGTAAATGGGCAGATGTCATCCATTTGCAAGAATCCTCCCACATGTCTTCTAATGACTTCAAATTATATTCTTGGCATTTCTACCTAGGACATCCAGGACTGACCAGAAGTTATTCCCCCGGGAGTGCTGAAACAGAAATAGTCCACTGACTCAAACTATCTGGGACAGGTGTCTTTTAACCCTGAGGCCTATGTGGGTCACCCACATTGGAGAATGCTAATCCAGCAACATTTCTTCCTCATCTGCAAGACAGTGAGCCTCTGTCCATGGGGGATGGGCTTCACTGTATGACATTGATACATGTGAAACCAAGGTCCATTTGTTTAGTCTCTTTATCCTCTTCCCCACTCAGCTCAACAAAGCATTTGCAAGGTACCAAATGGTACATGTCAGCCTCTGGGGTAAAAAGTAGAAATGACCACATAAATAAGGCATAGTTCCTGACCTTGAAAAAAACTGTTTGTGAGGTAAAGGGGACATGAACAGATCGGTGCCATGAAGTGTGACAAGGACACAACACTGCAATGGCCAGAGAAAGGACACATGAGTCCCCTTCCTGGAAGTCCATGTGTTTGGCATCTGAGCTGAGTCTGTGCGGGCACCTGCCACACGGGCAAAGAAGAGGGAGAGGAGAGAGCAGGAAATGTGAGTCGAGGCCACGTGGCAGACAAGGAAGCTGCAAAGCATGGTCTGGTAGGTGGGCAGGACATGAAACAAGCCATCTGGGATTGCTGAATCACAGAGCTCAAGGTGGAAACAGGATGTGGAACAAAGGTGGAGAAACTGAGGTGCCAGTGATAAGGGCTCAAGTGCAGTGCTGGAAGAGACAGGAGTTCACTGATTCCATGCAGGCAAGTGCTGGGTGGCATGCAAGTAATTTAACAGCTCTCTGGGAACTGAGTGGAATCATGATTTTAGGAGGACAGCTTTGGAAAAGGAA
The DNA here is from genome assembly GCF_949786415.1 of Peromyscus eremicus. NCBI lineage: Eukaryota > Metazoa > Chordata > Mammalia > Rodentia > Cricetidae > Peromyscus > Peromyscus eremicus. The sequence continues at coordinate 127,646,968 of NC_081420.1, forward strand.
GACTGTCTATAAGTCACTGTGAGTTCAGAGGACAAGTGAGGAGACTTTAATGAAGGTGATGGATGGGATACCTTTCCTGGCTTTCCAGTACAGTGATACACAGTGAATGAAGCACTGTTGATTCTTGTACCTGTAAGTGGCAACAGAGTGTCTGCCAGTCCGTCTTACAAGAGTGCCTCTCCTCATTGAGAGGACAGTAACTGGAGTCTCTACAGGGCTCTAGACTATTTGGAAGCAAGAAAATTGGTCCAGGACCCCGGAGTGCTTGAGATGAGTCCAGATTTCAAAGACAACTGAACTGCCATTCTGTGGGCAAGAATTTCCTTCTCCCTTTTCTGTTTTTACCTCAAACCCATCAAATGCCATTCTTGCATCTCACATCTTACCATGGACATAGCTTCCTGAAGCACCTGGTCCTGTACCAGAACAAGAGCTCCGAAGAATAAAGACTGTCTCTCTCTTTTCTCTCTTCATTTCTTACATGCCTCAGATTCTTTGATGGATAAATAGTGACTAAATGTTGACCCTGAGGTGATGCATGTCACCACACTCATCACAGGACAAACCAGGGACAGACTCAGTGCAAAGGCTATTTGTACTGCTGGAGCAAATTGGAATCTTGCCTTGAATGAGTTTTGGAGGTTAAGAACACTGCCTCTGTGAACAGACTCTGTCTCATTTTCCCTCCATACCACACCTTCTTCGAAACCTTCACCAGTCACTCTAACTATTCCAGCTTCATGTCCATGCACCTGCAGGCCTGATCCAGCCCTCCCCTAGACCTGAGCAGCATCTCCATTTCCAAGCATCACCCTCCCTCCAGAAATGAGATCTCTTCCCTACTCACCCAATGTTAGTTATACCTTCATTCTCTTTAGAGAGACACTGGCTTCGGCCACTGCTTTGACCGAGAAAGGCAAGATTGCAATTGAAAACTTCATTACATTAAACATGGCAATCACACTAAATGCCTGAAGAAGGAAAGAGAGGATTGAGGGTTTAGGACTGCAAGTCACTTTGGCTCCACGCTGCTATATCCAGGGGGCGTTATACTTACTGACATAAGAAACAGTGGCACAATTGGGATTCACAGAGGAAGACTTTTTCATTTCATGGCTCAGAAACCATGGGTTGGCAATGCAGGGGCAGTGGCTTTGTAATCTATTTTGCTTTGGGAATTTTCACAGAAATGGTGGGAAATGTATTCTCTTGCCTGTCAATCCAGAAGGGAGACTATGCCCTAACTGAATAACTTCATACATATCTGTCCACACCACGTCTTTATGCAAACCAAGACTGCTCATTCAATGCCCTGTGCAGTTTGACTAACTAACTTTCTGCTCTAGGTCAGTCAGTGGCATCTGACCCTCTGGGGCCACAGCATCTTTCCCCAGAGCACATAGCTCTAACATCACTGACCATAAGGGTTTTTCCTCTGAGCCCTATCCAGTATCTCTGAATATTGGAAAACCTTAGTGAAGCTTTCTCCTTTCTGCTGGCTCCCCAGGGTGCATGATTTCATCTCTCAAATACCATCTTCTCATATGTCTGACTTCAACTATCAGCCTCTTTTTACCCTATTTAAGAAATTAATAACACAACTTCCTCCAGCAAATCCCAAATGATGTCTGCTGCCAAACAAGCCCTGTGGTCCCATGTTTGAGCTAATTCTACATTGCTAAGAGGATAACAATGGATACCCCCATCACATCTTGTCCTAACTCTCTAAATCAAAAACTACCAACTTCACACACACACACACACACACACACACACACACACACACACACTTGTTTGGGACCAGTAAAAGTGGTCACAATAATTGAGCAGTGTTCTACTCAGGCAGGACACCCTTGCCACTCATTCTGGCTTTGGGTTCATGACCAGGTCTGAAGCCTTACGGTCCAAAGAGCCTGAAAATAAAACCACCCCTCTCACACACAAAAATGTCATGTGTAGTAAAGGAATTAGGAGAGGATGGCCCAGCAAAATCATCTGCTTCCAATCATGACCTCCCCCTGAAGTCCCTGCATTGAGTGCTGTTTCCTCCATGAACTTAGCTATACTTGATCTCCCCACACCACACACACACACACACACACACACACACACACACACACACACACACACACACACGTCTCTCTTCCTTCTGCTGACTTTCCTCCAGCTGTTTGTCCTGCAAATACTTAGTTTACTATCTTAGCTGGGCTTTTCTTCATTTAAATCTGAGCCATTTTCCCTCTAGCTCAACATTTCTTTATCTTTGACTACACTATTCCCTTATCAAAAGCTCACATGCTTTACATTCACCCCACTTCCCCTAGAGGCTTCAGCCCACGCCCACCTGGCCTGATGAGAGCAGGTAGTGTAGAGCATTTAAGAGCCCCCCCCCCATTCCATGATTCCCCAGGCTTTATGCCAGATGACTCAACCCTTCTCCCAGCTACACTGACAGGAACAACTACCAGACTGCTTACTGATAACAAAACCAAGGCCAGGTATGGTCAGTGGTCTGTCACAAGTCATCACTGGGGAGTAGGAGAGTCAAGATTTAAACAGGATAGACCCAGTTCTCAAACTCGGAGGAACTCTAACTCCAAACTCAGCCCCGGGTCCTTTGATTTCTCCTTACCAGAGAACAAGCTAATGGCCCCTGTGTGTAGCACATAACACAGGAGGAAAAACAGCCGAGTACTCACTAGGCTTCCTGGGTTGTTTTCCCCCCAAAGCTGTGTTCCACTGTTTATCAGCCACCCCTGCTCTGCATGGACAGATAAGAATAGTAGGCAGGTTCTCCTGAGCACATTGTCAGCCCAAGCACTCATATACAAACTAGATCAGAGTCTGATGTATAACTCAATAGTACAGTGCTTATCTATAATGCACAAGGCCCTGAGCTCAAACCCTAGCACCAAAAACAAAGTTTGCATTTGATTAATTAGTCCATTGAAGTATCCTGGCATCATTTGGTATATGGCAACTGAGAGTTCTAACGCCATACATGGTGAAGTTGGAAAGGGGCTTCTCACCTGGGGCTTGCCAAGGATAGGGTGCAAAAGTGACCTGATCTAAAGATAGCTCTTACCACAGGAGCAGTGAGCTTGCGGTTCAGGAAGATGTGGCAGGTAAAAGTTGATACAATGGCTATTGTAGACACAATGGGAGCCAGGGCTGAGTTTCCACTTTGGACATATCCAGCCCTTTCCAGTAAATGTTTTTCTCTCTTTCTTATATCTGCAAAGAGAAGGCAATCAGGGGTGATCTTATTTTGCATGCCACATCCTAACATTAAGAAATGTATTGCTCCCAGACTGGGGAAAAAACTTAGCAGGTAAAAATGTTTGCCACACAAGTATAAGGACCAGAATTTGGATCCCCACAAGCCACATAAAATCTGTGCAGGAAAAGCCACTGACTGTAATCCTGGCACTCAGAAGACACAGCAGGGACTCTCTGGGGCAAGCTGGTTAGCTAGACTAGCCAGAATAGCAAGTTCCAGGCTCAGTGAGAGGCCCTGCCTCAATGGATATAGTGAAGAGAGATCAAGGAAGATACCCACCAAACATCAGCTTCAGGCCTCAACATACATGCACCCATACATGTAGAAGCATGTATACATACTGCAAACCACACATACACACACACACACACACACACACACACACACAAGCAAAAAGAAAGAAAGATTTGAATGAGAATGGCTCCTATAAGCTCATATGTTTGAATACTTAGTCTCCAGTTAGTGGAACTGTTTGAGAAGGATTAGGAGGCGTGGCCTTGTTGGAGTAGATGTGGCCTTACTGTGTTACTGGGGGTGGGCTTTGAGGTTTTAAAAACCCATGCCAGGCCCAGCCTTGTCCATCCCCCCCCCCCCGCTGCCTGCAGATCAAGATGTAAACTCTCAGCTACTGCTCCAGCACCATACCTGCCTACCTACCACCATGCTCCCTGCCATGATGATAATGGTCTAACCCTCTGAAACTGTAAGCAAGCTCCCAACTAAATCACCTCTCCTTAGTCATGATGTCCGTTGCCTTGGTTGTGATGTCTGTTAATAGCAATAGAATAGTGAAAAGACATGAATTATTTCTGCCTGATTCTCCTCCAAATGAGAGTGAAATGTAAAATATTGAAACCCCAGGACATGAACCCAGTAGCGCTAGGCTCTCAGAACTCTTGCAAGTTGATGGTTTCCAATGTCCCTCCCAGCCCTGATTCTCCATAGATTGAGTCCTAAGCCAGATGCCTACAAGGGTCAGACAAGGACTATACATGACAGGAGTGCACACAGGTGAGACCAGAGTAAGAGTGTGGAGTAGAACAGAATGGAAAGGTCCATCCGGGCTCAGGGAGCCTCGTGTGGCTGGGCCTTCAGCTGCTCAGACTCCATGGATGAATTTTTATATGCTAGCACCCTGAGTTTAGATGCAGGGAGGGAGTGGAAAAGAACATTTGTAAACATTGCAGAGCCACGGGCATGTATGGTAGCCTAGAGACATCCAAAGTGGGGCCCCTGCCAGGTAACTCAGGGACAGATCTAAAGCCTCAGGGGAATGTCTCCTCCTCCTCAATCTGCAAGGTGCCCAGGACTCTGCACCGTTCTCTTGGATGTGCTAGGAACTGACCGAATTCTAGCCTCTTGTACAAAAGCGCTTTCACACGGGCACTGTGGCCACCACACATTCCTCTTGCCTCCCTAGGTCCCACGTTCTTCCAGCTGTGAGGACAAGGAGAAGCTAGTATGGTGTCCAACAGGACCTGCTCAGCGGAGGAAGTTGTTTTCTGTGTTAGTATTGGATCCAGGGCTCTACTGTCCACGTGCCTTTCACCTCAAGAACCCAGTGTCCACATCTTTGCTCCTACCAGGGGACTTCTCCTTTAGCCTTCACCCCCTAGCTTCTCTCGGGTCCTTTGGGGTACTCTCCTCAATTTACCTTACAGAATTGTCAATCATTCAGGAGTTGAATTTGGTGTCTACTGTAGGACAGGCGCTGTGCCTGGGGCTGGGGACACAGAGTAAGAAGGGTCGCAGCCCTCTCCCAGTGAGGAAGATAGGCAATAAAGAAAAACAGAAATAAATGCCTGTAATTCCACCACTTAGGAAGCTAGGGCAAAAGGGTCTTGGCTTGGAGGCCAGCATGGGCTTCACAGCTAGTTTCAAGCTAGCCTAAAACACTGTTGCAAAAGAAAAGCAATAATGATAATAAAACTTGAATAAGATAATTTCCAATTGTAATGGGTGATCATAAAGAAACAACCAGAGCTAAGTGATAAAGGAACACTGGTAGGATGGGAACACACTTGGAGCGCTGGTCCAGGTGGCCTCTGGAAGTCAGCGATCGGAGGAGACCCAAGGTCAACACAAAGACAAAAGGAGCATCTAACAAGACAAGGAACCTGAAGCATGTAGGAGAATGGCATGATGCTTCTGGAACAAAGAGAGGTCTTCATGGCTAGAGCAAAGTCAGCAGAGGTTACAGGAAAACGAGGTCACCAGACGCCAGACCTACTGAGCCAAATGAACGCATCAGAATTTCACTAGAACAATCTAAATTTGAATCATCTAAGTGAGATAAGAAACCACTGAGGAACTTCTAGCAGGGAGGAGGCAGTGAGTGGTACTTTTAGATGTTACTCCGGAGCAAGATGGGTGGCTGCTGGGAGTGAGAGGTGGGCTGCTTCTTCTTCTGTATGACCTCTGAGGGGAGACTGGCTTGGACCAGGGTGGTAGTGGAATCGAGAGAAGCAGATGGGCTCTGGGTGTGTCTGGAGCCAACAAACACACGTCTATTTTTGAGCTTTACACTACAGCCTTCCCTGAACCTTTACAGTGGAAACCCTTTCCCTAGCCACTTGGGCGGCTCCCAGGGTCTGCGAATAGTAGGAATTTGATCTATAGTCATCGAACCTAACTGACTTCTGCTACACTGAATTGGGTTACATTGAATTAAGTCCAATGGAATCAGAATTAAATGAAATGAAATGAAATTGAATTAAGTTCAGAGTGTGAAGGAAATATTTCTGCATCCTCAAAGAAGGGCCTATTGAGTTGCTGATGTTCCAGCCAGGGGATCTACCTCTTCTAGGGGCAAGATTTATTTGTTTACATGACATTATCTTTGGTTTTTTTTTTGTTGTTGTTGTTGTCATTGTTGTTGTTTTTAGTTGAGGGACCCAGTGTCTCACTATATGGCCCAAGCTGCTACAGGCCTTGTAATCCTCCTGTCCGTCTCCTGAGACCTGGAAGTCTAGGCCTGCACCAGCCACAGAGTGAAGCAGGTGTTTTAGAACCAGTCCCGGAAACACAGACACAGCTTCACCCCAATTTTATGCTCTTGCCTAAGTATGAAGGAAGGTCCTGATTGCTGACTGTAGCCGTGACTCTGGTCCTGGAGTCACCACCCCCTGAAGCCACACCAGCAATTCTGTAACTGTCCCCGCAGCTAAGGTTGACGTTCAGTGGTGCAAGCTCTGCAGCCACCGAAGGACAGCAAGGAGAGGGCCTCCCACATCCTCACAGAGACCATCGAACCTAAGCTTTTTGGGAATTGTCTGCTACAGCCTGGCAGCCCTTCTCGAGTGATCCAGGGCAGCCTGGAGTTGGGTATTTTTGGAGTCTGTGTCAGAGAGGGAATGACACTTGCGATGAACAAGCCTGTGGGGCATCTGTGTAAGATGAATTACTAAACGGTCTTATTAATAAAACCCAGAGCCAGGTATTCTGAGAGATGAGAAAAGCAGAAAGATGCCAGCCGTGTTCTCACCACTTGGAGATCCTCAGCCAGAGAGACCTACTTCCTGTATGCCCACGCCTATATGCCTTTCTGTTCTGCCATCTCATTTCCGCTCTCTGGCCAGCTACAGCACTTCCTCTTCCTGCCCAGCTCAGACCTCCATGCCCTTATGGTTAGTGCTGGGATTAAAGGTATGTACCACCAAGCCTGGCTCTGTTCCCAGTGTGACCTTGAACTCACAGAGATCCTTCTGAGTGATAGAATTAAAGGCATGTCCTACCATTGCCTGACTTCTATGATTACTATAGTGACTAGCTTTCCCCCCCGATCCTCAGATAAACTTTATTAGGGTGCACAATATACTGGGGACACAATACATCACCACACATCTGCTTCAAACCAAAGCTACTGAACATGCAGATGGAGGTGTGGCAGCAGGAGGAGCAGGCGTGGACACCCCTACCCTGTGTGAGGACACCCTGGACGTCACTCAGGATAACTTCTATCCCCTGTACTCAGCATTCTTTTCTAAACTCTCCTGAGGGGCTCCCCCTGTCCCCTTAAGGGAGACTGTCTCTTCCATAGACCGCCATGGTCTTCACGGAAGGGAAAATCCTGGGTACCTTCCCTCGGCCTTCCATCTGAGGACCAGAAGAGCTACGCTTCCATTAGAAGAGTGCTGGAGGTCCCCAGATCTTTGGAGTGTGGGGAGGGAAGCTGCTTTGAGGTAAAGGCCACAAACTCTGCAGATCATCATTACCCTTTGCGATCCTTTCCAGAGGGTTCTAGGGCCTGACTTGGGAGTAGGAGGTGACAGGGGAAGGGAGGAGAAGGGCATAGATTTCCCCAGCTCTGCCCTAAATAAAACAGCAATGCTGGGAGGGAAAAAAAAAGATTTACATTTAGATTTGACTGAAATAGGCTTAATATCACCTGGGGAAAGAAATCTACAAATGCATCCTCATATCGGCTCAAGAGGCATTGTGTCAGTGGGCCATTTAAGGACAATAAAGCCACTAGGAGCAAGGAGAGATAGGGGTGTGTGTGTGTGTGTGTGTGTGTGTGTGTGTGTGTGTGTGTGTGTATGTGTGGTGTATGTATGTATATGTGTGTGTGTGTGGTTGGTGTATGTGTGTGGTGTGTGTGTGTATGTGTGTGGTATGTGTATATATGTGGGTGGTTGGTGTGTGGTGTGTGTGTATGTGTGTGAATGTGTGTGTGTTGTGTGTATGGTTTGTGTGTGTGGTATGTGTGTGTGGTGTATGTATATGTGTGTGTGTGTGTGTGTGGTTGGTGTATGTGTGTGGAGTGTGGTGTGTGTGTGTGGTATGTGTGTATGTGTGAGTGTGGTGTGTGTGTGTGTGGTATGTGTGTATATGTGTGAGTGTGGTGTGTGTGTGTGTGGTATGTGTGTATGTGTGTGTGTGTGTGTGTGTGTGTGTGTGTATAAACATCTTCTAAGTCAAGGAAATAACCTGACACAGCTACATTACTGCTCAATCTGTTTGTGATTATTTTTGTAAGGGTAACTGGCCAGCACTAGACTTCCTGTGCCCCAGAAAACATGAAACCATATGCTGCTCACCCTTGGGTTCATTATAACAGATGTCTGGGTCTATTAAAAATTGCTACAAGCCTTGAAAAATCCTCTGACCTACAAGAGTACCTTAGGGGGTCCCCTCAGCGCCCAGGCCCTGCCCCCTGCTGCAATGCCTGGCCCTGCAGAACCTTAGGAACCCCTTAAAAGAGTACATTCTACCCATGTAAGTGCTTTGCAAAGCAGCTGCTCATCTTACCGTGAATGGTGTTCATAAAAGATTTCTCCCAGGCGTACATTTTAATCAGCTTGATGCAGGTCAGAAACTCATTCATTGTCTGAACTCGCTTGTCTGTCACTGAAATTGCTGATCTTCGGAAAGCTGAATTGAGTTTGGCCATAAACATCTGAAATCGAGGTAAAGCAACTGTGTTCAGGGAGAATTGCTGAATTGCAGTTGGCCTAAAAATCCAGGGATGAGACGATAGCGCCAAACCAAGTTCTAAGGGAACTTGGCTGGGAGGCTCAGTCCAGTCCTTCCTTGGCACTCTGGCAGTTGGCTTGGCCTGGAGGAAACCACTGGGAATCTGTCAGGTGACAGAATGAAGTGCCAAGATGCAGGGCACGAAAATAGGAACTTTGGCAAACTCCACAAGCATCCCTCCTCCCCCAGGGCACTTGAATTCAAGTTCTTAGAGAATGGCACAGGGCCAGGAACACCTGTGTTCATAGAGGCTCGGCCTTTGGGTGCATGCTGCAGAAATGAAGCCCTTCACTCAACTCCACAAAAGTGGGCACGCCAAGGACAAATGTCAAGCATTTTGCACTGCACATCCCTGACTTACCTGGATGGGGATGAATATAATGTACACGCATATCCCGACAAGAGCTGTGGACCCCAGAATGAAAAAGGCATACACCGCACAAACGACCATTAGGATGGGGATGGTGGCTGGCAAGGGACAAAATAAGGCAGCCTCAAACAAGGAATAACTATCACTTGATAGTATATTGAGCACCTAGAAAGAAAGCACATAGGTTCAGGCTTGGGACCCTTCTGGAAGCTTTCTGATTGGCAGGAGTTGGGTCACATCAAGGGACCAATGAAATGAGTAGTGTGGTCTCACTCTGGCATGACTTTGGAGGGCTAGTTTCTTAGAGTTGAAGACCCCAAAAAATGGAGCTGCAAAGAGATATGCTGTGTTTTAGTAGCATGCTGAGGTCCTATTTATGTCTTTATTAACACGGCTCTGCTTTACTCAAGGCAGCAACACGCCGAAAGAAAGACTACCCTGTGGGCATGGTGGTCCATGCATGTGATCTCAGCATCTGGGAGGCTGCAGCAGGAGGGTCTGGAGTCCGGGCCAGCTTGGGCTCCACAGTGAGACCCTGTCTCCAAATCATCAAAGAAGGAAAGAGAGAGAGAGATGAAGGACAAGGTGAGGGGGGAAGAAGAGAAGGGGGAGAAGACCCTTCTGTCTCCTTTGTGCAGAATGTGGCCATGTGACTGGGGGTTGAAAGTGATATGTAAGCCAAAGTACAGAATGAGACCCGGGGAAGAATTTTTTAAAGAAAACTAAGCTCAACTCCAGGATGATACATTATTTGTGTTTTTCTCTCCCTCCTACTGACTTTCTGAAAAGGTTGGTGTGGTTGGATCTCTTACAACCATCCTGAGTCATTAGGAGAGACACATGATAAGAATATGATGAAGGGAAGGCTCCCAAAGCCACCCTCCCGCAAGCCCTGAATTGCCTTCTTCCAAACTTCTTTAAGATAAAGTGAGATCAATTCCTTTATTTGCTTTTTTAAAAAAAGAAAAGAAAAGAGAGTCTTGTGTATTTCAGGCTAACCTCAGATTTGCAGTGTAGCTAAGGATGACCTTGAGTTTCTGACCCTCCTGCCTCTACCTTCTAAGTGCTGGAACTGCAGGCATGAACCACCACACCTGCTTCATGTGGTGGTGGGGCTGGAACCCAGGGCTCTGTACATGGGAGGCAAGCAGTCTGCTAACTGAGCTCTGTCCCCAGCCCTTGTTTCTTCCATGCAGAATCACTCACAATTGACATAAGATGATTTGAATACACAAAGGAGCGACTGGGAAAGAGAAACAAGTCCTTTCACCAAATACCATGTGGGGTTTCCTTGACTAGGGAGTTTTTCTTGAATAAGAAGCAAGGATTTTATTACTAAAGATTAAGGGCTTAAGAAAATGTCAACTCTGCAGGACGATGCATATGTTTCTGTATTCTATCTTTGGTGCCAGAGATCTTACACAATTGAAATATTTTTTTTTCCAGAAGGGAAGAAGTTCTCACTACATAGCCCAGGCTAGCCTCAATTTCCCAGTGCTTCTTCATCTCCTGGGTACTAAAATTACAGGCATGCACTATACTTAGCTTGTCCATCAGTTTTACCAAGTGTCTATAGTGTGCTCTATAATGTTTTCTTGTCCTCACTATAATCAAAGGGCTTGAATAATATCACCCTCGACCTCAGTGCCAGCTTTCCAAGTTCTGCAGCTCAGATGTTAGCCCTCCTCTGTCTCGATTCCTCTTGTGTTTTGAGTCGCCACCTCCTCCCTTAGCAGGGGAGGTGAGATGATGTGATGGGCAGGATACAAACAGGTGAAAAGGAGGCCGGTGCTCCACCCAGGAAGCACAGCCCACACACTCACAGAAACAGGACCAGTCTTTCAGGTGCGCCATCTCTCCAGCCCTGCTTACCTCACCCGCAGAGATGTGAGTCAACGTCTTGAAGGACAGCAGGTTTTCGAAAACTAGCGTGGAGAGGGCCACCTTCAATCGGATCGCTGTGCGGTAATTTATGGCCCAGGCAAGGGCCCAGAAGAGGACTTTGGTAAACTCGGTGGCAAAAAGGGCCAGACACAAGCAGATGCCAACCCCGATATGTCCGGAGGAAATGCTGGTGATATGCTGAAGGATTTGGTGAATGAGAACTGTCTGTAAAATAGTGTGGTGAAGAGAAGGGAAGGCTGCTGGGTGGAGCTCCACACCAGAGGCCTCTAATGACAGCAAACTGACTTTACAGGCAGAATTTTCCATTACTTTCAGTGGTGGTGGCTGCACTTGACAAGGACTGGCTTTATGAAAACTCACCCCCAAGGAGCGCAGAAATAAAGACAATGCACTACAGCCACCAGCTCTTAGAGAAAGTGACTAAGGACATGCTTTGCCCAGCTGGGGACCTAGGAGACAATTCAGAAGAGCCAGCCCCACTCACCGGCCCCAAGGCTGCCATGATGATGCACAGGATGTTGGCTACAACATCCATCAGCACACGAGTCCTCTGGAATTTCCATACCACGCGGCCCAGAGAGGCCTGCTCCGGCCCCACCCTCTTAATTTCTTCATCCCAGAGGATTTGAAATCTGCAGTGAAAGAAAGGGAAGGAAAAAGGACAGGCAGCCCATGTCACCTATCATCTGGAATTGCTTTGGTGAGCCAGCTCTTACAAAGGGGCATGACACAGCCTCATCCCGGTAACTGGTGCCTTTGGGCAAGTAGTGTTCGTTCACTTTCTTCTTCCTCCGGGCAGGTAACTGGTGGAGGTGGGGTGGGGAAGGAGGTGATGCCCAGACAGAGCTGCTGATAATGTCTGCACTAGGCACCACCCAAATCTTTCCTTCCCCAGGTTCCAGCTACAACATCCCTAATATAACCGTAAGAACACAGGAGCAATAGAGAGTTAAAAGTCCTTCTCGCAGGGGGAAAGGCTGTCTTTCCTTTTTAGCAAGGTATGATGGTACGTGCCTATAATCCAAGTACTTTGGAGGCTGAGGTAGGAGAATTTGAAGTTTTAAGTCAGACTAGGCTATGTAGCAAGACCTCGTTTCAAGGAAGCAAAAACCATTGTCCATTTCAAAGATTTGAAAGGAGTCCTGCACAACAGGTCTACGGCACATGAAGCAAAGGATGCTAGAAAGCAAGGCTGTGCAGACTCTCGTGAGACTTCACAGGCCTCAGGAAGGCGCTTAGGTGGTGCCATGCTCTAAGTGCAAAGAAGACAACTGCAGGTCTTTAGGTCAGTGCAGTGAAATAATTTGCTAGCAGTATGATTGATTGTGGATACTCGACGTGAGGGGCATCAGGCCAGAGGTGCAGTGCTGGCAAGTTAAAGGGGGATTCAAGGACAGGTAGCTAGGGGTGACAACAGGACTCTTTGGTGGATTAGATGTGGGAGGGGAGGAGAATGGGGACCAAAGGTAGAAGTCAGTTTCCCAGTGTTAGCAACCGTGAGAATGGAGGGGGGGAGAGAAAGAGTATCAAGAGGTGGGGCTGAGGGTCAAGAATGAAACTTTCAGCTCTTGTTTATCATGGGTGAAGCTGCGTATGCAATACACAGGCAGAAGAAAAAAGAAAAGAAAATCCTATACTCACTCATACAAACCCAAACGAAACACCTTGCACTTTAGATATTGAAATATGTGAGGCATCCAAGTGCTGCTGATGCCGGACCTATGGAATTCAGATTCTAGAAGAGAGGCCTGGGGTGAAGCGGGGCACATCATTTATTTGGTGCTTAATCTCTTGGCCTGAGTGAAATCAGCTAAGAAAAAAAGGGCAGTTGATGTTGGGCAGGAAACAATTGAAAAAAAAAATCCCTAATGGGAAACACTAGCTAGAAAGCTAGAAGGAAAATCTAGCAGCACACAGACACTGGTATAGCCCCTCAAAGTTCCCTGGAAATCTTCTCAAGACTGTAGAGAAGTTAGCAGTAGCTGGGGTTTCCTCAGGGCAGGGATAAGGGGCAGGGCAATTCTTCTCCTGGAAGCAACTTCAAGACCACAGCTTGTGCTCAGCCCCTTTAGTATATATTCCAGGATGTGTCAAGCTTTGGACCATGTGGCCAGGACAAAGAAAGGTAGCAGTTTTGAGGACCTTGGTCAGGACATTATAGGTCCTCAGAACCCATTTCAATGCAAGTATCAGGAAAAATGGAGTTTGCGACTGGAGAGATGGGGGCAGTTAAGAGCACTTGTGGCTCTCCCAGAGGACTCAGGCAGGCTTGAGTCTCAGCACCCACATGGCAGCTCACAACAATCTGTAACTCCACATCCGGGGATCTGACACTCTCCTCTGACCTCCTCTGGTGGCAAGCATGTGCATGATGCTCATACAGACATTCAGGCAAAACACTCAGCATGTTAAAAGCGAAGCATGAATGAGGTTGGAGTCTTTGTGCAGATGAGAACAAGTCTATAAATTTTCAACTGAAAAGAACAAGGTGGCAGCCACACAATATGTTCTATTCTTTTAAGATTTATTTATTTTATGTATATGGGTGTTTTGTTTGCACATACAGCTGCACACCCAAAGAGGGAATTGGATCCCATACAGCTGTGGGTGCTGGGAATTGAACTTTGGGCCTTGGTGTTCTTAACCACTGAGCCATCTCTCCAGCTCCATGTTCTATGTTTTAACTTCAGCATAAAAAGCATAGCCTGGACTGGGTATGGTGGCGCACACCTTTAATTCCACCACTTGGGAGGCAGAGGCAGGTGAACCTCTCTGAGTTCTAGGCCAGCCTGGTCTATGGAGTGAGTCCCGGGCCAGCCAAGACTACACAGTAAGAGCCTGTCTCACGGAGGGAAAAAGGTGGCCTGTGAGAGGAAAGCAGACGAGGCATTTCTGCAAACAGTGGCTGCACAGGTTATGGTTACAGAGAGTAGAAAAGAAATCTAAGCAGGTTTACCAACACGTTAATGGTGCCTGCCTCTGGTAGGGGAACGGAAACACGGTGGGAAATAGTTTTACTGCTTAAATGTTGCTAAGCTACAACTAACATCAATTAGTTTGGACCAGTGGTACATTTTTACAATGTTAATTTTTACAATGTTAATATAGGCAGTTTGCAATGCAGACATACAATGATGATATTTTTTTTAAAAAAATAAATAAAGCCAGAAATGATGCCTAGAGCTTCATGCAGCAGCCAAGGTGAGGCCTAAACAGCACAAAGTCAAGCAAGTCCCCCAACGAACTGTCCACAGTGCTGCTCCTCTAGCTCCCGGCCTCACACTAAAGTCCCCTGTGTCCTTTCTACCCAGCCATGCTTTGCCTAGAGACCAGGCCAGAAAGTGCAGGCATTTCAACCCACATCTCAGTGAACAGTTACTGAGAAGGGTCAGCAGCTCCCAAAGGTGTCAGTTTCCACAGGGGACACAGAAGCAAGTAAAAGAACTCTTGGGATCCCTCGCTCACAATGCCCTCCCCTTGGTGACCCTGGTACCTCTTGGCGTTGATGTCAGATGAATCATATGGTGATAGTGGGGGCAGGTTCTCCACAGTCAGCGTGTGCTTGTAACTTTGAATCATCACAGGTGTGAGCCAGGAAAATGTGGCAAAGGACAGCAGGCCAGCATCATCCACAGGATTGGGTGCCAACCTAGAGCAAATGGTATTCTTGTGTTCCTGGGTGCTGGGCTCACTGCCCTAATACCCTGGCTTGAATCTGTAACCACCATGATAATCATAGTCATGTGTGGACCCTGGAGCTTGCATTCATTAGCCCTTTGGGTAGTTCTTGGTCTAGCTTACCCCAGCTCAGGAGAGCAGATGGTGAATGTTCAGGAAATATGCAGGTCGGCCATTAAACACAGCCAATATTCAAATTTGAGTAACAGACATTTAACTATATTGTCCTGAAATCAAAGGTAACCATACCCAAAGTTTAGCACTACCTATTTCCTCTATTTTTTGTTATAATTTTTAATACATTTATTAGATTATATGTAAAATACTACAGAATGTTGCATTAATTTGCATGTCATCCTGCATGGGGTCCATACAGATTGTTCCAATTTTAACAAGCACACTGTTGAAGTGAGCATTTACACCACTGTCCATATCCTCTTAGGAGTTCCTCGAATTCTTTTACCATCTTTGTGGTGGGAATATCCAGGAGTGGGGAGCCACTGTACATCTCTCCAACTTCACAATCAGCAATGTCATGTTGGTAGCCAGGATATGGTACTTACAACATAAAAACTGAAAAATATGTGGAATGAATATAACCAAAATGGAGTATATGTGTATGAGAAAGGAGAGAGAGATTGTCAAAACTAAATAAAATTTGAGACATGCTATAAGCCCAAGAGATGCCAGTTGGACTTCTGTACTCAGAAAAGGCTGCAGTTTCTAGTTTTGTGGTTAATGATGTATAAAATAATATACCAAACTACTGAGTATATGTGCTTGGAAGTCAGGCTGCCTGAGATACTATCCTAGAGTTTATAAATCACCTACTCTCTGACTCTCTGACACTTAGTGTGGTCATGTCAGTAAAAGGTGAAGTCTATTTCCCTCACCCTGAATCTGAGAAGCCCTGCAGCTCACTTTGGTGTGCAGAATGCAGTAAAAGTAGAGTGCTGGCCTGAGCATAAGTCTAAAGGTGTCCTATCTGCATCCACTGTTGTGGAATAATCTTTTTGTACACTGTGAAGATGTGTCTTGCCAAGACACCTTCTTATTGGTTTAATAAAAAGCTAAATGGCCATTAGCTAGGCAGGAGGTATAGGCAGGACAGTCAGTCAGACACAGATGACGCTGGGGAGAAGAAAAGTGGGATCTCCAGGAGAGGCAGAGGAAGCAAGCATGCTGGAGGACAGGTGAAGCCATGAGCCACAAACAATACATAGATTAAAAGATATGGGTTAATTTAAGTTGTAAGAGCTGGATAGTAACAAGTCTAAGCTATGGCCTATCATTTATAATAAATAATAAGTCTCCATGTCATTACTGGGGAGCTGGTGGTCCTGACAAAAAGGTCCAACTACATCCACTCATTTTTTTGGAAGTCCACTGGAGGCTGAGTGACTACACGGCCCAGTTGTCTCTACTGTCCCAGTCAACTACCTGTTGGTCAACACTCAGAAGCACAGGCACCTTGCCCAGCATATGCCTGAGTAAACCTGATCAAGACCAGATGAACTACCCAAACCATGTCAGCCCAGGTTGCTTTATTTTATGAGTTACCCGTATAATTGTAAGCTGAAAAAAAATGCTTTCAGCTGATGAATGGTGAGGTAGTTTGTTAAAAATCAAGGCTACACTGCCAGAGCCATCTCAATCTGAGTGGCCAGTGCTTCTATCTGGAGCCAGGATGTTGTCTGGGCCCAAGCTGCTGCCAAGGGCCATGTCTGGGTCCACTGGGGTCCTGCTGCAGATGAACTGTGTATTGATGTCTGCGGTCCATGTCACCTCAGGGGGCCATAGAAAGCATCTATGATGAAATCAGAGGGCCATGCTGAGCTGGCCCTGCCTTTTGCTGGCCTAGGGAAAGCTTGCCCTGCCTCTCACTGGACACTGCAGCAAGAGAGCTGGCCCTGACCCTCACGGGACAGCTGACTCCTGCTCTCAGGAGAGATGTCATCCCTCACCACAGGAGATGGACACCTGATGGCATGGGCATAAGGGAGCTGACTCCACCCCCTCATTTGAGGAAGATGGCCCCAGTGGCCCAGAATGACCAGCTTGGCCACCACCCAGGCCCACAGCCAGACCTTGGCCTTGGGTTGACCCACCCTAACATCTACCCCATCTAGGACCTGCTAGAGCTTGTGAAGGGACTGGTCCTGAGGAACAATACTGGCAAGATCTCCAAGCCACAGGAAGCCACAGGATATCCCAGAGGAGTTCGGGTGAGGATCTAGTGAGGATGGTGTACCAGAAACCAGAGGCCTTAAACTAGACCAGTGACTCATTGCAATGAACATTTGCTAGTAAAACTAAATGGACAAAAGAGTAGACTGTGTGACACACCACTTCTAATGCCACCAGGATGAATGAAGAGGTATTAGAGAGGAAGGAAAAATTAAAAGGCTGGTTTTGTTTTTTATTTGTTTGTTTGCTTTGCTTTGGTTTGGTTTGATTTTTTTTTAAATTTTCTTGGAGGGAATGCTGCAGGGGTGAGGGGAGAATATGGGAGGACCAGGAGGTGAGCGGAATTAAGGTGCGTGATGTGAAATTCCCAAAGAATCAATAAAGAAATTATGTTAAATAAATAAAAATTAAAAATTAAAAAAATAAAGGCTGAGATATCCTGGCCTACAACCATGGCAGAAGACTCCTACCTACCAGAGGCCACACTAGTACTAAGAAACCCAGGAACCCCAGGTACTTGGAACTGCAGAGGCCATACCACTATCCAGAACTCCAGCGGCCACATCAGTTTCCAGAACTCCACAACCCTAGAGGCAATGTGAGCACTCAAAACCCCAGAGGTCACGCAGGCCATCAAGACCCCAGTGGAGACACACTATTGAACACAAAGACTGGCTGGTCACCAGAACCACAGGCCATTGGGACCAGAAGACCAGAGAGCAAGGGGGAAAAGCATCCATCCAACAAAGATAAACTCAGAAATTAGCACCTAAACCTATGATAACCCCAAACCCAAATGACTAGAGGTGAGTGTAAGAACACAATAACACCAAGAGCAATATGGCACCACCAGAGCCCAGCCATCCTACTACAGCAAGCTCTGGATACTCCAACACAGCTGAAGCACAAAAAAATGACCTTAAATCAATCTAAATAGGAAATGAGCAAATCCCTTAAAGAAGTACAGGAAAACACTAACAGGTAAAGAAAGTGAATAAAACTGTTCAAGACCTGAAAGTGGAAACAGGAGCAATAAAGAGAACACAAACTGAGGGAATTCAGGAGTTGTAAAACTTAGGTAAGTGAACAGGAACTACAGATGCAAGCCTCACCAACAGAACACAAGAGATGGAAGGGAGAATCTCAGGTGTAGAAGATAGGATAAAAGAAATACATATACAATGGTCAACAAAAATGTTAAATCTAAGAAATCCCTGACACAAAATATCCAGGAAATCTGGGATATTATGAAAAGACCAAACCTAAGAATAATAGGAATAGAAGGAGAAGAATTCCAGCTCAAAGTCCTGAAAAATATTTTCAACAAAATCATAGAAGAAAATTTTCCTAACCTAAAGAAGGATATGCCTATAAAGATACAAGAAGCTTACAGAACACCAAATAGATTGGTTCAGAAAAGAAAATCCCCTTGACACAAAATAATCAAAACACTAAACAAACAGAACAAGGAGAGAATATTAAAAGCTGTGATGTTAAAAGACTAAGTAACATTTAATGGCAGACCTATTAGAATTACACCCGACTTCTCAATGGAGACTTTAAAAGTCAGAAGGGTGTGGACAGATGTCTTGCAGACTCTAAGAGGCCACAGATTCCAGCCTAAACTACTACACCATGCAAAACTTTAAATCACCATAGATGGAGAAAATAGGATATGCTATGACAAAGTCAAATTAAAACAGGATAGCCAAAAATATAGCCCTACAGAAGGTACTAGAAGGAAAACTCCAACTATAGTATGTTAACTATACTCAAGAAAGCACAAGAAATAAATAGTTACACACAAACAAAACCAAAGGGAAAAACACATACTACCAACAACAACAAAATAATAGGAATTAACAATCATTGGTCACTAATATATTTCAATATCAATGAACACAATTCCCCAATAAAGAGACACAGAATGGATACAAAAACAGGATCCATCCTTCTTCTGTGTACAAGAAACACACCTCAACATCAAAAATAGGTATTACCTCAGAGTAAAGGGTTAGAAAAAGATTTTCCAAGCAAATGAACCCAAGAAGCAAGCTGGTACAGCCATTCTAATATCTAACAAAATAGACTTCCAACCAAATTTAATCAAAAGAAATTGGGAAGGAAATGTCACACTCATCAAAGAAAATATCTACCAAGATCATGTCTCAGTTCTGAACATCTATGCTCCAAATGCAGGGGCACCCACATTTGTAAAAGAAACATTACTAAAGCTGAAATCACACATCAAACCCCACACATTAATAGTGGAAGAATTCAACACCCCACTCTCACCAATGGACAGGTCATCCAGAGAGAAGCTAAACAGAGAAATAATGGAACTAACAGATATCTATGGAACATTTCACCCAAAAGAACACAAAATAATGTACCTTCTTCTCAGCACCACATATAACCTTCTCCAAAGCTGACAACATACTTAGTCATAAAGCAAGTCTCAATAGATAAAAGAAAATTGAAATAATATACCCCCATGTATACTATGAGACCACTATGGATTAAATCTGGATTTCAACAACAACAGAAAACCTACAAACACATGGAAACTGAACAACTCTCTACTGAATGACCACTGGGTCAAAGCAGAAATAAGAAAAAAAAATGAAAACTTCTTAGAATTCAATGAAAATGAGTGCACAACATACTCAAAATTATGAGACACATGAGAGCAGTGCTAAGAGGAAAGTTCATAGCACTAGTGCCTTCATAAAGAAACTGGAGCCATCTCATACTAGCAACTTTAATAGCACACCTGAAAGCTCTAGGACAAAAAGAAGCAAACAGATCCAGGAGGAGTAGACAGCGGGGAAATAATCAAACTGGGGGCTGAAATCAGCAAAATAGAAACAAAAAGAACAATACAAAGAATCAATGAAACAAAGGGTTGGTTCTCCTAGAAAAGCAACAAGAAAGATAAACCCTCATCCAAACAAACTAAAAGGCAAAGAGAGAACATCCAAATCAACAAAATCAGAAATGAAAAGGGAAACATAGCAACAGACACTGAGGAAATTCAAAGAATCATTAGGTCATACTTTATAGACCTGTACTCTACAAAATTGGAAAATCTAAAAGAAATGGACAAATTTCCTGATAGATACCACTTACCAAAGTTAAATCAAGATCAAATAAACAGTTTAAGTAGATCTACAACCCATAAGAAAATAGAAGACATTTCAAAAGTCTCCCAAACAAAAAAAAAGCCCAGGGCCAGATGGTTTTAGCACAGAATTCTACTAGACTTTCACAGAAGAGCTAATCAATACTCCTCAAATTATTTCACAAAGTAGAAACAGAAGGAACATTACCAAATCCTTTCTATGAGGCCACAGTCACACTAATACCCAAACCACACAAACACTCAACAAAGAAAGAGAATTACATAACAATTTGACTCATGAACATTGATGTAAAAACTCAATAAAATACTTGCAAACCAAATCTAAAAACACATCAAAAAGATCATCCACCATTATCAAGTAGGCTTCATTCCAGAGATGCGGAGATGGTTCAACATATGAAAATCTGTCATTCTAATCTTCCATATAAACAAACCGAAAGAAAAAACCCCCACAAGATCATCTCATTAGATGCTGAAAAGGCCTGTGACAAAATCCAACACCTCTTCATGATAAAAGTCTTTGGGAGAGCAGGGATACAAGGAACATACCTAAACATAATAAAGGCAAAATATGGCAAGCCAATTGCCAACATCAAATTAAATGAAGATAAACTCAAAGCAATTTCACTAAAATTAGGGATAAGACAAGGCTGTCCACTCTCTCCATAGCTATTCAATATAGTACTTGAAGTTGCTAGCTAGAGCAATAAGACAACTAAAGGAGATACAAATTGTATCAAGGGGATACAAACTGGAAAGGAAGAAGTCAAAGTATTATTATTCACAGATGATATGATAGGATACATAAGCGACCCCAAAAGCTCTACCAGGGAACTCCTGCAGCTTATAAACACCTTCAGTGGAGTGCCTAGATACAGGATTAACTCAAAAAAACAAACAAACAAAAGAAGTAACCTCCTATATACAAACAATAAGTGGAGAAAAAAATCAGAGAATCAACACCCTTTACAATAGCCTTAAATAGTATAAAATATCTTGGTGTGACTTTAACCAACCAAGTGAACAACCTGCATGACAAGAACTTCAAGTCTTTGAAGAAAGAAATTGCAGAATATATCAGAAGATGGAACAATCTCCTACGCTCATGGATCGGTAGGATTAACATAGTAAGAAAGGCCATCTTACCAAATGCAATCTACAAATTCAATGCAAGATTCCCCATGAAAATTCCAACACAATTTTTTATAGACTTGAAAGAATAATACTCAATGTCATATGGAAAAACAAAGCAACAACAACAAAAAAAACAGGATAACTAAAACAATCCTATTCAATAAAAGAATTTCTGGAGGTAGCACCACCCCTGACTTCAAGCTCTATTACAGAGCAATAGTAATAAGAACCACATGGTATTGGAATAAAAGCAGACAGGAGGATCAATGGAATGGAATCAAAGACCCAGATGTAAATCCACATACTTATGGACACTGAATTTTCACAGAGAAGCCAAAATTATATGGTCTAACTGAATGTAAACATGTAGAAGAATGCAAATAGCTCCATATTTATCACCCCACACAAAACTCAAGTCCAGATGAATCGAAGACCTCAATATAAACCCAGATACACTGAACTTCATAAAAGGGAAAGTGGGGAACAGCCTTGAAAGCATTGACACAGCAGAAAACTTCTGAACAGAACACCAATAGCTTGGGCACTAAAACTGACAATTAACAAATGAGACCTCAAGAAACTGGAAAGCTTCTGTAAGGCAAAAGGCACCATCAATAGGACAAAATGGCAGCCTACAGAATGGGAAAAGATCTTCACCAACCCCAAATCTGACAGAGGGCTAATTTACAAAATATATAAAGAACTCAAGAAATTAAACATAAAAAAACCCACATAATCCAATTTTAAAGTGGGGTACAGATCTGAACAGAGGATTCTCAAAAGAGGAATCCTAAATGCCCAAGAAGCACCTAAAGAAATGTTCAACATCCTTAGCCATCAGGGAAATGCAAATTAAAACAACTCTGAGATTTTATCTTACACGTGTCAGAATGGCTAAGATCAAAACCACAAGTGACAGCTCATGCTGGAGAGGATGTGAAGTAAAGGGAACACTCCTCCATTGCTAGTGGGAATGCAAACTTGTACAGCCACTTTTGAAACCAATATGGTGGTTTCTCAGAAAAATGGTAATCAATCTACCTCAAGACCAGCTATACCACTCCTGGGCATATACCCAAAGGCTACTCAATCATACTACAAGAACACTTGCTCAACTATGTTCATAGCAGCTTTATTTCTAAATAAATATTTCTAGCAAGAAACTGGCAGCAACCTGGATGTCCCTCAAATGAAGAATGGATAAAGAAAATGTGGTATATACAATGGAGTATTACTCAGTTGTTTAAAAAGTCATAAAAAATGCAGGCAAATGGATGGAATTAGAAAAAAAAATCATCCTGAGTGAGGTAACCCAGACCCAGAAAGACAAACATGGTATGCAGTCACTCATAAGTAGATATTAGTTGTAAAGTAAAGGATAACCATGCTACAACCCACAGACCCAGAGAGGCTAGGTAACAAGGAAGGCTTAAGGTGGGAGGAGGCACATGAATCTCCCCGGGAAGGGGAAAAAGAATAAACATCGTGAGTGGGAACAGATGGGATCAGGTGGTGGGGGGATGGAGGGGGGGATGATTGGAATTTGGGGCATCTTGAGGGTTAGCTAGAAACCTAGTGTAATGGAAACTTCCAGGAATCTATGAGGGTGACCCTAGCTAAGACTCCTAGCAATAGGGGATATGGAGCTTGAACTGGCCATCTCCTGTAACCAGGCAAGACACCAACCCAGCCACACCTACAATTTGTCCTGCCTACAAGATGTGCTGTGATAAAGGTGGTGCAGAAATTATGGGAGTGGGCAACCAATGACTGGTCCAGCTTAAGACCTATGACACAAGAGGAGGCCCATCCCTGACACTTCCTAGAGAGCCAGTATTCAGAGGCTTGATAGCCCAGAGACCTAGGATAAAGCCAAACACAACTGGCAAAAAAAAAAAAAAAAAAGTCAATGAAATGATTCCTAATGATATTCTGCTGTACTCATAGATTGGCGCCTAGCCCAGCTGTCATCAGAGAGGCTTCATCCAGCAACTGATGGAAGCAGATGCAGACCCACAGCCAAACATTAGGTGAAGCTTGGGGAATTCTGTAGAAGAAGGGGAGGAAGAATTGTAGGAGCGAGAGGGGGCAAGGATATCACAAGAAAACTCACAGAACCAACTTAACCTGGGCTCAGGGGGGCTCACAGAGACTGAACTGACAACCAGGGAGCCTGCATGGAACTGACCTAGGCTCTCTGCATATACGTGACAGTTGTGTAGCCTGATCTTCTTGTGGGACTCATAACAGTGGGAGCAGGAGCTCTTCCTGACTCTTCTGATGGCTTTTGAGACCCTATTCCTCCTACTGGGTCGCCTTTTCCAAGCCTTACTACAGGGGGAGGTGCCTAGTCTCACTGCAACTTGATATGCCATGTTTGGTTGATTTTCATGGGAGGACTGCCCTTTTCTGAAGAGAAATGGAGGAGGAGTGGATGGAAGGGGCAGAGAGAAGGTGAGGGGTGAGGGACTGGGAAGAAAAGAGGAAGGGGAAAATGCAGTCAGGATATAATAATAATTATAATGATAATAATAGTGATGATGAAAAGGAAAATTTTAAATTTTTTCTAAGATTTTATTTATTTATCATGTATACAGTGAGTGTTCAGCCTGCAGGCCAGAAGAGGGCACCAGATCTCATTGTAGATGGTTGTAAGCCACCATGTGGTTGCTGGGAATTGAACTCAGGACCTCTAGAAGAACAGCCAGTGTTCTTAACCTCTGAGCCATCTCTCCAGCCCCAAATTTTAAATTTTTTAATAAATAAATTTTTAAAAAGAAAAAAATGAAGGCTGCTGCTGAACTGCAGGTAAGTGATTTGACCTCTTCCAATTGTCTTCCCATCAACATGGTGACAGACCCTCTAGAGTTCAGAATAAAGAAGCTGGATGTGATGACATACACATCTGCAATCCTCGCACTTGGGGGCCTGAGCCAGGAAGAACTTGAGTTCCAGGCTACCCTAGCCTACAAAGCAAGACTCTGTGTCCAAAAAAACAGGAAGGAAAGGAGGGAGGGAGGGAGGGAGGGAGAAAGGAAGGAAGAGAGGGAGGAAAGGAGGGAGGGAGGAAGGGAGGGAGGGAGGGAGGGAGAGAAGGAGGGAGGGAGAAAGGAAGGAAGGAAGGAAGGAAGGAAGGAAGGAAGGAAGGAAGGAAGGAAGGAAGGAAGGAGAAAAAAACTGAACGAAAAGTGTATAAACTTTATGAGCCATCCCAGCACAAGGAAAGCTCCTGTAACATGAGCTGTCTTTCTCTCTCTGATCAGAGGAGGAGTCAAGAAGTTAGGGATCCATAAATGAGTGTCTGTGTGGCTGGCTGGATGAATAGAAGGACAGACATATGGAGGGGCACATGGAAAGTAGAGGTTGGAATCCCTGGGGGCCCTGCCCACCTTAGTCTTCCTCCTGGCTCACCTTGCACAGGGTCGCACTGGGATCATGGTTTTCAGGCTGGGATCATATCTCTCGAAAAAGGATCTCCGCTGGCCTCGCCGATCCAGGTCTGAGAAGAGGTAGGGGCCTTCACCCACCATCCTGATGGTATCCGGGAGCCCTAGGCTCTTGGCTTTGGGATGGTTTCACTCTGCAGATGAAGATGGAGAAGGCTCACTGAGAAATGCAGATATTGGGAGTAGAGTTAAAAAGCCACTGTTGTGCCCAGACCTCTTCACTTGCTTTGAGCCCTTGGATGTGGTTTTACCCATTAGTCTCAGCATCTGGGAAGGACTGTGGCCAGACACCACCAACACCCCTTCACCTACATTTTGAGTAAGCTCATCCCATTCTTCTTCTCTACCGATCTTGAGTTGGCTGGAAGCCATAGATCCTCCTGTGAGACTTCAGTGAGGGTCAAGACATCAGCAAGGCAGTCTCAGCCCAGCGAGGCAGTCTCAGGAAAAATGGTTTTGCTTTTTCAGTGTGAGTGAATTCTGTCATACATGCACACCTTTATTTGTCCAGATCCTTCCAGGAGCTTATGCATCCACGTCCCCTTCACCTAGACACCCAGTGGGCAGAAAACTTCAACAAGGCCACTCCTCAGGACCAGCCACATCTTGACAAGGCCATGTTTCCATTGATTCTGTGGCCAATGCCACCAGTAAAAACCCATAACTGAAGTGGAGAAAAATTACTCTGTGTCTGCCTGGCCTACAGATCAACTGCACCATTTGTGAAGTTCCCACAGCAGGCTCTTCTTATTTTAAGGTCCTGTCCTTTTCTGGAGCCTACCCATGTACTTGTCCTGAGTTCTCATGACATCCCTCTTCCCAGGTACAAGAAATAAATGTCCTTTTATTGCTAATCTGAGTTGAAATGATTTCTGCCCCTCTTAAGTAGAGGCCATATCCATAGTGTTACATATACACAGGGCTCAATTTCCTGTGAGTTCTCCCTCGAAGTTCTCATGGCTAGAAAGACAGGAAAGCACTTCTCATCAAGGTGTTAATGACTGATAAACTGTGGAATGGCCCACACTGGAAGAGGCCCCTCAGATGGACTCTTGTACAGATTCCTCACTATCATGAAGAGGAAACTGAGGCTAGGAAAAGGGAAGGACTTCCTTACTCTGAGAATGGCAGAGCCTTGTTTGCGGCAGTCCAGACTTGGGGAAACTGAAGCTTGCTCCTCTTCTTCTGGCGGTAACCCTGGAAAAATGGCTTACGTGTCCTGTATCACAAGAGGCATGCCTCTGGAATGATACACCTTTTTTCCCCTCACAACAAAATCTGAAAACAAAAACTGCTTTATTAAAACAGGAAAAATCCAAGCAGAAACTGAAACATGAAATCGGATGGGAGAGGCACATGTTTTAAGTGCAGTAGATCTGCTCAAAAATCTCTTCTTTCAGTTAATGAATATTAATGACCAGAATACCACAGACACAGCTCCAGAATCCTAATTCAATCAGAAAATAGAAATTTCCAAATTTGCTAAACCTTTTGCTAATATGAGCCCTGCCCCTCCATATGTACGATCTCACAGTCTGCTCCAGCCAGGCTAAATGTATTAATGTCCCCTGAACAAAGTGCCAATCCCTCCTACTGTTGCTGGGTCTTTATGCACACACCTGGAGCAATCTGGCCCCTCCTTCACTTGTCCAATTCCTGTCCAGACTCTGAGGCTCAAATTACACCTCTGCTTTGCTGAGAAATTTTCCTTTTTACCAAAAAAGACTGTGGGCTTCATGTCTCTCTCGCTAACAGCCGTAGTGAAACACCTAGCCCCATCCCTGTACATACTACCTATTTGGTGCACATGTGTCCATTGGAATTGATAGTAGCAAGTATCTGAGAAGTCTAAAACAGAAATGCTCCCTTTGAAGAAAGAAGAAATGAGCACTCAATAGCACCATTGTGCTATAAACCACGGGACAGCATAAATTCTAGAAAAAGACACCAAAGTAAGATGTAAGCTAAGAAGCCATGGTGGGGGGAACGACACTAAATAGTAGACTACCCCACAAACACCTAAAAAGCAGACAATAAGGAATGGAAAATTTTAAAAACAAACTACAACCGTAAGAGCTAAATGGAAGACAAAAAAAGCAAGTTAATAGATTTAAACTAAAGCATACTAATAATTATATTAGATATACAGAGACTGTTAGTAGAAAAGCAAGATCCCATGATATACTGCCTATGAGAGACACATTTTAAACATGAAGGTACAGCTGGTCGTGGTGGTGATGCCTGTAAGCTCAGCTATTCTGAAGCTTGGAGTAGAAAGATCACAGATTTAAGTCCTGCTTGGTCAGGTTAGCACAACCCTACTTCAGAGTAAAAGTAACAACAGCAAAGAACCGGAGCTACAGCTCAGTGTTAGGCACCTGCCTACCACGCCCTAGGGTCAATCCAAAGTACCACTGAGATAAATAAATACACAGGCAAAGTGGCTGGGAAAGGAAAGCACCAATGGTAAGACATACATATAAGGAAAGAGATGAATGGGCTTTGGAGAGGGAAGTGTTTCTTAAAGCAAATCTAAAGCCTAACTGAAGTCTTGACTGAGGCCGCCACATGGAAATCTTGAACTTGTCAATCAGAAGGCATCATTGATGAAATGTTAAAAGCAGCAATGTGCTGATGTAAATACAACCCTTTAACTGTAAAGAATTAGCACATAGAATTTATAAAGGATTTCTATAGACCAATAATGAATAAATACTCAATTTGGAAGGTAAACAAAAGATGTAGCTGGGTAACAGACAGACGAGCTCACTGAACACATGAAGCCGGGTGTGGTGTCACAAAGCTGCAGTCCCCACACTGAGGGGCGTGGTGGGACACAGCTGCAGTCTCAGTACTGAGAGGACAAGTCAGGAGTGAGTTTGAGGTCAGTCAGTGCTCCATAATGAGAGCCTACCTCAAAACAACAACAAATTCTCTCTAAAACACACACGAAAACATGCTCAGTCTCTGAGCCGCAGTGATGTTAAAACCTCTGATTCTTTCAATAGGCGATATTATAAAGCCTAAAAGTTGTAGGTCTTGGTATAGGTAAAGAGTACAGCCATTCTTAAATCCTGCTGGTAAGAAAGTAAATTGTGCCAATAATTTATAAATCAATTTGGCATCATCTGGTCAAGTTCAAGGTCATCTTATCAACATAGACAGCAATCAGGTATGCACATGGCAGACGATGCAGTCTCCCTGCTTAAGCAATTGTGCATAAAGTAGCCTAAAATTTGCAAGCTCCTTTTCACTCCCCTCTCAAATTCTCTCCCACTTCTGTTATCTTTTGTCTCTCATGCTTACTGGTGTCAACACCAAAATGCAATATAAAGCACACACACCAGCAAACAGCCCACAGACAATGGAATCTCATGAAAACATACTTTAGTGACTCCTCCAAGAATGTTTGTAGCAGCCGTTTGCCATATCTTCAACATGCACAGATAAGCAAATGGCTTCACAAACTGTGTACTCCAAACACAGTGTATTACCACTTAAAACTAAAGGCAAATGAACTAGGCCCACATATCAACCTATGTGAATAGCACACATGATAAGCTGAGAGAGAGAGAGAGAGAGAGAGAGAGAGAGAGAGAGAGAGAGAGAGAGAGAGAGAGAGAGAGAGAGAGAGAGAGAGAGAGAGAGGAAATACCTAACAGTCTGTCAGGGCCCCTGCGCAAAGGCCACAGGAAGTTTTTCCCATGAGGCTTCCCTGGTGCTTCTCAGAAAGCCCTTCACTGCCTTCTCTACCCAAAGCCCCATCTCTGTAGCCCTCTCCTGGCTTTTCTGCAAGTCTCTCACCTTGGTCTCCTCAACCAAATGTGATCCAGCTACAACCACCAAATGAAGCAGAGACCTGGGCCTGACTCAGCTGCTATTCACAGCCTTGCTCCTGCAGCCACACCCTCATTACTGCCACCGCATGAGTGATAGTCACACTGGGGTCCCTGACCTGCTACCTCTCCCTGGCTGAGGGCCTTTTCCGTGTCCACTCCCTGCTCACTGTGAGCTGCTCAAAGGGAGGAGAGCAATCAGATAGAAAAGATGGAAGAGCTCAGGAGTATTACAGAATCTAGAAAGAACCAAGAAGAGACTTAGCACAGCAAAGAGCCTCTTGCATGAGAATCTCCTCCTGGCCAAGACAACATGCTTCAGCCAGCTTGGCCACAGGCTCCAGCCATCGCTCAAGAAAGCCCTCACATTGTATTTATGTAGAAAACGCATAATCTCATCTAAAGGGAAGCCCAGGCACACAGGAGCTCTCTACAAAATTAGCCTGAGCTCCTGAGAACCTTAGCATCATAGAAGAAAAAGGAAGCAAGGAAATATTCCTGCTTAGAGGAAACCAAAACAGGACAGCTCAAAGCAATGCACAGTCCTGTGTGGCATGCTGAAAAGGAAAAAAAAAATTAAAGAAAATGAGTGGGACAACCGAAGAAGTTTGCATGTGGGCTGTGGGTTGTGCAGTCAGTCACGTTAGATTAAAGTTGAATGTCCTGATTTTGATTGTGGAATGATTAAAGATACTTACCATTTTGATGATTCTGGTTATATAAGAATGCATATTCTTGAGAAATAAGTATTCAGAGGAAATATAGCAAATTATCTGAGACTTTCAAATATGTCAATAATAATAGTAAAAGCCAAGCATGGAGACGCACACCTGCAGTTTTAGCATAGAGCACGGGCACAGGGGTCCGGAGGTCACAGACAGTGCTAATAAATAATGCATGCAGAGAATATTAAAGGCATCCTAGCAGCTTGTTATTTTTTCTGAGTATAGCTGAAATTTCTTATCATTATTCTTATCACCTTTCTGTGAATTTGAAATCATCTAAAAATGAAAAGTTAAACATTTTAAGAGGAAAGAACCCTAGAGGAAATGCGTTGTTTTCCTTCTGTGAAACCAACTGCCATTTCCCTGTGAACCTTGCTTGAGTCTCAGGGACCAGAAAGACCACACACATGCCTCTGCCATTTGAAGGCAATCACTGTGGCTCACACCCAGCCTCTATTCCTTCCTTGTCCAGTCTCAACTTCTGGCTCCTCTACCCTGACAAGACTCAGCCTGCCTCACATATGACTTCTGGTTTCTTGATCACCTCTTAACTGGTGAAGGATCCTGTCAGCAGCTTGTCTGAGGTGTCAAACATCCCAAGGTGCCCAGCACAAAAAACCAATCTCCCTGACGCCCACCACAGAAGACCGTACACAGGAAATCGATACTGGGAGGCCATTTCCTTGAACACTCCTCCACAGGGACTGCCGAGCTAAGATGCCATAAGATAGTGTGGAAGCTCTGCAGCTGGAACGCTATTTTACTAAAATTGGCAGCCCAGGGTGGGGGGAGTGAGACTCTTTAAATCAGGAAGTGTGCTTTGGGTAACATCTCTCCGTCTGGCGCTCCATCCTTTGCCAGGAGCAGGAAGCTGCCTAGAGTGAGGAATCTGTTTGCCAGCAGTCACAGGGAAGCAGGAGCAGCTGATGGGGGTGGAGGGCATGATGATAGGCAGCTTTCCAGGCCAGGGACCCTGCAGCCATCATTCATGATTGAGCACCTAAGGATTGGCAAGAGACTGTGACCCATCCCTGGAGCCCCTTGCTGTTTTCAGGTGGAGGTTGCTAACCTAACTCCAATATACTGGGCAGGCAGAAGCAGAGAGGGCTCCACTTAGAATAAAGAGCACAAACATACACAATTTAGAAGTCCATTTTATATGGTCTGAATGGTTCAATTTTTTTTTCCAGTTCACAGAAAACATGTATTAAGAGTAGCACATTTTCTTTAAAGGATTCCTTGCTTGGCAGAAAAATCTCAACAGCTCTCATAGCTGTAATCAGACACTGCAAGGAATAGGCGCCCCTGCTCCCCTGAGCGGCAGCTTGCAA
This sequence comes from Peromyscus eremicus, assembly GCF_949786415.1. Taxonomy (NCBI): domain Eukaryota; kingdom Metazoa; phylum Chordata; class Mammalia; order Rodentia; family Cricetidae; genus Peromyscus; species Peromyscus eremicus. The sequence goes on from NC_081420.1 coordinate 127,677,477, forward strand.
CACCACTGCCGGCCCCTGGCCCTGAGCTTCTGGGCTGCCTGACCCTTATCTGTTGTTCGCCTCATGCTGTATTTGTTTTTCTGTGTTCTTGACTCCACTCAAAGCAGGAGGAGAAAAGATGTCTAGAGGGAAGCTTTGTAAGAAACATCTTCTCTGCCCACTCCGGCACTCTGTACACTCCATCTTGCCTCTCTAACTCAGAACACTTGCAAGGGCACATGCAAATCAGACGTCTGATGTTGCTTCCCGTCTACAATGGCTGTCCTTCCTCAGGACTCCATTGACCCTTGGCAGCTCCATTTTTCACCAGAAAACCCTTCCAGATAAGAGGCTACGGTCCTCATCTCTCCATAAACCCTCTCCCCCCTCTCCTCCTCTCCCCTCTCTCTCTCCCTCTCCCTCCCTCTCCCTTTCTCTCTCCCTTTTTCCCTCCTCCATGCCTCTCTCTCCCTCTAATTTTCTGGTGTTAGCAATTGAACCCAAGGCTTCTTCTATGCTACTGAACTACACCCCAGCCCAATAAATCCATTATTAATTAAAGTATCCAATGTGTCATATGCCCTCTCCCAACTTCCTTCAAGACCTAAGCTGCCTAGTTCAGAGGAGAAGCTGTAGATAGCTTTCCTCAAGTCTGGCCCTTCACTTCTACTGATCAGCCATATTGGCTGTCCCCAGTACCCTATGGTCAGCCAGCCTAAAACATTAATCTTGAGTGATGAGGAGCCAGTGTCAGAGTTGTGGGGAGTGGGAGGGGATGAGGGAAGGCCACAGACAAGCAACATAAAGGCCAAGGGAGGTCTGCTCAAAACCTCTCATCCCTAAAGAGCCTAAAATAATAGCTAGAGGCGGTGTCTCCAAATGAGGTCATCCATTGAGTACAGAGATGGTCTACCATGACTGAAAAAAGATAAGAACTCTCATTTTAAACCTATGAGAGCCACATAGTAATGCAAGGTGAATTCAAGATCTTTTTCAAAAGAATCTCTTGGTTAATTGTGAGCAGTATTGTGAGAACATGCATGAACGCATGCACATGGCTGAAAGACCTAACTCTTCAATGTAGGCTTCTGTGCATCACGATGTTCAAATCCTGTCTTGTTTCTCTTTGTTTTCTTTCACATACCACAAGGCTCCAAAACTAGAATTGTCCCAGGCCTCTTTCAGCTCTGGGAACCCCAAGCCAAGGCTTCTTCTTACAGGGCCAGATAAGGTCCTACATGTCACCCCTGCAGCCTGACCTAAGGATGGGTGACAGAAACCCCTCAGAACTAACTGGGGGGCACTGATTGCAACAGAGATGAGCTTTGCCTGGGCAGGGGGTGAGCAAGTTCCTGGGATGGAGATGAAGAGGGAGAGTGGCCAGAAGCCACGGCTCTTACCAGCCTCTTCCGCTACAGACCTCAGGCTTGGTTCCATTCGTCCCCCTGCTGGGAGCCTCCTCTTCAACTGCCCCATTCAACTGCCACTCCCACACACCTGGAGAGGGAACCCTGAGGGAGCCAACATTCCCTCAGGCCCACACTAAAGGGCCTCATCCCAGGACTGATCCATAGGACACTGCTCCCAGTGGGTGTTAAAAGCTCATAAGGCTTGCTGGCTTAACCTTTCGTCCAGCCTGTCACAGCATACCTTTGTCTATGAGGAGATGAATCTTCCTCCAACCCCCATCCCATTGGGTGTCAGGAAACTGAGGAGCAGAGACCTCCCACAGCTGGTTCCAGCACAGGACAGCAGAGCTGAGGTCATTGACTGCTACTCCAGGCCCTGCCCATTTCTGGCCCCATATTCCTCTTGAAAATGTCAGCTGTAGGGGCCAGAAGGCAGTAAGAAAAACAAACTTCAAAATAAAAAATCTCATTTGTTCATTCATTCATTCATTTAACAGAAATCAAGGGGCAATTTGAGTCCCCCCCCCCCAATGCTCAACCTGAGGCTAGAACTCACTCTTGTGCACAGGACTCTACAGTGATCACTGCATACTTGGAGGCAGAGGGCTTGACTGACTCCTTAGTGGCTTCTATACCTTGCCCAGAGTAGGTGACCAATCACAAAGTTGTAGAAGGGTGCTACTGTGGTCATGAATGAGTTCAGAAGGAGCAGTCTCTGATGCCACTGTGGCCATGAGTGAGTTCAGAAGGAGCAGAGTCTCTGATGCCACTGTGGCCATGAATGAGTTCAGAAGGAGCAGAGTCTCTGATGCCACTGTGGCCATGAATGAGTTCAGAAGGAGCAGAGTCTCTGATGCCACTGTGGCCATGAATGAGTTCAGAAGGAGCAGTCTCTGGTGCCACTGTGGCCATGAATGAGTTCAGAAGGAGCAGTCTCTGATGCCACTGTGGTCATGAGTGAGTTCAGAAGGAGCAGAGTCTCTGATGCCACTGTGGCCATGAGTGAGTTCAGAAGGAGCAGAGTCTCTAATGCCACTGTGGTCATGAGTGAGTTCAGAAGGAGCAGAGTCTCTGATGCCACTGTGGCCATGAATGAGTTCAGAAGGAGCAGAGTCTCTGATGCTACTGTGGCCATGAATGAGTTCAGAAGGAGCAGTCTCTAATGCCACTGTGGCCATGAATGAGTTCAGAAGGAGCAGAGCCTCTGATGCCACTGTGGCCATGAGTGAGTTCAGAAGGAGCAGTCTCTGATGCCACTGTGGCCATGAATGAGTTTAGAAGGAGCAGTCTCTGATGCCACTGTGGCCATGAGTGAGTTCAGAAGGAGTGGAACCTCTGATCTCAGAAACAGCAAACCGTGATTGGCTTCAAAGTGCTGTTGGACCTCCCAGCTGACCTCTGAGCAGTGCACCTGGCCTGACCTCCCAGCTGACCTCTGCCCAGCATACCTGGCCTGCAGGACATCTTTTGCTATGGCCCAGTTGGGGTTTTGCTTCCCTGAGTTTTAGTCACCTACAGACAACTGAAAATATTAGATGGAAGACTCTAGAAGCAAACACTTTAGAAGGTTTTATTTAATTGGAGCCCATTGTGAGGAGTGTGACAATGCTTGGACTCCCTGACTCTGGACATCACTGCTGTCAGTCACTTAGGAACCAGCTAGGTATCAGATCAATTGTCAACAGAATCACTGTGCTCATATTCAAATGACCCTTATTCTGCGCCATAATCATAACCCAAAATGCAAAAGCTGTGATGCTGGCAATTTTATTACGGTATATGAATGGTTCCGTTTTATTATTCTTTATTGTGGTTATTCTCTTACTGTGCCTAACTCCTGCATTTCATTTATCACGTGTAGGTAGAGGGAAAGCATCATACAACAGAGGGCTCAGGGCCAGGTGCTCTCTCAGGCTTCCACTGGGGGGTCTTGGAATATGTTCCCCACAGACCACAGGAGCTTGCTCTATTTTAGACCTGTCAGGTCTCAGCTTTGCTTCTTCCTGCGGATTCCTCCCTCTGCTGGCTGTTTCTGGCTTCTACATTTTCTGAAGAAATTCGCTTGCATTTCTCTGCCTGCAATAAACCTGATGTTTTTCTCCTGGCCCTAAAAGGAGGTAGAAATGTGGTAACTGGACAATTAGGTAGTAAAATGGATGCTCCAAGGGGATGGACTCGGGGCAGGTTCTCTTTACACATGCCTGGAGTGCCTGGCTTCATGTGCCCCCCTCAATCCTCTATGGATGCAAATTGCTGCTAATAATATCACTTGACATTTATAAAGCCCTTTGCTTCATCTTCACAACAGCCTCAGGATGCCTCCTAAGCCCAGCCAGACTCTCTTTCCAAGTCTTGCAAACAAATCCAGATACAGCATGCTTACCAATGGAGGATGCTGAATTTAACCCCCATCTTCATGCGAGGCAGAGCAGAGATGGATTTCTACTAAGACAATATTTTGGTGCTACATCAAAGGGTACCAAAGATGGGATCTTGAGGTCAGATTCTGGAGCAGAATGATACAGAGGGGCTGTAGGTCTCTGCATAAAGGAGTCTTCCCAAAGAGATGAGCTCCCACCTCACACAGCACCCACCAGGGCTCATCCTAGATCAGGGAGCAGAGACTCAGCTGAATGAGCATACCTGGGAGAGTGGAAAGAGCACAAGAATGCATTGCAGGATGGTAAGAAAAGCTGGGCATCCTCGATAGAGCCTGGCACAGTGGCACACCCCATCTCAGCACTTGGCAGCAAGAAGGACTGAACCAGAACAGTCATTAGCTTCAGGTCAGCCTGGGATACAATGAGGTCAGCCTGGGATACAAAGCAAGATGCTAGGATGAAAGAGGAGGAAAGGAGGGAGGGAGGGTGAGAAGGAAGGAAGGGAGGAGAGAAGGAAGGAAGGAAATCTTGTTATATTTCTCATCCTTTGAAAAATTCTAAATATATACTGTTAAACTGAAGATCTCGAGACCAAGGATATCTAAAATAAAAGGATTTGTCAATTGCTAGGCACACTATCCAGAAAAGGGACCAGGTCCTGGGCCAAGTGTCTACAAGTTCCCAGCAGCAAGCTAAGTAGCCCCTGAAAAATGTCCTCCATGGAGCAGAGTTGAGACCTTGATATTTTTTCCCTTGAGGAAGGGAAGCCCTGTGGGAGGTCCACCCCACCCTCACCCCAACCACCACACCCCATCCCCACCCCACACCCACACCATCCCCACCACACCCCCACCACCCCATCCCCACCCCCAGCTAAAGGCAGGAGGGGCAGATAACACAGAATGGGAAGCTGGGAAGCAGGACATGGGCCGTTAGAGTCGCCACGCCCTATGTTGTGCTGCTTGCCTATCCCTCCTGTCTTGTCCTCCTCTGTCTTCAATTCAGATAGCAAGCAAGCCGATCAAAGCCAGTGATGGGCTTCAGAGGAAGACACTTCTTCTGCCAGAGTCAGGGTCCCTCTATCAAATCAAAAGGATGAATTAGATGAATGTTATTACTAATCTTTTTCCATGCTCTGGGCCTCTTTGATACTCCAATATATTTTCAGGATAGTTTTTAAAATGTCCAAGACAAGATACATAAAACTACAGATAGCCAACTATACTAAAACAGGTTATGATTTTTAAAAAAAGGCTGAATATTATGAAACATAGTCTGCTGTGTTGATACACTAAGTAACACAATCTAGAAGGAGGTCTCTTGACCAAAAGTCCAAAGCATCAATACATGTGAGAGTTGTGAAAATTGGGCAACTAAATAAGATTTGAGAATGCCCATTGGTGGGACTGTCCACATGAGGGGCACGGATATGATGTGTTTGGTTACCTCTGTTATAATAAAGGAAAATTCTGAAGTTCAATTTCTTTTTCTATTCTTTTTCTATTTTAGCCCACAGGCCCATGGACCACAGGGAAACTTCCAGATTGGCAATCTGTGAGTTCGCTTCTAGCACTGACATGGTTGAAGTCCACAGACTTATCAGATGAAACAAGGGGATAAAATGGGGAAAGAGTTAGGATTTCTTTTTTCTGAGATAGAGTTTGCTATTGTAGCCTGTGGTGATATATTGTGTACCCCAATAAAACTTACCTGGGGCTGGGTGGTGGTGACACATGCCTTTAATCCCAGCACTTGGGAGGTAGAGCCAGGTGGATCTCTGTGAGTTCGAGGCTAGCCTGGTCTACAGGACAAGCACCAAAACTACACAGAGAAACCCTGTCTCAAAAAAAAAAAACAAAAAAACAAAAAACCTTACCTGGGGATCAGAGGACAGACCCAGCCACTAGATTAGACATAGAGGCCAGACAGTGATGGCACACATCCTTAATCCTATCACTCTGGAGACAGAGAGCCATCTGGATCTCTGGAAGAAAAATGGCAGGACAAAAGGTATATAAGGCATGAGGAAACAGGAACTCACTGTCTTGAGACTGAGGATTTCGTTGAAGTAAGAACTTGTGGCTGGCTTGTTCTGCTTCTCTGATCTTTCAGTTTTCACCCCAATATCTGGCTCCAGGGTTTTTTTATTCATAAGACCGTTTAAGATTCACGTTACAGTAGTCCCAGGTGTCTTAGAACTTACTGTGTAGACCAGGCTGGCCTCAAACTCAGAGAGACCTGCCCATCTTTGCCTCTCAACTGCTTATGCCACCAGGCTGCCACCTAACCCTAGTTAGGATTTGACAGTCCTAAGAATTGGCACCAGAGTATCTCATGGATGGAAACAGTTTTGGTTTTGAGAGCTATCTGCTAGATGTAGTGGTTCATACCTGGAACCTCAGCCACATGGCAGGTTGAGAGTGGAAGACTACAAGTTCAAGGCCAGCTTCGACCATATTGTGAGTTTGAAACCAGTCTGGGCGACAGAGCAAACTGAAGGCCAGCCTGGGCTGCAGAATGAGACCCTACTTTAATTAATTAAAATAAATTCACCTTTACTGATTTAGCTGCTGTTGGCTTTGAGATGGGTCCAGAAAGAGAGGCTGCTGGAGGAGGTAGGGACGGGAAGGTGGGAGGGACCCTGTGGATCGGTGGCAGTGGCCTCTTTCCTGTCCTCTGACTCAGGGGTCTGGGTTTTCTGTGCTGGATTCTCTGTAAATCACTGCAGTTCTGAGTCAGCGGCGCCTTCATGCAATTATTGGGAAGAACCTGCCATCTGCTGGCCAACTTGAGGAAAACATGACGGCTACGTTAGGCTAGGAAGGTGCCTAGGAAGAAGTGTGAAAGGTGGACTGCTGTTTGGGGAAGGCATCCTGCTGGTACAGCAGGTTAGAGCCACACATCAAGTGTGAGAGGGACAGGGCCCAGGGAGTGGAGGAATTTTCAACAGGCAACTCTGGCCCAGCAGAAGCAAGATGAGATGGCACTAGCTGCTTCAGTTGCTCTTTAGGTGTCAGAAAGCAAAGAAAGAAGAAAGCGGAGTGGAGGGAGATAATAACTGGGCAAAGGGCCTCTGAGAGAGAAGAGGCATTCACTGCCAGGGGATGCCTTGAAGGAGAAACAGGTGCCACTGGAGACGCCTCGGGGCAGAAGGGGATGAGACCCTTTCTCCGTCTTCAGTGTGGATGGTGCTGTTTGCTCCCGAGATTGCGTAGCCCTCCTGCAAAGCTGTTCCTCCTGCCTTGAGCACGCTTCCTGACCCTGTCCTTCTTATCTAAGTAAATATTTGTTCGCTGCAGGCCCAGGAAAACCTCTGCAGCGCCTCCCCCAGGGAAGCAAGCTCTAAGGAACCTCATCTCAGCTCTTTGTCGACGCCTGGCGCTGCTCTAGAATAGCCTGCTGACTTGTTTACTGTTTACTTAGTGCCACAAGAGTCCAAAACCACCCACCACCAGGCAGGATATCATTTATCCCCAGCTCTATCCCAGTGTGGGAAACTGTGGGGACGATTGGTTTACTGGATTCATTTTTCTTGTGATATTTGGGGACTTTGGAGAGCATAATTTGAAAACAAATTAAAATATGCTTTGAAATGTGTTTCCCTAGAGATCTGTCTAGAAGTTGGAAATCATTTCTTTTCCTATTTTAGTGTCTACAAACACACTTTAGGGGCCTCCTGGTATCCATATCCATTCAGCCTTCTTGTAACAAAAGCCTCTCAATTTAGAACAGAAAGCCCTCTATCCAGGCCACGTGACTTGGAGAAGCTGACCCTATCCTCCTGCACAGAAATTAAGATGTGACATGAGTCTGGCAAATCCAACTTCTAATCGCTTAACATGACTGGTTCAGGGGTGAGCACATGACTGAGCTGACCCAATGAGATGCATCCTCACTTGAAACCTTGACTAGGAGTTGCTGAACTGGGTAGGCCATGAGCTTCTGGTCACTATGAAGCCACCAGGAAGTGGAAGGTGGCTAGAAGTAAAGCCAAAGGAAAGACAGTGTCTTCAAGATCAGTGTCCTTGCTACACTGGCCCCAACCCAGAACATTTTCTAGACTTTGCTCTTCCATGAGCCAATAAAGTGTCCTTCTGGGAATCAGCCCGGAGGAGTCCCTGGTTCCTGAAACTGAGCAAAGCATATGGGACATACAAAGCAGAACGTGAGGCTTTCCCTTCTTAGTCTTTTTGTTTACAAAACGAACACGTCATTGCAACCCTTCTGGTGCAGCCAGGACACTGAGAGCTCTTGCGTTATTGTGAAGATCCCCGCTGTGTCAAAAAAGGGCTGGGGTCCTAAGATGTAGGAACACCAGAGTGGTCTGTTCATGTCTTGCTGCCTGCTTCTCCTTTTTTTTTTTTTTTTTTAAATCCCTGCTCCCCTCACTGCATTTCAGCTCTGCTGCCTTCCATCTCTAGATAAGAGGCCATGGATCTGCAGTTGGCCGCCAGCCTCAAAGAAGTTTCCATGTCTCCTTGGGTGAGCAAAGAGCCGGCTATTGCCAGGAGGGTTGCAAGCAGTGACTGGGGTGCTTCTGTGGGCCCTTGGGCCTATCAAACTCCGCGACCTGAAAAATGAAGCAAGCACAATGCCTTATTTGTGTGCTGTTTTATTTATGTTCTCTGTTGTTTTTTCATGGGCACCCCTCCCTCAAGATGACGACAACCCTTTCACCTCGATGATAAAGAAATGATGGTTTATATGTGCTAAATGGCTTGCTCAAGGTCACAGAAGCATAATCTATATGAAAGCCAGGCTAGAATCAAAGACCAAAGCAGTAAGGGCAGACACTCTCTTGGATTCTGGCTTTGGCTCCACATTTTCCTGCCACAAGGGGGTGCATCGTCGCCGATTCAATGTGCTAGGCCGGCATCTAATCTTTTACTGTGCCTCCTTCCAGAGTCGCTTTCTTCAACGGAAATGTGAACAAAATCAAACAGCCTCCTGTGGTAGTAAACAGTATATTAAATCATGTGTATGGCACAAATAATTTCTCAATAATTTTTCGTTTTTACTGTCCTTTATACCAAATCACAATAGATTTGGCCAAGTTCGACTTTGATGTATCTAATCTCCAGATAGTCTGTGCACATATTGCTCATTCCCCTATGAAGATTTTCTCTCTTTTACTGACATGAAAGGTCCTGTTTATTCTTCCAGACCTTACTTAAACAGTCCCCCATCCATGGGGACTCAGGCAGTGCCACTCTCTCACCCTGGTTCCCTAAGCAAAGTCTCATAGAGATGATCTAACAGCTGCCGTCTTACCTTGCAATTCATCAGATCTTATACCTACACAGAACCCCCCTTCTAGACTGTGATACAAGCTCCTGAGGGAGCAGAGGAAATATCCCCATGGTATAGAGGATTGAACCTAGGGCATCATGCATGTCAGGCAAGTGCCAGCCACAAAGCTATGTCCCCAGGTTCTTCTTCATTTTGAGATAGGATCTCAGTTGCCAAGACTGACCTTGAATTTGCTATCCTCCTGCCTCAGCTTCCCAAGGAGTTAGAATCACAAATCTGTGCCACCATGCCCAGCCAGAAAATGTGCTTCATAAAAGTGTCTCCAGTAGGTATCACAGTGTCTAGACCTGGTAGCAGCTCAGAAAAGGCCAGTTAAATAGGCTGGATGAGGAAAGATGGAGGTTGGGAGTCAGTTTAACATTTCACCTCTAAGATTAATCTCTCTCTCTCTCTCTCTCTCTCTCTCTCTCTCTCTCTCTCTCTCTCTCTCTCTCTCTCTCTCTCTCTCTCTCTGAGATTCTTTTATTTATTTTATGTGTGTGAATGTTTTGCCTGCATGTATGTCTGTAAACCACATGCATGCCTGCTGCCTACAGAGATCAGAAGAGGGCACGGGATCACCGAGAACTGGAGTAACAGACAGTTGTGAGCTGCCATGTGAGTGCTAGAAATTGAACCTAGGTTCTCTGGAAAAGCAGCCAGTGCTCTTAAAAACCAAGTCATCGCTCTGAATCAGACCAGTCTTCATGCACCCGTCTTCCCGCCTCCCCGCCATTGCCCCTTTACAGTGAATGCACTATCAGAAGTAGCACTCAGCTGGAAAAACTCAGTCCCCAAATTGAGCTCCAAGGAAGCAGATGTTATGGTGAAGATGCTGGAATGTTCAGTGCCAGCTGCTCCGGTGGCTGGCCTGCCTGGACTCCTTCTGCTTCCCCCTACCCTGAATACATCTCCTGTGCAGAGTGTTCTAACTATATCTTAGCTCCCGACCAGGGAGACGAGAATACGTCACGTGGGACACTGAAGAGGATGGTGTCCCAGTACACTGCTTGCTGGAGTACTGAGCACGCTAATGTTTTTTTGTTTTGGATTGGTTTTTGTTTTTTAATTAAACTATGCCTTGCTTTTGTTTGGGATATTGCGATTTGCTAATGTCCTTGTATATCATAACCTTGTCCAATCTTCAACAATACCTTAGTGAAGTGAGTAAGATCAATCTGGATAGCCCAGCAAGCCAAGAGACACATGCTATCCTCCACACCTGACTGGTCTTTGATCATGCTCTTGCCTTATGGTCCCCAAGACCAGAACTGGATAGTAAAGGCTAGCTTGTGTGACACACAGGTACTCCAGGCCTGTGCTGTAGATGCCAATACTGTTATTTGGGACCCATCAGCCAGAAGGTCCACTCCCAAGGAGAACTTGCCCGTTGGGCAAGAAACCAGTGTTTCTCAATTTTGTGAGTCCTCACCAGGGAAGCCCATATTCCCCTATCCTTCAGACCTGAGTAATACCCCTCCATGGCCCTTCTCAATCACATTGAATCCAGAGAGGCTAAGAGGGCTGGGTCTCTGCTACCAGGAGTACTCAAAACCATGAATAACTTTCTTACAGCCCAGATCAGCAGTCACAATGGTGCCATCGAGGATGAAAAGTATCACCTCTGGGTGTCAGGTGATATTCCTGGAATGTGACATCATCCTGCTGTGACCACCTGAGTGAACAACTTGTTCCTTCCATGTATAAAGGAGCCACAAAGACATGCATCTTGTTTTTAAAGAGAAAAAAAAAAAAAAAGAAATCAATAGTTACATAAACCTCTGCCCAGGCTCTGTGGATCTGCCGGCTCCCAGCCACTGGGTATGTAACCAACCCCAGCCAAGCCCACAAATGGCCAAACTGCTGGTTGTGTGGTCAGAGGGACATCACGCAATGAGTTACCTTTCACCCCATAATCACTTAAAATACACATTGTAGGAACCCGTGTTAACAACACAGAACACTTTGCTAACTTATTGTGACACCCTAAAGCACTAGGGTCCTTGGGCCTGGAGAAGATGGTCCAGTGGTTAAGTGGCTGCTCTTGCAGAGGACCTGAGTTTGACTCCCAGCACCCACATGACAGCTCACAACCATCTGTAACTCCAGTTCCAGGGGTTCCAACACCCTCTTCTGGCCTTAGTGGACACCAGGCATACACGTAGTTCACAGACATACATGCAAGCTAAACACCCATATATATAAAATAAAAATAAATATATATTTAAAGTTTTTTAAAAAAAAATAACTAGAATCCAGAACATTGATGATATGGGTAGCAAAAAAAATGAACCCCCATGTTTGTAGCTTAGAGCCCTTGGGCAGCCCCCTCCCCCCACCTTCCATCCTTCTCCTTGTAGGTGGGCCTTCCTAGATACATTTTACAGGTGTGGTGGTTAATCCTCATTGTCAGCTTCACTGGATGTAGAGTTACCTAGGAGAACAGACAAAATCTAACCCCTTTAGAATGTTCAGTGTGCTAAGAATGTCATTGAATGGCTAGGGTCTAGGGCCCGAGGTGGCTTCAAGATGAGAGAGATCACTGGAAAACCAAGGCAAGATCAGAGGCTTGAGGCTTCCAGCTGTACCCTGCAGACTCCTGGGAGAGGTCACCAGGAGCTAAGGACAGAATCAACTATGCTACACAATAAAGCTTCTACAGAAGTCCAAAAGGTTGGGACTCCCAGGGAAAGGTGGAGCTGGGGCAACTTCTAGAGCATGGTACATCCCAGAGAGGGTGTAGGAGCCCTGCACTGCATCCCACTCGCCTGCTCTGTGCATTGTTCATTATGAAGTGGTAGACATAGGTGTTTCCCTAAGTTCCCTGGGTAAATTAATGAAACCTAATGAGAACTTTAAAGTAACTTCAGTTTATAACAGGCTGGTCAGAATACAGGTCACAGGTGATGCTTGTGATTAGCATCTGGGTTGGGATCCCTGTCGGGGCCTGGGTCCTCCACCTGCACAGCTTGCCACTAACTCCAGGCAGATGACCTCAGAACTGATCTGGGTGAGAGAAGGCCCAGCTGATGTCTGCTGAAGTGTCTGCAGTTCACCTGGCTCCTGGGAGGTTTCCTAGTTAGGGTTTCTGGTGCTGTGACGAACCATGACCAAAAGCAACTTGGAGAGAAAAGGATTTTATTTATACTTTATACTTCTATATCACAGTCCATCATCAAAGGAAGTCAAGGCAAGAACTCAAGGCAGAAACCTAGAGGCAGTAGCTGATGCAGAGGCCATGGAGGGGTGTTGCTTTTTGGCTTGCTCCCCATGGCTTGCTCGGCCTGCTTTCTTATAGCATCTAGGACTACCAGCCCAGGGTGTACTGTGGGAGGGTCCCTGAAGGCTTTACAACCTGCAGAGAAACAATCAGCCACTAGTTCAAACACTCAGAGTCTGACACCAGGCTGTTAGTTTTAGCCATATTTAAGTCAAGCACAATATTTGGGGGGGGGAGTTTTCTGACAAAAATTAATTCAGTCCTGTGGATATAGCAGAGCTTAAGGCATGTTCACATTGAAAGTCTTTACAAAGTACATCTTTCACAAAGATGGGTAGGTACTGTTGACTCAGAGATTGTGCCCAAGATGTAGGGTCTTAGAAGAATGAGGTAAACATAACGCCTGAGGGAGTCAGGACTGTCCTGTCCTAAGATAACATAAAAGTCACTTAGGCTGTTGTAAAGCACAAGTGACATCTCTCATAAGAGTGGGTTTTATGGCCTAGAAGCAATGCTCAAGATTTAGGGGAAAGGTCTGAGATAAATGAAACATAAATTCTGAGGGATACAGTGAAGCCTGACCCTACAGATAGCAATGGATCACCAGTTGGAAACTACATTCTTTCCCAGCATTCTGGGAGAACAAGTAACATCTTCCTTTGAAGCGATAAGCTTGTGTAGTTAACTTTTGCTGGCTTCTCCAGTGCTTATCTGTGTGCATGAGGACTATTTGCTCTCTGCATGGCACTGCCCACAGTGAGCTGGGACCACCCATATCAATCATCAATCAAGAGAATGCACCACAGGCTTGCTCACACACCAGTCTGGAGGTAGCATTTTCTCAAGGAAAGTTCCTTCCTCCCAAATGACTCTAACTTATGTCAAGTTGATATAAAACTAGCTAATACCTTCAGGACATCTTCCATGTCCTACTGACTGCTGGAGAAGAGGGAAAGCACAACTCGGTTTATGCCATGTCGTAATAGAGGCCAATTCGGGCGTCCAACAGGGAAGAAGCACCTCTGAGCAGAAGCCTAAATAAATGAAGGAACAGGAAGCTCTGTCCTCTCTGCAGGCCTGCGCCTCCACCTCAGTGTTGTACAGTGTTCTGTGATCTCTGTCGCTGGGCTCATGTCTCACACAGCCCCAGGAGGATTTCCAGGTCCTGGCACATCTCTCCAGAGTCCTAAAAGACTTTGGACAGCTCCATCCTGGTGTTGTTTATATGTGTGCTCATGTGTGCAAATGTGTGAGTCGGTGTATGTAAAAGAGATGAAGAATGGGCAAGATGCTTATGCTCCCTCAGCCTGGAAGAAGGGTATGCTATAGGCTGCTATCTATGGAACACCTGGTCTCAGGGAGCCACTATTGTAGACGTTCTCTCTGTGTACCAACCTGATTTCTACGTGTATTCCTCACAAGTCTGCGATTTCAGAACTTGAATTACCATCCTTGTATAGTAAAGATCCCCGGCACAGAATGGTTGCAAACTTACTCCGAGTCAAACAGCTGGTCACAGGTCTGGAGCCTGGTTTAATATGTACATTACAGACAACACATCCTCTGCCACTTTGCTGGATGTCATGCAGAATGATTAGCGTTAACTGCACCAGGCCAAACCCTGACTGGACAGTTCCTGGGCACTTTCAGGGGACTCATTAGCTGCTCTTTTGTGAATCTATGGCCTTTGATCTAGTTGGCTTGGGATCACGTCTCCACAGTGGAGGAGTGATTTCGTGTGTGCAAACGGCTCCAGCTCACCTGTCCAGCCCCTGAGCTTTGCCCTCCTGCACAGTGTCCCACCAGGACCCAGGCAGGACTTAGGGAATCAAAGCTCAGGAGATACTGAGCTAAGTGCTCCTGGTAAATGTACATGTTGCCACACTCAGATATGAGTGTGAGCACAGCACGGGAATCTATGTAGCTGAATTCTGAATTTTACATGTGTAGGCATGTTTTACAAGACGTGACCAGTGCAGACATAGTTCACCTCAGGGGGATCCTGAAGAGCAAGGACACTGCTTTGGCACACCTCAATAATTTCTCCACGGCTGAGGAGACGCCAAGAAGAGGGAAGGCCACAAACTGGAAGTTAATGAGTAAACCTGGGGGAGGAGGCCCTGAGAACCCACAGTGCTTTGCCTACAACCCTCCTGTGGGCTCAGTAACAATGACCCTTGACTGGCCACTCTAATCTATGCCACCTCTCACCTACCTAGCTCTAAGGCATGGAGAGACTCAGGCCCCAAGGCACAGAGGTCACTAACTCCCCAACTCCTAAAGAAACATAGTTAAACTTCACTCCCAACCTAGCCCGGGAATCTCTGACTGTTCTTTCCAAGTGTGGTGTAAGTAAACGCCAGGATTTGCGTGTGAGCAGCATGGAGGGAAGCAATCCCTCAAGCAGGAGCATGAGGGTCTGAGATTGCTGTTTTGTTCCCACAGGGGAACCCTGAGCCTGCCTGGGAGTCTCCAAGGTTGAGAAGATAAAGTAACAGGGCGGGGCAGAGAAGGGAGTCGTCCACATCTGGGGACACTGGCTGAGCCCAAGGTCTGTCCTCACTGTGTGTGTCCCCTCCTTAAGTTCCATCATCTCTCTCGACAAAAGCATTCTACCCCTTCCTCCCCAGCCTTTCATTATCCACATTGTTAAGCTCAGAGGAGTTAAAATGCTGATCTAGCGAACATCCGTAGGCCCTCGGTCTAACTTAGCAATTGCTAATGTGTTTGCTGTTTCTGAAGTCTCTGCTAGGCTCCTATGAGAAGGCTAAGGCCTTCTCCTGACCCTTCTACCTGAAAGACCTATCAATGTCCAGTTTTCACATGCCACTCCTCAGAACTTTCCGAATCAAAGCACACGTGACAGGAGCTCACTGTGTAGCCCAATCTAACCTTGAACTCATTATTCTCCTGCCTCTGCCTCCCAAGTTCTGGCATGATGGGCATGCAACCACCACTCGTGGCTCCAACATCTTCATTAATAATGTGTTTCCTGTGTTTGGACTAATATATTCTGTAATTAACATTAAAAAGAAGCCTTTAACTCCCCCCAAATTATAAAAATGAATCTGATGTGTTAGTTATATATTTTTCCTAAAGAATATTCAAATAAGCTGGTGAGAAGGATCAGCAGTTAAGAGCACTGGCTGCTCTTCCAGAGGTCCTGAGTTCAATTCCCAGCAACCACATGGTGGCTCACAACCATCTGTAATGGGATCTGATGCCCTCTAGCCAGAGCACTCACTTAAAAAAAGTAAATAAATATAAAAAATATTCAAATAAAGTTTTTGTTTACTGAAACAGAAAGTGTTGGTCTATATCCCAAACAAAACCACCTCATTTATCACTGGAGTGGGCACTAACCACAGACACAGTGCTTAGAAAGCACACTGCCACAACCCTTGAACTCCCTCACAGACCTCTCCACATTCCACGCATCAGACCCTTCCATGGCGATGAGTCACCCTCATCTTGAGGCTTTCCCATGTTTAAAACAGCGTACTTGACCACAGTGTGGTTCCCGTGTCAAGCCGCTTGGCTGGCCCTCAAGCCGATGACCCCGCATGAGTCTTTGCATCCTCAGTTCCTCAGCATGACATACCTCTTTCCATAGATCATGCTCACATGGCAAGGATCTCTACAAGTGTCCTCCCCGACACAGCAACTCCAGTCCCCATCTCCAGCCTGTCTCTGCCTCTCCTCCTGCTTCATGCCTCAGGCCAAGGATTGTGCTTATTTGCTTATTGGTTTGTCTGATTGTTTTTGAGGCAGGGTCTCACATTATAGCCCTGGATAGCCTGAAATGCAATATGTAGACTAGGTTGGCTTCAAACTCTGTCTCTGCCTCCCGGTTGCCTAGATCAAAGGCCAATGCCTGGCCTGACTATGTCTGCCTTATTCTCTACCCTGTTGATGGAGGCTGAGCACATGGCAGGGCCTCTGTAGACAGAATGAATAAATCTCTGTCTGTCCCACCCTGGATTCTCTCCTATGCCAACAGAACACGAGCCAGGATTCTGGTTAGCCGAAATTCATTGGGCTCCCAGGCCCAAATTTTTTTTAAGGAAAAGAAAATATGATTTCATTTTATCAACTGCCATTCTTGAGTATGCATATATAACATTCTATGCACACCACAAGATTTTTTTATCACCAGAGTTCCCATTTTTACTGTGCATACTCATAAACAGAATTATTATAAAAACAGACTTTACAATACAAAATGTTATAATCTGGTTCACTACTAATACTATAACAATTTTCTTCATTTTACAACAGTTAATACAGTTGTATAGCTTGGAGAAAACCAACCATTTTGCAGAAAAGATTCATTTAGCTTTTGGGAAGGTTTTGTGACATGGTCTTACCATTTAGCATTTGCTGACCTGGCACTCAGTACAAAGTCCAGGTTGGCATGAGCTCTTGGCAGTCCTGCCGAAGCCTTCGGAATGCTGCAGTTACTAGTGTGCACCACTGTGCTTGGCTGGATGGCTGAGCCTTTTAACTTGCCTATTGGTGCCAATGTAAGCCATAGTCAAACAACCATCCTATTTTTCCCAAACTGTCTGTCTCAGTTGCTCCCTCTTGTCTGTTGGTCCCTCTGCACAGACCCCAGTTGCTTCTCCTCTCTATCAGTTCCCCTGTAAGATGCTTTCTTTTCTGAAACACTGTTTTACTGTGTAACTCTGGCTGTCCTAGAACTCACTCCGGAGACCAAGCTGGCCTCAAACTTGTAGAAATCTGCCTGCCTCTGCCTCCCAAGTGCTAGGATTAAAAGCATGTGCCACAATGACCTGCCCTTTTCTTTTTTTTTAAAAAAAATGTCTTAACTGATTTTTTTTAATCTTCTTCAAGATTACTCTCAGTTGTACATTACGATTTAATAATCCTAGAATTGTTTTAAAATATTAGTTAAAGAAAACGTAAGAGTTACATTTATCAAGAAACACAGGATGTGGACACATGGTAGACAGCACATTTTTTGTTTGTTTGTTTGTTTGTTGTTTGTTTATTGACAGCACATTTTTAAAGTAAAGTTGCTTTTAGGCTGGGCATGTAACTCAGTGTTAGAGCACTTAGCAAATACAAGGCTTTCTAGCTTTGACCACCAGCTCAGCCAAAGGGGGATGAGTAGAGCAGACAGATGTGCAGGTAGAGCTTTGAGGGGGCATGTCAGGGATCACTACGGAAATGTGCGTGCTATTTTAAGATGAATAACAAATGACCATCTTTGTTAGGACACTAGTCACCAAATTCACATGACACTTACACTTGCTTTTCTAGAAAAAGACAAATGGCAACTTGGTACATGAATTCTGAAATGGTCTTTTAATAAAAAAAAAAAAAACGGAGTGAGATATTGGGGTAAACGCTGAAAGATCAGAGAGACAAAGGAACAAGCCACTGCCACGTCTTACCTCACCAACTCCATGAATCCTCTGACTGAACATCTCTGAAGCTCTCCAGCCAAAAAACCTTCAGCCAAAAAGGCTTTAGTTCCTGTCTCCTCATGCCTTATATATATACCTTTCTCTGCCTAGGCATATTACTTCCTTCTTAGTGTTGGGATTAAAGGCGTGTGTGCCTCACAAGTAATGGGAGCAAAGGCATGAAATCCCAAGTGCTGGGACTAAAGGTGTGTGCCACCACTGCGTGGCACCTATGTTTAATATAATGGCTTGTTCTGTTCTCTGATCTTCAGGCAAATTTTATTAGGGTACACAGTACATCACCACAGCAACTAGCACAAAACCAGCCAGCATGGATAGTGCTAGTCCGCAGTACTGGACCAGGTAGCTAGGCTCTAACAGGGAACACTTCTTGGGCAGCCAGGCGCCATAGGAACAGACCTATGGTGCTCTTTGCACACTTTGTATTTACAGTTGCATCCATGAAAGGAAGGTGGACACGCACAGAAGGACCCCAGGATGCAGGTCCCTCCATTCAGACATGGTTTATTTAGTCACTGACTACAGCTTCCTCCTGGTTCTAAACGCTGTCATCTCCGACAGCCAGGTCTCCCAGAGATGGAATAGCCAGCTCACAGTGGCCCATCCCTAAGATCTCTGCACTCAGGAGGAAGAGGAGAAGAGGGAAGGGGGAGGATCCTGAGTTAGAGGCCAGCCTGAGATACATGAAGAGACCCTGTCTCAAAACACTGAGGGCCCAGGATGTAGCTCAATGGTAAACTACACCAAAATCCTCAACATTAGTTAATAATGGTTAAACATGCAACATACATCCTTACCAAAAAAAAAGTCAAAATGCAACTTAAAACAAACGTCTTACAAAATCCTCAACATTAGTTAATAATGGTTAAACATGCAACATACATCCTTACCAAAAAAAAGTCAAAATACAACTTAAAACAAATGTCTTACTCATTTTAAAAATGTTTGTGTTGGGTGCCATCACTTAAACCATTTCCACTTTGGCTGTAGTTGAAAAAGTCACAATAGAAAATAAAGTCTTTGGGGTTTTGTGGGAGTCCATGGCAGTCCAGCTCCTACCTTTCCCACCTTTTCTAGAGTTCTTAGGAGGAGGAGAGAGGGATAAGAAATATTAGGTAGAAAGAGAGACCTAGTCCACGAGAAGAAAGACAGAAACACAAGATAGCTCCAGGAGGGCCTGGATCAATACCCAACAGCCTCATCCTTTGTTGAAAAGGGTTTTTTATAACACGCCAAGGAGAGGCTCAAGAGACCTCCCCCTTGCAAGATCAAAGCACCCCATAGAGCCAAGTGCAGTGGGCAAAGAAAAAAGTCTTTTTTGTTTTTTGTTTTGTTTTTCCAGACAAGGTTTCTCTGTGTAGCTCTGGCTGTCCTGGAACTTGATTTGTAGACCAGGCTGGCCTCAAACTAATGAGATCCACCTGCCTCTGCCTCCCAAGTGCTAGGATTTGAAGTCTTAAGAACAAGAACATGATCTAAAAATGAAAAGCAGAACAGAGAGGAGTATTGGTAATGTTTTATAGCACCAATCAACAGGCACTAGCTCAGCTCAGCCAGATCCCCACCAAGCAGTACAAAGCTGGTGTGTTGAGCTGTGTCCAAGTAACTCATGGGACAAGGTTGGAAACCTGCAGGGACAGAGCCCAGTAGGACTATGAGCTTGACCACAGACTTAGTTTGAGGCTTGACAAAGACTTCTTGTTCTGTCAGGCTCTGAAGAGGTGCAAGATAAAGTCCACTGGCTGTAGAACAGTAAGTGAAACCATGGAGAGACTCTGGAGTCCTTTACCCAGCCTCTTACCTGCTACAGGAATTGCTGCTGCCTCATCTTTAGCTAACTGTGTGTTCCCTCGGAGTCTCCAGGTCCCCCCTGATAAAATTGGAGTGATAATATATTTCCTGGAATTGGGAGGATTAAGCAGCTCTAAAAATAACACTACACCCCGAGGAGCTGTACAGGTTTAAAAGGTCAATATTACGATGTGCATGCCATATGCTATAACATGGGAAGGACTCAGAACAGTTCCTCTCCTGGCAAGTATTCCATCAGTATTAGCTCTCAGTATGTCATACAGATAGGACAATTAACCCAGGGTTGCTTAAGACCAGCAGCTTCAATGCCACTGCAATCTCACAGACCCTGGGCTCCGAGCTGAATTTACCTGTGACTGGCCCTTCTTAAGGCACATGTCAATGTGACCTCTAACAGCCAATAGCCAAGAGGCTGTTGGGAGATCAGTGAACATTTCTCTGTAGAAGGGCTCTAAGGTAAACATCTAGTTTGGTGTCCTTGGTCCACTGAAGTAGAGGAGGGGAAGTGGCTTCGTCATTTGCTCAAGATCACATCTCTAGGCTCCCCTACCCCTAGGCCATGGCACCAACAGACTGGCCATCTTCATTCCTGAAAGCATTTCTCAATCCATTATTTAAGTGCTACAGCTTGAATACATAAAATCCCCTTTCCAGGCTCACGTGGGAGACCTGGCTGCCAGATGACGGGCTTCTGGAAAGTGATTGGATCTTAAGTTCTTTGATCTAATAGATAGATTAATACATTGATGGAGTCTGACAGTTGGGGGGTGCGAAAGGAAGAGTGTCACCGAGGATGGGTCCTTGAAGGCTCTGTCTCACCAAAGGCCCTTCCTTGATTCTCTCTTTCTCTGCTTCCTGGCCGTTGTGATGTGGGCTGCTCTGCTCCACTGTGTCCTTCCCGCAATAACAGACTGAAACCTCTGAACTGTGACCCAAAACAAACAATTCCTCTCTAAAGTTGTTGGGGTCAAATGCTCTGTCACACTGGTAAAAAGTCTGGCCAGCAGAAAACCGAAGCAAATATAAGCAAAGAGTATCTATCAAGGCCAATAATAAAGGGGCCAGAAAAGAGGGGTGTCGACTCAATACAGACACATTACTGTAGTCACAGAGTGCCTTCAAGTAGCTCTCCTTGAGAATGTCCAGGTCCTGCTGACCAGGCAGAGCTCTCCCTTAGGTTTGCTTTCTCAGGAGGGAGGGGGACACAGGAGGGTCAAGAACAGGTTAAAATCCACCTTGATTCTGATGCCTCTGAATGTATTTAGTTTATTAGAATCTTAGTTTTCATTTCTAAGATCTTTTGTTAAATACTTGAGTTATAACAATCAGAATTTTCACAATCACCGGAAGAAATTAAAAGGCAAATAGGCCAATCCCTCAGAGATTCCCAGCACTCCTGGGACTTGGGGGAATTGAAGCACAAGAATATTGCTAGTTCTGTGTGTGGAGAACCTGGCAGACTAAGGATTGTCCCAGGCAGTGAGGAGGGTGCAGAGGAATGCTTGCTGCTTCTGAGTGCCAAAGGGCAGGGTGGGTTGTTAGTTGGTTAATCCCCCCCCACACACACACACACACCGCGTGCCATTCTTGGAGTTGAGCTGATTTTTCAGAGATTTAGTCTTTACTTTTGAATATTTAAAACTACAAAGGCGAACTAAACATCAATAAAACCATATAAAAACTAGAGAAAGGAAAATACAGAGCATTTTCTAATAGAAAGAAACTTGAACATTTTTCAAAATTAAGATACAAGTGTCACAGATTTAGGTACTGGTTATTTTAGAACCTTGGTGTGGTGACCAGGGCTTTCTGAGGGACAGAACCAACAGAATGGGTGTGTAGTACAGGGGGATTTATGGCTCTCTTCACACTGGACAGGCTGAGAACCCCATAGCTGCTTGGCCAGTGATGCTCAATGTGTCAGCAGGCACAATCCAGCACTGACAGCCTAGATGGTCCCTGGAGAACCACTGGTTCTGGGTCCACATCGGAAGGCTGGAAGAGCATGTCCTGGTGTCAGCAGAGGGTGGTATCAAGTTGGGCAGCAGCAACAATAGGGTAGATGAGTTCACAAACAGGGTAAATGAACTCACCAAGGAGACTCGAAGGCAAGCAATAACAAAGCAAAAAGCTTTTCCCTCAGACCTTACATCTGGGCCACCACTGGAAGAGTGGGTCCTTTCACATAGATTAGCCTAACCAAAAAAAAAAAAAAAAAAAGCCTCAGAGGTATGCCTAGAGACTAGCCTTTTAACTGACTCCAGATCCAGTGATGCTAACAACTAAGATTAACCTTAACATGAAGTCAACCTCAGCCACCAGGCACAGGTGCCAACCCCAGGCCTTGAGGAGGATCCCTCCTCCTGTTTCTGGCTTGGCTGAGACGTGATGAAAATCTTTGCTTCGTCCTCCCAAGACTGAACTTCACATAAACATAACTTGCATTCAGACTGTGAGGAACAATGGGTCCCTCCTTACTTGCTGGGTACTCTTATCAGAGCTTCTATGTGCTTTTCTATTACTGTTATAAAACAGCATAATCAGAGAAAGTTATAGAAGATCAAATTTACTTGAACATAGTGTTCCAAAGGGTAAGAGTCCATGATGGCAGAGCTGTGGTGCAGAAGTTGAGAGCTTGCATCTTGAACCAAAAGCAGGAGACAAAGAGGGAGAACGGGGTACAATACGAGGTTTTGAAACTTCCAAACCCACCCCCAGTGACATACTTCCTCCAGCCAGGCCACATCTCCTGGACCTCCCCAAGTAGCACTACCAAATGGAAACTTTGTGTTCAAATGCCCAAGCTATGCAGGGTATTCTCATTCAAACCATCAAACCCTATTCCACACCCTGAGTCTCAGCCTTTCTGAACTCCGTTCACTTAGGAAACATTTTATTTTTGTTGATTTCTGACACAACCTCAAGCTGGTTGATTCCCAATTTATCCTTTAAGAAACTATCCTGGGCCCTCCCCACAACTTCCTCTGCTGTCCCCAAATGGAGGCTGAACGCCCCACCTGTTCCTACAGGCTTTGTGCCCCATCCAGTGGTAAACACACACCATAGTACAATGGCCTGTTCTCAACACTCTCTTCTATTTGTCTACAAGCCCACCATGTCCCAACCCCTTCTTGCATTGTTCACTCACAACCATAAGCCCAATGACCACTAACAAATCTGGCACTGGTAATAGTTGATGATGATAAGTAAGTGAAGAACGGTAGTTCCAAGAGAAGGTGTGCTGCCGTGGACAGCTTGATGCTATGGCCGTATCAAGCCCATGAATTCTGACCATAATATACCTGGGATGTCAGCCTTCTCGGTTGTCAAATGCAGGTGTTCACATCAATTTGAATGAAACTTAGGGCAATTGTAAGCAGCTATACATGACAGTGCTCAGCCAGGAGGACCATGTCAAGGGACACTGACCTCTTAGACTCATGCTCCTAGCAGCAAGAGAGCGCTGAAAAGCTGTCCTCATTCTTATTTGCCCAGCAGCCCAGTGGATCATCAGCAACTATGGCATTCTGGAAAAGGCTGAACTAGTGGGGAAGAGAAAACCTGTCGTTGATTGACAAGGACCTGAGGGAAAGGAGAGAGAGAGAGAGAGAGAGAGAGAGAGAGAGAGAGAGAGAGAGAGAGAGAGAGAAAGATGAAAAGGTCAAACACAGGATTTTTAGGACAATGGAATGATTCACTATAATGCCAAAATGCTGGGTACATGTTGTTGTACCGCAGCGAAAATCTATGTGTGTGAGCCCTAACATAAACAATGGACTTAAGAACATACTGATGTTGGTTATCTAACTTTTACAAATGTTCATTTTACTGCAAGATGTTGAGAATAAGAGAAACAAAAAGATCAAGGTGGGGCAGGATGTACAAGAATTATTTTACTTTCAATCAGTTTATTTATAAAACAAAACCTGTGCCCAAAATGTGTTAACTAAAAAATAGAAGTTGGGGGAGGTTGGGAGTCAGCCTGGGCCCAGCTCCATGCCTGTACCACATCCTCAAACTTGTACAAAGTGGTAGACAAGCTTTTCATGGCCTTGCTGAAGATGTCTGGGGAGCAGGTCCTCTCAGATTATCGGCATAAGACTGAGGCTCTGTACAGCCAAGGATTGACTAGTGTGCAACCTGGGTTTGCCACCATCCTGCTCTCTTGGTTGCCATTGATGTTTAAAAAAAGAGGTCCAGACCATATGCATGCAGAGAAATGTAGTGGGAGAGCATCCTTCTCCCTGAGGTCATACAAGATGGAGGGTCTGGTAGAGGGTGAATACATATCCTGGACCCCATACAGTATGTAAGCTGTCTTCCCTTGCTTTACTTCCCCATTTCCCTGCAATGGACTAGGCCCCCACTGTGCATTCCTTGGGCCTCAGTGGCTTCCCTTTCACTGTGATACAAGCAAGGTAGAAACTCAAATCCCTATGGCCCTTGCCAGTCTGGCTCCAGGTTAGAGCCTGACAAGGAGAGGAGCCAATGGGGACTCTGAAAGGTTAAGTGTCGTGGAGAAGCCCTTACTCCCTCATAGCAACTTGAACGTGTGAAACGTGGCTTTGTCAACTGGTGTCTATCCATCCATGTGTCACTTCAGTTCATTCTGCCCACTGGTCACTGATGACCACATTCTGTCTCCTCCAGCTCTTCCAGTGGTAATGGAAGCCTCTAACGGGCAACATTAAGTCTTTGGAAGTTCTAAATAGCTAATGTGGCTTCCACTGTCCTGTCCATTTAGAACTCAAGTCCAAAGTTAACTAAGTGGAAAAACTTGGCTTCGGCTCGGAGTGTTGTATTCCTCAGGTCCTAGGCTGGGCTCCTTAGCCTCTCTAGACAGTGTCCCCACAGACAAGGAGAGAACAGGGCTGCCTAGCCTGGAGTATGGTCAGGAACATAAAAACTACCTAACACATGCAGCACACCAAGGCTCTACCCTTACCCTGGAGCACATTTTAAACAAAGCTTCACTAAAGAGGCAAAGCCCAAGCCAGAGGGAAATTTCCCTGAAGAGAGATGCACAGGTTCCCAGGGAGTGCTTGTGGACAAAAACCTCCTAATCATCCCAAGAGGCCTGTTCTGCAAAGCTGGAGGCCAGGACCAGGAGAGATGCCAGGCATACCTCTGTCCCAATAGCTCTCAGATCTGGCACTGCCCTATGGGGCCTCAGGGAGCAAGAAAATCCACTGCAAAAATCCCCCAAAGATGCAGCCTACCCCATCATCTGGAGCAGCCAACAAACAGCTCAGCCACTAAACACTGATGGTAGTGAGAAAGAATGATCCCACCATGGGAAGGGAAGTCACGATGGACATGCAACCTGAGAGGGAGATGAAGTGATGCATGGGTGCCTCAGGAAGGAGGAAGAAAGCAGCTACTGAGAGAGATGCTTAGCTACCCCAGGCTATTAGCTCACTGGGTGAACCCACCTCAAGCATCTTGAAAGACTGAGAAGAGTTGGGTAAAATTGAAGAGCCCTGAATTCAAATCCCAGCTCAGAGTCCAGCTTCTGGTTGTAGGACCCCAGATAAGTCACCAAATGTCTGTGCCATTCCTCCTCCTTGCCTATAATGTGGTGACAGTCATACCAGCCTCACAGCATGCTGGAGACAGTATGAGATAGCATGTGTCAGGCACCCTGACTTCTAGAGGAGAGTTACCCTTCCATAGATTCTGATGGTTCACTGTTAGAAATAGTAATATCAGCTACCCTTTCTATGGGATGACTTGGCAAATGAGTCACTGTTGTAGAATATTATTTTACAGTGTGGTAATTTTGTTTATGTTACATTTTTTAATTCTGTGAAGCTCTGTTACTGTGCCTGTCTAAAACACCTGATGGTCTAATAAAGAACTGAATGGCCAATAGCAAGGCAGGAGAAAGGACAGGTGGGGCTGGCAGGCAAAGAGAATAAACAGAAGGAGAAGTCTGGGAGGAGAAAATAGAGATGGAGGAGAGGAGCTAGGAGTCAGAGAAGGAGGACTCCAGGGGCCAGTCACCCTGGAGCTACACAGCAAGCTACAGAATAAGAGTAAGATTTACAGAAGTAAGAGAATGGGAAAAGCCCAGAGGCAAAAGGTAGATGGGATAAGTCAAGTTAAGGAAAGCTGGCTAGAAACTAAGCCAAGCTAAGGCCTGGCATTTATAATTAAGTATAAGCCTCTGTGTGTGATTTATTTGGGAGCTGGGTGAAGGACCCCTCCCCCCCCCCAAAAAAAGCCAAAATACCAACAAGTCACAGTGATTATGAATGGTAGGCATTTCATGTTATCTAGAAGACAGGTAAGAATTCTTATTTGATTAAAGTATTACCACACCTTGGACACAATTGGAATGTCACCCACCATGCTCTACAATTGGTTCTCCACTTCTTACTGCAGCAGCTGCTAATATGTACAGGGACCCAGGCCCTGCTTTTCATCTTCCTACCAATTAATTTGTATAATAAAAAATATAGCCAGGCAGTGGTGCACGCCTTTAATCTCAGCATTCAGAGGCAGGTGGATCTCAGTGAGTTTGAGGCCAGCCTGGTCTACAGAGCGAGTTCCAGGACAACCAGGACTGTTATATACAGAATGCCTGTCTCAGAAAACCAATATATAAATAAATACATTGTGGTGACGTTTATCTTCTTCATGGCAGAAGTTAGCCATTTGGGCAAGAAACTGTTCTTGCCTGGACTGCTTGACAAAATGTTGTATAAACCAGACATGCAGGACCCATAGGAAGGTGACCACTGAACTTTGCAAAGCAAGATGGTCCTTCAGGTTCCTGCTTCACAGAGGAAACGGCCAAATATTCTACAGGACATAGGAAGAAGTGACTAAAAGACTCTAGGGCTATTGGCTGAAGATGGATGCCCCAACGTTACAGAGGAACTTTGGATGACTATCCAGGCAGGCAGCTGTCTCTGTCATTTCCAGGTTTTTGGAAGTTGCTTACAAAGCACTTCCTGTTTACTTAGGTAATATTATATCCTTCTGGGGTCTTTGATGTAGTTGAAGACTAGATAGCTATAATTTTCTTTGGTTATGATAAGAGATAAGTTAGATATGAAACCTTAGACTAACAAATATAGGATAGATAGAATATTTTCTTTAAATTTGCCAAATATAAATAGACTAGATATTGTAACTATAATTCTTGCTTGATAACTGTTTTGTTGTATGTAATTTTACTATGTTAAAGTTAAAACCTTCCTTTTTGATTAGACAGAAAAGGGGAAATGCTGTGGGATAATGCCCTTGTACACTGGTTTAATAAAATGCTGAGTGGCCAGTAGCCAAGCAGAAAGTATAGGCAGGGTGAGCAGACAAGGAGAATTCTGGGAAGAGGAAGGCTGAGTCAGGAGTAGCCAGTCAGACACAGAGAAAGCAAGATGACAAGGCAGAACTGAGAAAAGGTACCAAGCCATGTGGCTAAACACAGATAAGAATTATGGGTTAAATTAAGTGTAAGAGCTAGTCAGTAATAAGCCTGAGCTAATGACCAAGCAGTTATAATTAACATAAGCTTCTGTGTGCTCACTTGGGGCACGTGAGTGGGAGAGATTTGTCCTGACCAAATAAATAAAGACCTTTGCCTGTTATTTTGTATAATGTGTGTATATGCACACATGCAAGTGTGTGTGTGTGTGTGTGTGTGTGTGTGTGTGTGTGTGTGTGTGTACAAATGTAAGCATGCCATGGTGAGCATGTCAGAGTCAACTTTCAGAATTCGGTTCTTTCCTTCCACCACATGGGAGCTTGGGATCAAACTCAGGTCATGAGCTTGGCATGAAGTCCCTCTACCTGGTAAGCAATTCCACTAGCCCATCAATTATTTTTTTTTTCATCCCAGCAAATTCATACCTCTGACATTGAAGGGGCCTCTCTCAGCCCAGGTGGGCTTTACCTAGGGACTATGGTACTGGATGATCTGTGGTCACCAAAGGTTAAGCAGAGATGATAGCTCTCAAATTCTTATGTCGATGAGGAGTAAAGATGCAGGGAGAGGAGGAGTGAGCAGAGCAGTGCCCTGAGAAAGCGAGAGGAATTCCTGAGAATGGGGTGGGGGAACTTAAGGAGGGAAAAACCACAGAGTTGCTCACCTGGGGCTGTTTAGAGGCTTATGGTAAAAACTACACAAAGACTGAAACAATTTCTATTGGAATTGCTTGAGGGGCCCACTCTGTGTATGCCCCTCTGGCCTAGCTGACAAGATGATGATACACTGCTTTCATACCATTTACCCAGTTAGGGGGCAGTCCCACATTAAAGCCCCATCTGTCCACCTCTGGCTTGTTCTCTTGGCTGCTGTCCTGGCTCACCTGCAGGCCTCTCACCTTTGCCAGCTTTTAGTCTCCAACCTTGCTGGAGTTGCCAGTCTCTGGCTAACATCTCGCTGGCTGTTAATAAATAATGCTCTCTTTGTTCTCAGGTCTCTAAAAGTCATGTATAGTTATACCTCAAGCCCTTTGTCCCTACTGTCTACAGAAAACTAACTCCTGACTCACCAACATGGCTCCTACAACCTCTCAAAAAGAAAACAGAACCCCAAATGAGAGAAATTGCAGGTGAAAGATATTGTTCCACAGAAAGTGAGAGACTAGTTACTTTATTGCCATGGCAAATCATAAGATACTCTGCTTAATTTGTGATGAATTTGTGCCAATTTTCAAAGACTTACACTTAGGGCATGAAAAGTAAAAACATTCCACCTAATTCAGTGTGTCTCAAGGATTGTGTTATGTGGACAAAATAGAAAAGCAAAAGAGTCTGTCTTTTCAACAACAAAAATTTCAAAGTTACATTTAAAAAAATTTTAAAAACTAGTTATGTATTAGTGTATTTGAGCAAAAAAAAATCAAAGCATGTTAGTGATGGTGAATTTACTAAGCAATATGTGGAGAGCATAACCAATGCAATAGGCCTTGGGAAAGGAAACTATTTCTGCAACTCAATTTGTTTCACTGGCTGATAACCAGGCAAAGTAAAGACACTGGAACAGGTATTACAGAAGCTTTTGTGTAGAGCAACCAACTTTAAATTTTAAATTGTGTGCTGTGATGACCGATGACATGCCGATGCTACAAATATGGATGGCTCAACTTGTCTCTAATAAGAGGCATTGATGGTGAATATAATAAAGTTGCTGAATCAATGGCTTCTTTAGTGTCATTAAGAGGCACTAGAACAAGAGATTTATATGAAGTAGTAAAAACTATGTTAAAGTAATTTTCTTTGTCCATTGCCAACATCTCTGATGTAGTTACTGATAATGTCTGACAAGAGGAGATAAAAGACTTTAAAAGTTAATAGATGATACAATTGCTGCCCTAAATTCACATTTAATGAAGTTTCATTGTATAGTGCATCAAGACAACATATGCACAAAAGCATTAAACATTGTGGGTAACATTGTGCAAATCATCATCAAGTATGTGAGTTTCATAAGAGCCAAGGGATTACTGAGTTCCAGGAATGCCTGGAAAGTGTTCATGCTGAGGGGCTGGAGAGATGGCTCAGTAGTTAAGAGCACTGGCTGCTCTTCCAAAGGACCAGGTTTCTATTCCCAATACCTACATGGTGGCTCAAACCATCTGTAACTCCAGTACCAGGGAATCTGATGTCCTCTTCTGGCCTCCATGGGTATCAGGCAAATACTCTGTGCACAGACATATATACAAGCAAAAACATCGGTACAGTTAAAATAAAAATAAGCAAATCATTTTTTAAGTGTTTATGCTGACTGTGGTAACATCATCTCCTTTTGAAGCTGAATGCATTTAAACCACACCTAAACTGACACTGAAATCAAAGCCCAAAGCCCCTCGTGGCCAGAGCTGGGGACCTTTTCTCTCCTGTTTCTTTCATGCCATATATTCCTTATCTGTCCAGTGGGTTTCATTACTCAGCAGAGGTACAGGACCTAAAGTCTAGAAAACACAGGAATAATGAGTGTTAGGGTCTGCAGATCAACCCACAAAAGACTACCACTCATGTATGCAAAGGCAAGGGCATTTATTTCTCAAGGGAAGAATTCTTTCATGCAGGGGTCATCCATACAACAAGATGGCAACAACCCCCAGAGAAGCTCACAGTTTCCTTTTATAGACAACCAGGAGGGATTAGGCCATCCTAAACATGATTGGTCAAGCGAGCAGCAGTCACACTAGTATGCTTCTGATTGGCTGGAGCTGTAAGTGCTGAATGATGCCTGGTATGCAACATCTTCCTCACCTGCCTCATCAGAAACCAAAACTAAAACAGAAAATGAGACCTAAACAGAAACTGAAACTCAGGTCTTGCAGAGGCTGGGGCTGGGAGAAGCCCACTATGGTGCTACCATGGCATCTCAATGAGCACCGGTGAAAAAATGACTTAGAGAGCTATCTCAGGTCAGAGAAATTTGTACGTGAGTGTGGTTGGGGCTGTGCAAGTCAAGCCCTCTCATTTCACACGTCCTCACATGCTCTGCCTGACCTATGTTTGGCGGCTATGACAGCCCCATGCCTGGAGTCCGGTACAGGCCCAACTTACCACTGGCTGTCCACATATGGTAGTTTTAGACATTCCCACTTCTGAAATTTTCCTCTATGGCCCTCTTCTTTGGTATTTGGAGTTCTGCACAGGGTGGGTAAAGAGAAGAAAAATGGATGCCTCCTGATAACCTTTCCCCTCTGGAGTTAGAAGTCCTAGCAACACCCTCCTTCTGGGTTTCTAACATTCTCAGGAAGGACAGTGGTGGAGGTGGGATTCATGTTGGTCTGACCTGATTATCAGGATTTCCAGGAAATCTGCAGCCAATCAGACCCAAGTCATCCCTGTTTGGCCTCTGCCCTAACATTCACTTCTGGGATTCTCCAGACCTCCTATCCTCTACAGTGTGTATCCTTGGTTGCTCAGCTGCTCTCTCTATAGACCATATGCACACAGGGATCAAGAAGACCTTGTACATCACTCAAGCTGAGGTTAGGAAGAAATGCCAGAAGCTCCAAAGTGTCGGCAGTCTCCTTTCCTACACCATTGTCAGCACTGCCCACGAGGTCCTGTCCATGGCTACCTGTATCTTTGGTGTTCCTGTGGCAGCTCTGCAGCCCATCTAGACAGAAAGCACAGGCGCAAATGTAGAGGGAGGGGCACTGTAGAAAGTTAGAACAGGAGTCACCTGAGTAGAGGCCTCCACGGAGAGCCAGAACAAAGGGGTCGCCTGGTAGACTAGGTGTCAGGCCTTAGAGGGGAGAGGAACCTGTGGGGCTTCTCCTGAATCTTCTGTAACAGATGCCTCCATCCCCATCCCATTACCTCTCCCACCCCACCCTGTTACCTCTCTGGGTGGTCTCATTTCACAGACATCCCCATCTTCTCACAAAATGATCCAGTCTCAAAACTCTAATCATGGGACAGTCTGCAGAAACAAGATCTTTTTAAAAGATATGCGAAGGTGTTCAACTTCATTATTCTTTAGGAAAATGTGAGTTTAAATAGAACGTTAGCAAACATTTGTTGGGCAACTGCAAGTGTTGGTGATGATCAAAGGCAAAGACTCATCTCATACAATGCTGCTGTGGAATGCTAAGACTGAGGGCTGTAACTCACCTGAAGAGTGTGAGGCCCTGGGTTCCATTGTAGCATTAAAAGAAAAATGTCGAGGAGGCTGTAGAGTACTTACTACCTCTACTTAAAGAATATCTGATGCCATCTACTTATAAAGAAGATTTTTGGATAATTATAAACCAACAATTCAACTAAATCTGCCTTTTAGAAAGCCTCTCAGGGGACTGAAATGGTGGCTCAGCAGTTAAGAGCACTTGTTGCTCTTACAGTGGACCAGGGTTCAATTCCTAGCACTGATACGGTGGCTCACAATTACTTGTCACATCAATTCCAGGAGATTTAATGCCCTCTCCTGAGGCATCAAAAATGCACATGATACATATATATATACATGGAGGCAAGCACATATATATAAAATAAAAATAAAATCTTAAAAAACTCCTTCCAATATGCACAGAGCAGATGTAGAAGGAAGCACACTGAAGTGCTTTTGTAAAAGAGAAAAATGGGAACAACTTCATGTTCATCTAAAGAAGTGTATTCTAGAATCTTCACATGTCAGAAAGTAAGCATGGAGGCATATGCTTATAATTCTAGCACTGTAGAGATGGAGGTAGGGAGGTTGAAAGTTTGAGGCCATACTAGATAATGTAGCAAGAACCTCAAAAAAATAACAACTATATAAAAGAAAGTGTATTAAATATGGAAGAGCTCAAATGCTGAGTTAAAAAGGCAAATTACCAAAGGACAAACAAAAAAATCAATATGTAAACTTTGAGACATATGCAAAAGGAACTTTATCACACCTGGAGATTTATACATATACTGTACAACTGCGAACACATTTACAGAAACATACCACAGAGAAAGATTGGAAGGTGGAGAATGGATCAACTTCAGCTGGAATAAATATTTCATTATTTGATATGTTTGGTAGGTATATGGGTTTTCAAGAATTATCTTCTAAACCTTTTTAAATCCTAATATTTTGTTCCTTAAAATGCAAAAATAATGGGCAAGAAGATAAATTAAAAAGGAAGAAAGAAAATGCAGTCCTTGGGGCGATTGATGGAGAACTGCCTGATGAAAGCCCGGATCCAGAGCAACCATATCACTGCACAACCCTCCACAAGCAAAAGTCAGCATGGGAATTCGCCTTCCTTGGGAGTGTTCCCTTTCTTTGTAACTTGAAAACCAGGGGTCCACCCATACATTTTTGAAAATAATGGAAACCTTAAAATTTGTTTGTTTTTAAATTAGCTACAACATATTTTACAAATCTATGATCTCTTATAGACAGCAAAGGAAATCCAAGTTCATATGACATTCTCTACATGCTATGATTTAGACGTGTCCCCCACCCCCAAACATCCATGTGCTGGAGCTTGATCTCCAACAGGATGGCACTGAAAGGTGGTTGGGACTTAAGAAGTAGGGTCTCATAGGAGGAAATTGGATCCGGGGTTTTGCCTTCATGATGGATTAATGTCTCTTAGTTACTTTTCCATTGCTGTGAAGAGACATCATGATCAAGGCAACTTATAGTAGAAAGAGTTTACTGGTGCTTACAGTTTCAGAGGGTTGGAGTCCATGACCATCATGATGGGGAGCATGGCAGCAGGCAGGCAGGCATGGTGCTGAAGCAGTAACTGAGTGGCTATATCCTTATTCAGCAAGTAGGAGGCAGAGAGAGAGAGAGAGAGAGAGAGAGAGAGAGAGAGAGAGAGACGAGGGGGAGTGCTAACTGGGAATGGTGTGAGCTTTTGAAACCTCAAAGCCCACCCACCAGTGGCACATCTCCTCCACCAAGGCCACACTTTCTAATCCTTTCCAAACAGTTCTACCAACTGTGGACCAAGTATCCAAACATATGAGCTTATGCAGGCCATTCTCATACAAATCACTACAGTGCCTTTCTCCAGAAACCAGATTATTTCCCTCCAGTCCAGATTAACTTCTCCCAGCAGTGAGCCAGATCTTGAGAGGTTAATACCACAGGTCCCAATCTGCAGATAGTTACCCAAAAATAGCATGTCTACAAGGCAAGAGTGGGCAGCTGTGACTGAACAGGTGGGCAGATGTGGCAAACAGGACTTCCCTAGTACAGACCAAGATATGCCCACAGTCTTGGACACCTGATAATCTAACACCCCTGAGACTTAAAAGAGGTTTTTCAAATTAGCTCAGTAAAAAAAGACAAAATGATTTTTAGTTAATTAAAAATTGACAGCTCTTAAGATGGTTCAACTTGCTGCCAAGACAGAAACCATGTAAAGGTAGTAGGAGAGAACGAAATCCACAAAGTTGTACTCTAGCTTCTCCAGCACTGCCTTAAGCCTCATTCTGACTCAGTCTGTTAACTGCACCTTTCTGTTGCTGAATCACCAACTTGGGCTGGGGTGTCATCTAAGACGTTTATACTCTGTACACTACTCAACAGACGGGCTGCCATTGCTTGAGGCTTCACAGAGACCACAGTGGCAAGGTCAACTCACAGGGCACCTGATGAGTTAGGAGTCCAGGGCAGAAATCTAAGTTACTGAGCATCATACAAGGTCCCCTGAGAGATTGGCATGGCAGGGAGTTCTGGGCCCATCCCTCACACAGCAATGATGATGCTGAGGCCAGCATTTAAGTCTTAGACTGCCATGAACTACTGAGGTCTCTGTAGAGAAGAGTCCAAAGGCTGGACAAGGCCCCATCTGTAATCCCAGCACTCAGAAGCCAGAAGCAGGAGGAGTATGAGCTCCAGGGCAGCCCGGGCTACAAGAGACCCTGTCTTGAAGGTGGTAGAGTAGTGGCAGCCTTTCTTGTCACTGCTGTGCATCAAGGTCACTTCCTTGTGATCTTGGACAAGCTGCTTGACCTTGCTAAATTTCAGCACCCCCATTAAATTCACTCATCCAACAAATTCTTAGCAATGCCCACTGTTCTCCTGGAGTAACATAGCTCTAAGCTTGGCACTATTCAAAGTACTCTGTACATATGTTCATTCATTCAAACCTCACAGCAGCCAGAGAAGAGCAGGAGCCTAATACCACTTTATAGATGAGACCTGTTCTTCCCATTGGAGGAAAAGCTTTACATATGAGAACTGAGCTCTCTGTCCCCAGTGATTTGCAAGCCCATTTCTTTTTCTTTCTTTTTTTTTCTGAGACAGGATTTCTCTGAGTAGCTTTGGAGCCTGTCCTGAAACTCGCTCTGTAGACCAGGCTGACTTCGAACTCACAGAGATCTGCCTAGCTCTGCCTCCCAAGTGTGCCACCAACGCCTGCTTACAATCCGTTTTCTAAAAGAAGGATAAGAGGACCCTCCTGGGGTCATGTGAGGCTCTCCCAAACACTCCAGTTCACATAGCCAGAATCACAGTTTGCATGTAATGTAGGTAGGCAGTGCTCAGTAGATTAAGCTAGTTTGGGACAGTAAAGTTGAGAGAAAAATACAACTTGATCTTGGGAGAGGGCTCTTATGTGAATTAAAAGTAGCTGTAAAGAACAAATTATCAGAGAAATGTTACAATCGGAAACCAGACCGCCTGTGCAGGGCCCTGGCTATGCTCCTGCTGGCAGAAAAAGTGCTGGCCAGCAGGACACCAAGCATGACTTCCTTCCTCTTCAAAGTCTCCTCAGCCTTGTGGGGCAAGGCTGCCTATCTCTACACCACAAGCCCCAATTTCTCTTCCAGGAGGAGAGTCTTGTCCTTGCCCTGAAAGCAGTGGCTTCTGGGAAAGATTGACTGCTTGGGGAAGGAACAGCTGGTGTCCTTCTGCCTTCTAGGGCGGCAGCCTAAACACAGAACCCTTTCTGAGCTGCAGTACCTACCTCCACCCACTTCAGTCATTTCCCCAAGGCCTGATTCAGGAATAGCAGTGGAGCACTTGGAGGTGTTTAAAGGAGCAGGTGGCCTGGATGTCAGGCCACTGAAGACATCCCAAGTATCAAAAGGAAAGCCATTGAACTCCATGCTAGGATATCTGGACTTGATCTTGTACTGTAGTAAACACTAGAGGCCTTTTTCATTTCTTTCCTCCTGTCATTTCTTTTAAACCAATGCACACCATTTGCAAACCTGCGAGCAGAAGCAAAGAAACACAAAGGAATCTCCCTGTCATCCCTGACTCTTAGTTACTTTTCTAGGAAGCAGTCATTAGTTTGGTATCTTATCTATTTATTCAGAAACAATTTATCAGGGCTGGAGAGATGGCTCAATGGTTAAGAGTACTGACTGCTTTTCCTAGATGTCCTGAGTTCAAATCCCAGCACCCACATGTTGGCTCACAACCATCTATAATGAGATACAGTGTGCAGGCAGAACACTGTATATGTAATAAAGAAAGAAAGAAACAATTTATCTCTATATATGTATTGTTCAGTATAAGTACTTGAATGTTGCTTTTAATTGTTAGACTTAGGGATTTTTTTTCTTAGCTTTTGTTGTTATTGTGGTTTTGTTTTTGAAACAGGGTCTTGTGACACAGTCTAGACTAGTCTGTAACTTAGTATAAGTCCAGGCTGGTGTTGAACTGAAATCTCCCCATCTTTACCTCCTGGGATTACACGTGTATATGATATATGGGATATATGGTTGGTTAACATTACTTAGAAAGCTGCCAGGCGGTGGTGGTGCACGCCTTTAATCCCAGCACTCAGGAGGCAGAGCCAGGTGGATCTCTATAAGTTCAAGGCCATCTTGGTCTACAGAGCAAGATCTAGGACAGGCACCAAAACTACACAGAGAAACTCTTGTCTCAGAGAAAGAGAGAGAGAGAGAGAGAGAGAGAGAGAGAGAGAGAGAGAGAGAGAAGGAGAGAGAGAAGGAGAGAGAAGAATCAGAGAGCTATATTGAAGAATAGAAGATTCACCTTCCATTGGAAACCAGACAGCCTGTATAGGGCCCAGGCTATGCTCAAAAACAAAACAAAACAAAAACAAACAAAC
Organism: Peromyscus eremicus; assembly: GCF_949786415.1. NCBI lineage: Eukaryota > Metazoa > Chordata > Mammalia > Rodentia > Cricetidae > Peromyscus > Peromyscus eremicus. The sequence goes on from NC_081420.1 coordinate 127,713,495, forward strand.
AAACAAAACATTACTCAGATAGCTCTTAGATTTCCACTGTAAGGTGACACCATAGGTTATTTAACAAGTACTCTGGCAATGGACACCGATTGTGTTGAGTCTTTTGTCCTATAAGCAGCACAACATGAATGTTCTTGGGTGTGATTCTTTGTATTCGTGGGTGGAAATCTCTACACATTAAATATCTAGCAGCAGACTTGCTGAGCCAGAGGCTTGTTGTGCTTTTATTTTCAAAAGATATTTTAGAACTCATCTATGAAATTTCTGAGTCTTCACGAAGCAGTGGCAAAATGGGAGCTGTGCTCTGGGATGATTGCCTGGAAGGCAGCAGGCAGGGTGGAACTGAGTGGGGTAGTGGGGATAGGGAGCTTGGGTATCAATGAGAACTGTTCAATAAGATCATACACTGCCAGTGTCAGCAGAGTCAGGAAAGAGAGGGACACGAGATAGGTAGTAGACAGATTGATCCAGGGCTGGACTATTTGATGTAGAAGCATCAGAGGAAGAAGCAGTGGTCTTACTGGGGTGAAAGTTGGGGTGATGCTCTTAACCTGAACATGGAATTGGGGAAGAGAAGTGAGAGACCAGGGCTGGGTGAGCAGGTACTCATGAGTTGGCATTGTACATGACACATACGGTGTCCACAGGACAACAGATGTTGATTTAGGCATCTGTATTCTAAACCTTTCAATGTCAACGGGAGCAGCTTGTCAACCAAACAAGTAGTCAAAGAATCTGAGATCAACACATGTAGCATCCCAGACATTGCCTACAGACTTCTCTCAAGACCTCCAAGGGCCAGTCAGCAGGCCAGCCCTAGGGGAAGACTGCTGGGAGCTGGGAGCAGGGAGGATCTCTGAGCATGAATCCAGACCTGTGGCCTCTTGGTTGCATCATTTCATTACCCTATTTGTTTTCTTTCAACACATGGTCAGGATAAACCATGTCTTTGACTCAAAAATGTAAACAAAGAGCTAGGGAGATGGCTGTGCAAGCATGGGGGCCTGAGTTTAGATCCCCAGCACCCAAGTAAGATGCTGGTAACCCCAGACTGTGTCAATGAGTGGAGACAGAGATCACTGGGGATTGCTGGCCACAAGCCTAGCAAAAATTACAATGAGCACAGGTTCAGCAAGTTCATTTCTCAAAGGCATAAGACAGACAGCAATAGGGGAAGTCACCAGTTTCTCCCTCTGCCCTCCATGTGCTCATATATAGGTGCAAGTACCTGCACACACGTATACACCACACACACAGACACAGACACACACACACACACACACACACACACACACACAGACACACACACACACACACACACACACACACACACACACACACGAGGAAATGACCATATCAGAGAGTATATATAAATATTTTATTTTCAACATTGTTTTGATGTTATGTGTTTCAATATGAGGAAACCTTAACTATAAATAAATAAGAAAGAGATATGAGGAAAACTTAACTATAAATAAATAAGAAGTAAGATATGGGGAAGAGGATTGTTTCCTTTCCTGTTGTTGAGACCAAATACATAACAAGAAGGAACTTACGGGGGGGGGGATATTCTGGCTTACAGTTTGAGGGGATACAGCCATTAAGGCGGGGAGGATGTAGCAGGAGAAATGGGAGGCAGAGGGTCACATTGTGTCCTCCAAAGCAGAGAGATGAACACCGGTGCTCCACTTGCTTGCTTTCTTTTACTTAGCTCAGAGTCCTCAGGGATGGTACTGTTCACACATAATTTCACCTCAGTTAATCCAATCCTGAGACTTTCTCATAGATCTGCCTGAGGTTTGTCTTCTAGGTAAGCCTAGATTCAGTCAGTTTAAAAATAGTAGCCATTATAGGCAAATAGAAAGATGGATATGATCATCGAGGTCCAAGTTGCTATGCTGGCATGATTTTACAGATATGTATTATAAGCAGACAAATAAATAAATGGAATAGATGATTTATGCACAGATACAGAACTAGAGATGGTCAGATAGTCAGATATGCACAAACCATAGGAAATGTGTCATAAGTAGGCATTATGACTCATTTAATCCTGAAAGCCTACACACATCATTGCCATAAGGCCATCTACTCTTTTCTCTACTGGGAATGTGCTTGGCCTTGATTCCCAAGCCTCAGGGGCAGTCACTTAGGGAACCTTTCTCTAGCTACCATCCCTACTTTGCCCCCAGACTTCCATCTTTTGTGTCATCTTTTGACTCATCAGAGGCCTATTCAGAAAGCTGTCTTCCTGGCCAGGCATGGTGGAAAGCCTGCTGCCCCAGAACTTGGGAGGATGATGTAGGAGGCTTGCCTCAGTTACCAGGAGCCTGGTATTTTCACTTGGCATTGGAGTCTATGCAATTTAGGGTTTAAGTCCTGGAATCCAGATACAGGTTTTGACATTCAGATTGGATTATGCTGCAAGTAAACAGACTACAAACTCACACATTATTTTGAGAGAAGATTATCTAATTTTCTTTATCCCATCCTCCTTCCTTTAACAGCTCACAAAACTCTGGTAGATTGCTTGAGGAAGACAGACTTCCCTGCTATGGTATTAGGCTATGTTTACTTGCTGCATAAGGGTAGAATGTGGGCCCTTCAGGGATGTTGGGAAAACAGAGTGTTTTAGGTAAGAGAGGGCACTGTTCATTCTGTGATTAAGATTCCAAGGGTGGGGGTGGGGGCCAGTTTTCTGGTTACATGAGAAACCTAGATCATAGACATACTGAGGCAAAAACCAATATGACCCAATCCACTGAAACTCTGCTGGCATATTCCTGTGAGGTTTCTTCATACACAAAGACTCTCAGTGGATCGAGATAGGTGAGAGGTAAAGGCAGGAAAGCCTGGATTGCAAGTCATGCACCCTGGCAAGCCATCCTTGGTGTTGATCAAGGTGTCTGTAACTAACCTACAAGCCATGGTCAGTGTCCTAGTTTGCTTCTTTGTTACTGTGATAAAACGCTGACCAAAAACAATTTTGAGGAGACAGGGTTTATTTGGCCTCTAGGTTATAGTCCATGGTTGAGGCAGGAACTGAAGCAGAGGCCGTACACGAATGCTTCTTATGGGCTTGTTTCTCCTGGCTTGCTCAGCTACCTTTCTTGGATAGCCCAGGTCCACCCACCCAGGGGTGGCACCACCTACAGTGTGCCAGGCCCTACTACATCAATTAGCAATCAAGAGAATGCCCCACAGACATGTCCAAAGGCCAATCTGGTAGAGACAATTCCTCAGCTGAGTTTCTCTCTTCTTAAGTGTATCACATTGACAATCAAGACTAACCAGCACAGTGTATGGAGTCCAGTTTGGGGGCTGTTTGAAATTTTGCTCTACATTAATGATTAAGAGAAAAGTGAAATGCCAAAGACCTGTGCTGGTTGTATTTGCACTTGTTTGTCAATAACCCTAGGGACTATTGAATAGTTTCTAAGCCTGAAACTCCCCCCACAACTACTTACCTTGTGGCAGCTATAGACAACGTGTTTGTGAATTAATTGATATCATTAACATTTCCTACACTTCCTGATTAAGCCCACATAATTAACAAAATAATAATAAGTCCTTATATGTATCCTTTACCAATTTCTGTCATGTAAATATTCCCACAGTGGCTGATTTCAAGGAAGCAATAGACTCTACTAAATATAGAACTGGGAACAACAGCACATAATACCTTCTCCATACTACCTGTTACTACCATGCAAATGTGAGCTTCAAAACTAAAAATAATAGATGGGTGTAGTGGCCTATACCTTTAATCCCAGCACTCAGGAGGCAGAGGCAGGCAGATCTCTGAGTTCAAGTCCAGCCTGGTCTATAGAGTGAGTTCCAGCAGAGCCAGGACTACACAGAGAAATCTTGTCTAGAAGAAGAAGAAGAAGAAGAAGAAGAAGAAGAAGAAGAAGAAGAAGAAGAAGAAGAAGAAGAAGAAGAAGCCGCCCTACCTGATACCTTTGTTTTTATTATAATTTGTTTAATTCTAAGTTTAATACAGTTTATTTTAAAGATAATATTTGTATTGTAAAACTAAACTTGTCAAAATTTCTTGTTTTGGTGATCAGTTTGCACAAGTCATTGTGAGCAGGCTCTCCAAGCACCCCAATTAATAAAAGTGGTGACTTGGTGTTGCTAAGATGGCTTAGCCAAGGAAAGCACATGTAAGCCCAATGACATGAGCATGTAGAGAAGCCAGATGAAGCAGCATGCATCTGTAATCCCAACACTCTTGCTTCAAGATGGGAACCAGAAACAGAAGACTCACCCAGAAGCTTGCAGGCCAGCTAGCCTGCAGTACGCATTACAGTGACAGAGATGAGAGAGGCCTTGTCTGAACTAAGTGGAAGGCAGGAACTGACTCCTAAAAGTTACCTTCTGACCTCTGCATGAGTGTGGTGGCATGCTTGTTGACATCACATCACACACACATGCTGTGGAATAATGCTTTTGTACACTGGTTTAATAAAACACTGATTGGCCAGTAGCCAGGCAGGAAGTATAGGCGGGATAAGCAGATGAGAAGAATTCTGGGAGGAGGAAGGCTGAGTCAAGAGACGCCATCCCGCCATCCAGGGAGCAGCATGTAATGGCACAGTTAAAGCCATGGAACACGTGGCAACATATAGATTAACAGAAATGGGCTGAGTTTAAGTGTAAGAGCTAGTCAGTAGTAAGCCTGAGCTAATGGCTGAGCAGTTTTAATTAATACAAGCCTCTGTGTGTTTACTTGGGTCTGAGCGACTGACTGCAGACCAGGCAGGACACAGGAAAACTTCCAGCTACACACACACACACACACACACACACACACACACACACACACCAGTAATTTTTTTTAATTAAAAAGAAAGTAGCAGGGCAGTGGTGGCGCATGCCTTTAATCTCAGCACTGGAGAGACAGAGCCAGGTGGATCTCTGTGAGTTCGAGGCCAGCCTGGGCTACAGAGTGAGTTCCAGGCCAGGCACCAAAACTACACAGAGAAACCCTGTCTCGAAAAACCAAAAGAAGAAAAAATGATAAATAAATAAATAAATAAATAAATAAATAAATAAATAGAAAGTAATGGTGAGTTTTTTCCTAAGTGTTCCTTCCACTAAGGCATCCTTCACAATTTGCTCCTAGGTGCTCTGTGCACTGATATTGCTGTGTCTGTGTGGCTGTTAGCTTTCCTGTGGTGTAGATGGAAATAAGTCACTAGCCATGGTGGTTCATTCTAGCCCTTGGGAGATGGAAGCAGGATTATTGGGAGTTCAAGGCCATCCTAGCCCACACAGCAAGCTTGAAGCCAGCCTGGGTTGGCTTTCGAGACAGGGTTTCTCTGTGTAGTTTTGGTGCCTGGCCTGGAACTCACTCTGTAGCCCAGGCTGGCCTCGAACTCACAGAGATCCACCTGGCTCTGTCTCTCAAGTGCTGAGATTACAGGGGACCCTGTCTCAAACAACCAGAGAGAATGAAAGAAGTCAGAAGTGTAGGTGAGCCTAAGGGATTTCCCAGGTTGTGAACAACTGGGCTCATAGGAATATCTTGGAGGGGGTAAACTGCCAGCAGAGGTGGGAGAGGTGAGGCCCAGCAATAATCAGGTGAGTGAGTCAAAAAGCATACCTGAAAACTTACACACGATACTCCAATGACAGTGCAGGCGGGGGCCAGGTAAACACAGTTATCGCCTGCAAATCCTAGAACAGTAGAAAAAGCTCAGGACCCTGGCTGCTCTGAGCCCGAACCTTTGCTCATATTTAACAAAGCTAATTCTATCACTGAACCAGAAAAGATCCTAGAGTGGTTAAGCTTGAACATTTCCTTTCCTTGCATTAACCAGCAAATGACAGCCCATAAGAAGAAAAGATTCTGAGAGACCAAGTAAATTAAGAGTTTCCTTTGCTTTTTAGCTGAAACATAATTTGGTGGCCTGATATATTCATACCACCAGCAGTGACAGCCACAATGATGGTACATGCCTGTAATCTCAGTGCTTGGGGGCTGAGGCAGGAAGGTATGAACTCCAATGAAATCTTATCTCAAAACAGCAACAACCACACACACACACACACACACACACACACACACACACACACACACACCTGCAAACTAATGCTCCAAGAGTTTTGTATGTGTGACTCTTTCCTCTACAGGTTTTTTCAAGAAACTAACTGTACAGGAAATAATCCAAATAAACAATGATGAAGTGCAAGTGTGGATAATGGTCCTGTTTCTAGAAGGTGAATTGCTCATCTCTCCCCTACTGGAATTGGCTCATCTCCTTGCATTTCAGTAAGGTCCAGCTTCTTGGGCCAGCTACAGGAATCCCTCTAGAGTTTCAGTCCCCGGGACTCTGAAAAGTTCCCTGGCTTCCTAACTTCCTCTCAGGAAGAAGCCGGAGCCAAATAGAACAGAGAGGAAGCAATTGCTTTCAGCACCGTGTTTTCCCTTCCCCATGATGGGGGCTGGGGGGAGGAACAAAGGTAAGGATTACAAATTTGAGCCAGGCAATCTGCAGCTTAAGTTTTCTCAAGAACCTTACTTATTTCCTCCTTACCATACTACCCTTCCCCAGCAGAGTATAGTTCTGAAAACCGGGTCTACCACAGGGTGAGAAAAGTGCCCAGGGCAAGTGGCAGCAGGCCTTCCTGCCAGCTCTGAAGATGTTTATGAGGGCCATGCATTTTTTTTTAAAGATTTACTTATTTATTTATTGTGTATAGTGTTCTGCCTGCATGTATGCCTGCAGGCCAGAAGAGGGCACCAGATCTCATTACAGATGGTTGTGAGCCACCATGTGGTTGCTGGGAATTGAACTCAGGATCTCTGGAAGAACAGCTAGTGCTCTTAACTGCTGAGCCATCACTCCAGCCCCAAGGGCCATGCACTTTTAAAAAAAGTTTTGTGTGTGTGTGTGTGTGTGTGTGTGTGTGTGTGTGTGTGTGTAAGAGAGAGAGAGAGAGAGAGAGAGAGAGAGAGAGAGAGAGAGAGAGAGAGAGAGGTAGAACTAGAAAAGGGAGCCATTATCGAGAAGAGAAGGGGTTATTTTTGTTTTTTGGTTTTTTTATTTTGCTGTCGTAGCATGCCAATTTCTCTTCCATCTGGCCTCAGCACAGTCCTGGTCTCTTTCCACTCCAGAGTCCCACCAGCAGCAGGGAGACAGCACCCCTGAGAGCTTCCCTCAGGCTGCTCTTCCCGTCTATGCCTCCTCCTATTCTTTATCTCTGGAGCTGCAGTCACCAGAAAGGTTGCAGCCCCCAAGGTTGGCACCTCCCAGCCGACTACCTCAGGCCATCTGCTTGCAATTTGACTTGGCCCTTTTTGGGGGGCACTCTGTCGTTTCTAGGTGTTTTCCCCATGAAGTAAAAATCTGTTTTCTTAAAAAAAAAAAAAATCTGTTTTCTTCTTTACTTCAAACTACCAGTCTCTTCCTTTTCTTCATAATGAAAGGGGGAATGAAATCTCACATACAGAACCCCCCTTTCCCCTTATTTAAGATGTTGTCACCGACTCTTTCCACAGTAAAGCTGTGAAACCTTGTTCTCCATGGCATGCAGGCCCGGGGTCTGGGACAGTGGTGTAAGGATTCTGTCCTTATTACGTCATCAGCTTGCGACTGCATCCCAGCCTAAAAAGCGAATGTGTGCTCCCACGTGCTCTCTCTGTACTCCTTCTCTGCATGCTCTCTCTCTCTCTCTCTCTCTCTCTCTCTCTCTCTCTCTCTCTCTCTCTCTCTCTCTCTCTCTCTCTCTCTCTCTCCTAATAAAGCTCTAAAAAGGTAACCATGGCTCGTGATTCTTTTGCCACCACAGTATCTAGCGCCAGCTACTAGCGCTGTATACCCGCGTAGCCCCGGCCAGCCACTAGCGCCGCCGTCTACCCCTTCAAGTGGGTCTGGATTTCTAGATGGTTTCTCCTTCCACTTAGGGTACTTGCTGAGGCATGGGGGCCTCTGACATGTTTCCTCCCTCACCCACCCCAGCCACTGTTTCTTTAGAATCTTTCAGTCAACTGAGACCCTAATTTTTAGGCAATTTGGTTTGGAGTCTTTTTATTTATTCTGTTGGGTTTTTTTTTTTTTTTTGGAGGAGGGTCTCAAAAAACCAAGAAACTAATAAAGCTGGGCATGGTGGCACATGCCTTTAATCTCAGCACTCAGGAGGCAGAGGTAGGCAGATCTCTGTGAGTTCAAGGCCAGCTTGGTCTACAGAGTGAATTCCAGTACAGCTAGGGAAACTCTGTCTTGAAAAACCAAAATAAATAAATACATAATAAAATAAATATAATTAATTTACTAATCATAAAATAAGTCCAGCAATTAGTATGCCAACAAAACACTTACATGTTTGTTGCTTTTAGGATATGTGTGTATAGTAGAAAGCATTAAACAAGTGTTTTTAAAATAGGTACAAGGATTTTAAGATGGTCACAGAGATTCCTCATTAAAATACCTAGCATGTGTAAAGCCGTTGGTCCAATCTCTGGTGCTATTTTTAAAAAGACACCAGAAGTCTCAGAGAGTATGGGCCCTCTACTCTCCAGAAGAGACTCTTAATGAAAAGGTAAGCTCTTGTGGACCCGGACCATGCAAATTTTGTTTTCATATCACTCTCAGAGTCTATCTCAAGATATACTACACAATGCACACCCAGAGGCATGCTCCAGGATCTGTGTGTCCATCAAGATCAATCAAGATCACCAGCTACCAGTTTATCCTTCCTCGACCTCGGTGACTCAGCCTAGAATCTATCACCTAAATTAAGACCTTCTACAAAATAATTGAATGCCCTTTAAAAAGTATCTGCTTAATGCCATGGTGACGTCCAGGCCAGAGCTGCAGTTGAGGGCCATGTCTGGGGCCATAACTCTACTGCAGCTAGGGTTTGTGTTGATGTTTGAGGCTCCTGTTATCATCAAAGGCCATGAGGATGCCCATGTTAGTCTGGGCCATGTCTGGGGCCATGTTAGTGTCCGGGAGCTGCACTGCCTCTGGGGCTGGGCCCATCTTGAATGGCCCACACTGCCACCTGGGGCAAGGGTGACATCCAGACCTGGCTGCTGCTGAGAACCATGTCTGGGTCTGTGGTCCTACCACAGGTGGGGTCTGTGTTGAAGTCCAGGCTTCAACCTGAGGCCTTGTTGAGGTCCAGGGGCCATGCCACCACCAAAGCCATCCTGATCTGAGTGGCTAGTGCTTCCACCTGGAGCCTGGATGTTGTCTAGGCCGGAGCTGCTGCCAAGGGCTGTGTCTGGGTCTGAGGTCTAGTTGCAGCTGGGGTCTGTGTTGATATCTGTGGCCTGTGTTACCTCAGGAAGCCATAGGAACCATGGGAGATGAAATCAGAGGGCCATGCTGAGCTGGCCCCACCCTTTGCTGGCCCAGGGAAAGCTGTCCCTGCCTCTCCCTGGACACTGTAGCAAGAGAGCTGGCCCTAACCCTCACAGGAGAGCTGCCCACCACACACACACTCGGGATAGATGGCCCCACCCCTCACCACAGGTGAGGGAGAACTGACACTGATGGCATGGGCATAGGGGAGCTGGCTCCACCAGTCACCTGAGGGGGCAGCTCCAGTGGCCTGCATTGACCAGCTCAACTACCACGCAGGCCCACCCAAACATCTACCCCATCTAGGACCTGCTGGAGCTCTTAAAGGAACTTGTCCTATGGGACGATACCGGAAGGATTTCCATGAATTGGGGCAGCCTTGGGACATGCCAGAGGAGTTTCAGTGAGGATCCAGTGACGATGGTGTACCAGAAACCAGAGGCCTTGAACCAGACCAATGACTCATTGCAGTGAACATTTGCTAGTAAAGCTGATTGGACAAAAGGGTAGACTGTGTGACATACTGTAGCTCCCAATGCCATCAAGGACAAGTGAAGAGGTAATAGAGAGGCAGGAAAGATGGAGGAGCAAAAAGGTTTTTTGTTTGTTTGGTTTGGTTTAGTTTGATTTTTTTTTCTAATTTTAATTGTGGGGCGCTGCAGGGGTGAGGGGAGGATATGGGGGATAGGGAGGTGAACGGAATTGGGGTGCATGATGTGAAATTCCCAAAGAATCAATAAAGAAATTATGTTTTTTTTTTTTTTTTTTTTTTTTTTTGGTTTTTCGAGACAGGGTTTCTCTGTGTAGCTTTGCGCCTTTTCCTGGAACTCACTTGGTAGCCCAGGCTGGCCTCGAACTCACAGAGATCCGCCTGGCTCTGCCTCCCGAGTGCTGGGATTAAAGGCGTGCGCCACCAATGCCCGGCTTGAAATTATGTTTTTTGAAAAAAGAATTCACATATAAGAAGACACAAAATGTTCTTTATAATACCATAACTACAAGGTGTCAGGGGCCAGGGTGGGGCTCAAATGGAAGAGATAATGAAGAAGAATAAGGGAAATTCAGGAGATGACCGGTATATTTCTATCTTTATCAAGGTGATGGCTCCATTAGTCTATACATATGCCAAATGTTATCAAATCATATGCTATTAATATCTACAGTATGTCAGTCAATCTGCAAGGCTGCTTAAAAGAAACCAACTTCAACCTTCACTAAACTGTGTTATTAAGAGTGACGAAGCCGGGCAGTGGTGGCGCATGCCTTTAGTCCCAGCACTCAGGAGGCAGAGCCAGGTGGATCTCTGTGAGTTCAAGGCCAGCCTGGTGTACAGAGTGAGACCCAGGCCAGGCACCATAACTACACAGAGAAACCCTGTCTCGAGAAAACAAAACAAAACAAAACAAAACAAAAAAAAGAGTGACGAGTTTGCCTCTTTGGAATTTACCTCATCTACAAACGACAATAATATTGGATTCCTGTGAAGCTTCAGGCTCACTGTATCATGTGAAATGGTTTTAAAATAAAGAGCCATCTCTATATTTTTTAAAGTATCTGTTTAAAATACTAGTAAGATAAAGCAAAATGGAAGCAATGTCACAGACTCAGGAGATCTCGGAGATAGGCAAAGTGAAAAATTAAGGACAGTAGTAAAAGCCAGAAGGTTGAGGAAAGTTCTCTGGATTAGGTAATGGTAATACTAACTTCTTGGTTTTGATAATGAGCCCGGATTGTGTAATATAACAGGGAAAACCGGGTGAAAGGTGTACGAAACTTGTTAAAATCTAACATCTATTCAACAAACAGGTTAAAAAATACTTCTAGTATACACCGTTCACATACGCTCCTTCTCAACACTCCTTTTGAATCTAAATGTCGGCACAGTTCGCGCTGAATGCATACGGGTTTCAACTTCTGGCATCACATCACGGCCTGCGTGCATGGTTGTGTCTCAGTCCCCTCCCCGTGAAAAGTGGGAGTGACGCTTTTAACCAATGACCGTCAGTGAGCTAGATAACTCACGGGGCAATACCTGGCATGGGTACTCTGCAGAGCGCAGCGGCAGTTTGGGCCAGGGGGCGCGCCAGATCTCTCCGCCAGCCGGAAGCGGAGGCGTTCCGGTATAGGGACCAGCCTAGGGGTGCGGCCAGAAACTGAGGGGCCCAGGCCTGGGGGCGGGGCCAGAGCCGTGCGCTTAGGCCTGGGGGCGGGCCATAGCACAAGGCCGGAAGCCTAGTCGCTCGGGCCTCTGGGAGGGTTGTGGGCGGGCCGGAAGCAGCGGCACATGGGCCTGGGGGCCGGGCCAAAGCCGCGGGGCTTCGGCCTAGGGGCCTGGGGAAGGGGCGGGGGGCGGGGCCGGAAGCGTCGGCACTCAGGCCGGTGGGGGGCGGGCCGTAGTGCGCTGTCTGTGGTGAGCTCCACAGCCTTGGCTGGCATAGGACGCTTAGAGTCCTCCTGACCGTCCTGGTGCTAACAGCGGTCGCCATGTCGTCCGTGAGCCCCATCCAGATCCCCAGCCGCCTTCCGCTGCTGTTGACCCACGAAGGTGTGTTGCTGCCCGGCTCCACCATGCGCACGAGTGTGGACACGGCCCGCAACTTGCAGCTGGTGCGGAGCCGCCTGCTCAAGGGTACGTCGTTGCAGAGCACCATCCTAGGAGTCATCCCCAACACACCCGACCCGGCCAGCGACGTGCAGGACCTGCCACCTTTGCACAGGTATGCCGGGCACCCGGAGGCCTCCCCACCCGCGCCCTGGCGGCCTGTGTGCATGGTTGTGTCTCAGCCTCCTCCCGTGAAAAGTGGGAGTGGTGGTCTTATCCAGGGACCGTTAGTGAGCTAGATAACTCTCGGAGCAATACCTGACATGGGTAGAAACTCCGCTGTTGATTACCTGCCTGTTGCTGTTGATAATCTGATTCGAATCCTGGTCCTACCCGGCCGGCCCCCTTCAGCGCCATAAGCCAGTGCTGTTTACTTCCCAGGCCCCTCCCTTCTCCCTGGGTATTGCTCCCTTCCCCCACCCACCTTTCACCCTGTGCCCTTTCACCCTGTGCCCTTTCTTTCCTTTTAACCGGCCTCCTGTCATGTTCTCCAGTTGAAACAGTATAAGTCTAGAGATTTTTTTTTCTGCCATGCCTAAACTGCGCAGTTAAGTTCCTGCGCAGTTTTGCTTTACACTTTATGCTACCCCATTTTCTCCACCCCCAGTGGCCTCTTCCTTGAAGGGCCTTTCCTGTTCGCGTTTTCCTTGGGGGTCTCCCCCTTCAACCTTTCTAGCCTCTCATCTCCCCTTTCCTCCTTCCTAGCATTTTTATCTTAGGGTCCGGGCTTGTTACTGGATTGCCCTGTGCACTGGCCCTAGTTCTGTGACCTGCGTGATAGATTTCACCGGTGTCTGACTCTTCCTCTGCGTTTTTGAAACTGCGTCTGTCTCTTAGGTGTGTTATGAAGGTCCGTCCGTGTAGACTGCTTTGCACCATGCTTGATGGCTGGCTTTGCTCCCCTGGACTGTACAGTGATTATGGATCTAGAGCACTTGAAGGGTGGCTGGTCTAACATGAGTTTTAGCACTGGAGTGGCTGTGTTCCAGAAAGGCTGTCAACCCCAGGCAGCTTAGGGCAGTTGGTCACATATGTCATAAATGTGCAGTGCACACTAGACTTTGAGAAAGCATGAAAGATTTTGATTAATGCTACAAAGAGTAAATGTTGGAATGCTAATATTTTGGCCATTTCACCTGTTATTACTTTATTTGTGGATACTAAAATCACAGATGTGGCTCGTATTTTTATTGGACGGTACTAAAGTATAAATAGTATGTCTTAGCAGATGTTATCTTCAAGCTCTTCTCTCAAGTTCATGTTCTATATATTGTACTGAAGGCATTTCTCCAGTTTGGGGAACCTCCTCCCCCTCCTTATTTTCAAATTATGAACTCCTGGATTCTGAATGGATTTTGAAAAGGATTAGAATGCCTTATTTTTACTTAAGTGGGACTACATTACTTTGACAAAAGTTTTAGCTCTTCTTCATGTTTTCAAAGGAGACTAATAGCTCCCTAAAAACAAAGCAAACAGTAAAACATAAAACAAATCCACAACAACTAAATAATGGTAGTTAACTTTGTATCATCATGAAAATATTTTGCCTCCATTTGATCTGTTTTGGCTGTTGCCTAAATAGGGTTGGACACTAAAGTTTCAGTACTTTATTCCAACATACTATATTTGACACTAATTTCCCAACATATTACCTCATTCCTTAAACTTCTGCTTATTTCTCCCATATAATTTTACATTCTGTGTTCAACCATTTAGCTGAGGCAGAAGTTCTCATGATTAGATTTTTTTGTTTTATTTTTTCTGGGGGGAGTGCTTTGGAGATTAAACCCATGGTTCTCCTGCTTGCTAAGTACCATTAAGCTATATCCTCAGCCCTTTTTTTACTTTTTATTTTGGTACTGAGTCTCACTAAGTACTCTGTGCCAGCTTTTGCTGTAGAATAAAACTTCTGTATGCTGTGAAGATGCGTTTCTCTCATTGTTAATAAAATCTGATTGACTGAGATGGAGGCAGGAATTTTGGTGGGGAGAGAATGGTGGGAAGAAGAAGGGTGGAGTCTCGGGAGTTAGAAGGAAACACCATGAGACTCAGTGAGCAGGAAGGGAAGTGTGTAGATGAGGTAAACAAGCCTGGGGCAGCACATACATGAATAGAAATGGGTTAATTTAAGTTATAAGAGCAAGCTAAAAACAAGCCTAAGCTATCGGCCGAGCATTTATAATTAATATTAAGTCTCTGTGTGGTTATTTGAGAGCAGCTGGCAGAACAGAGTGGATCAGCAGTCCCTAGGAAAAACTCCACCTACAGGCTTTGAACTCTTCTGTAGCTCAATCAAGTATTGAACTGGTGGTCCTCCTGGCTCAGCCCTTCAAGTAGTCAGGATTATATGCCTGTGCTACCAGGTCTAGCTTGATTTATTTCTAATGTGTGCTGGATAGTTTTATGTCACTTTGACACAAGCTATAGACTTCTGTCTTAGTTAGGGTTTCTATTGCTGTGAAGGGACACCATGACCACAGCAACTCTTATAAAGGAAAAACATTTAATTGGGGTGGCTTACAGTTTCACAGGTTTAGTCCATTGTTATCATGGTGGAACATGGCAGTGTGCAGGCAGACATGCTGGAGAAGGAGCTGAGAGTGCTACATCTTGCACAGGCAGTAGGAAATGGTCTGAGGCTCTGAGCAGTTATCTTGAGCATATACAAGACCTCAAAGCCTGACTCACAGTGACATACATCCTCCAACAAGATCACACCTACTCCAACAAGGTCACACCTCCTAATATTGCCACTCTTTTGGGGGCCATTTTCTTTCAAACCACCACATCATTTGGGAGGAGAGAACTGCAATTGAGAAAATGCCTCTATAAAATCAGGCTGTAGGCAATCCTGTAGAGCCTTTTCTTATTTAGTAATTGATGTGAGAGGGCCCAGACCATTGTAGGTGGTACCACCCTGGGGCTAGTGGTCCTGAGTTCTATAAGAAAGCAGGATGAGCAAGTCACAGGGAGCAAACCAGTAAGCAGCTCCCCTCCATGGCCTCTGCATCAGCTCCTGCTTCAGCTCCCTGCCCTGCTTGAGTTCCTGCCCTAACTGCTTTTGATGATAAACTGATATATGGAAGTGTAAGTAAATAAACCCTTTCCTCCCCAAGTTGCTTTTGGCCATGGTGTTTCGTGTAGAAGAACTTTGGAACTTGGGGCTAGAAAGGCCATTGAGTGTTCAAAGTTTGGTGAGCTTTTCTGTGGGAATTTGGAACATTAGAATGTTGAAAGAAGTGCAGATAGTGGAGCCCTGGCTTACAAAGTTTCAGAGGAAAGCAAAAACTCTACTGGGCCTTTGTGTAAAGAATCTGTGGTGTCTGCTCAGTTGGAGCTGAAGAAGAACTGGATGCAATTAACAAGAGACCAGAACCATTAAACTAAAACCTTTGCTTTGCTGGGACAGTGGATGCTTGCCAGCTGGGGCTGAAGAGTCAGTTGTGATTAGGAAGAGGCTAGCATCATTAAGGTGAAATCTTCTAGGAAGTGCTTCCTTAGAGTCAGAACATAAAAGCTGTGTTCCAGAGGTGACCAAGGTTTTGCCTTGGTGTGGCAACTGAACTTGGTAGTTCAAGTGTCAGCCAGGTATTACTAGTTTTGAAGGCATGAAGGGGTCATGGAGAGCAGCTAGGGCTTGGCACTGTGTGGCAGGGCTGGAGTACCTGAAGAGAGCCCAGGAGAGGCTATTGGTGAAAGTGGAACCCAGATGGACAAGAGACCCCAGCATTTTGGAGATGCCAATACCATGGGATGACCACCAGGAACAGCAGCAACAGTAGTGTGGAACCATTGGAAACATACAAGACTAGCTGTGTGTGCTGCAGAGGGCAGTGCTGGAGAAGTAACCCAAGCTCCTTTGAGGAGCCTAGGAGATCATGAGTGAATAACAGATAATTGGACATTGTGTTATTTATACCTTTGGAGATTAGTTTTGCTTTGTTCAAATTGTGATTGTGCCCTCGTTCTTCCCTCTTGAAGTAAGAATGTATTTAACTTACATTTGATTTTACAGGAGCCCACAGTCAAACGACTAATTTTTAAAGAGATTTTAGATTTTAAAAGAAACTTCCAATTTTTAAAGAGACTTAATTTTAAAGTGTTTGAATTTGTAAAGACTGAGACTTTTGAAGTTTGTAAAATGTTCTATATTGTGATTTCGTTGTTAATGTGTGATCTTGGGGATGAACAAGAAAGGAAAGATTATGGCTTAACAGTGATATGTTTGCATGTCAGCTGACAAGAGGTCAATTGTACGGGCTAGTTTTATGTCAATTTGACACAAGCTAGAGTCATCTGAAAGGAGGGGACCTCAATTGAGAAAATGCCTCTATATAAGAGCAGGCTATAGAGCATTTTCTTAGTTACTGATTGGTGGCTTACCAGTTCTTACCCAGCGCCAAGTTGGGTCACCCACAACTGCCTGTAACTCCAGCTTGAGGGGATCCAATGTCCTCTTTGGCCTCTGCAGGCACTGGCATACACCTGACATGTGCACATAGCACCCCCCCCCCCCAGATACACACATGTACATGTAAGTTAAAAAGAAAATCTTTTAAAAAGTAGAATTAGTCATATTTTAGGTTTGAGGTTTTATTCTGGCAAGAGTTTTGAGGATTACTAATTGCTTTCCCATAAATAACTGCAAATAACAATAACTAAATTTTCCTTGCCTGAAACTAAGTAATAGGACAAGTGATGTGCAGTCTTAACATTCATATGTGCCTTTGTTTAGGTGATTCAAAATTAACTGGCAGTGCTGTTGGTTTGTTTGCTTACATTGCTGGGGGAATTGAATCTGGGGTCTTAGCATGCTGAGAAAAGCACTGAGCCACACTCAGTCTAATAATTTAAATTAGAATGTGTCTGTAAAAGCCTTTACAGAGTTTCTGCATTGTAAGAACTCACTGTGTCATAGCTATATCAGAAATATTGTTTGTTACTTGAGAAGTTTACATATAGAAAGATTGTACTATATTCTTCAGACTAGATTCTGGAGTCTTTTCTCTATCATGGCTTTCAACACGCTTTGTGCTTTAATAGTAAGAACACTGAGATAGCTAGTGTTCACTTGCTTCTGCACACAGATCTGTCCTTCCCAGTTACCTCCTTTTCTGGATGCTAGTAATGCCCAGAGGAGAATGGAGGGCTCTGTTCCTGCCTGATTTCCTTTACAGTCTCCTGGTGACCAGCCCCAGTACCCAAGGACTTTGCTCTCCTGTGTTTCTTGCCATCTGTTTGCTGGCTTCTCTATGTAGCACAGCCTCTTTTTTCGTGTTTAGTATATAGGCATGTTACTGCATAGGAGGCGTTTTCAAAGGAATGTGGATCTTGGCTTCCATGTCACCTAAGGACTGCCTGTATTTCTTTGTTTAGCTGAATTGTATAATTAGTGGCTCCTGTGTGATATTACCTGTCTCATTAGTGAAAATAGGCAATCATTTAATACTATTTTCACAGTGTCATTCATTCTTCAGCCTCACATTTTAAAAGCTTTTTTTTTTTTGTGAGTGTGTAAATGTGTGTGTGTGACTTGGGGGTGAGCACATGTACTCTGTGCAGCACCTGTGGAGATCAGACAGCTTGGAGAGTCATTTCTCACCTTCCACCTTGTAGGTCCCCAGAATTTAACGCACATCTACAAGGCTTGGCAGCAGGTACCCTTACCCCTGAGCCATCTCACTACCTAACTGTTGTGGAATATTAGTTGACGATGTGTTACATCTGTTTATGTTCTCGAATATTTGTTTAATGATGAAAAAGATGTGTTTCATTCTTTTATGTTGCATTTGTTTAACTCTGTGAAGCTGTGTTATTTTGCCTGACTAAAACACCTGGTTGGTTTAATAAAGAGCTGAACGGCAAGGCAGAAGAAAGGATAGATAGGGCTGGCAGCAAAGAGAATAAACAGGAGGAGAAATATGGGAGGGGGAGATCTAGGATCAAGGAAAGAGAAGAGGAGAAGGAGAGTAGGACATCAGGGACCAGTCATCCAGCTACACAGCCAGACATGGAGTGAGAAGGAAAGAAAAGATATGCAGAAATAGAGAAATGTAAAAGCCCAGAGGCAAAAGGTAAATGGGATAATATAAGTTAAGGAAAGCTGGCTAGAAATAAGCCAGGCTAAGGCCAAGCATTCATAAGAAAGAATAAACCTGCGTATGGTTGTTGGGGAGGGGATGGCGGGCCTCCCAAAGAGCAAAGAGCCAAAAGAGCAAAAGAGTAAAACAAACAAACAAACTTGACTTTGTTCAGGGCCCATGGATGCTAATCCCTCAACCTCTGTTTATTTGTAGGCTTTCTTACTCATCTATGAGGCCCTAAGTCATTTTCTTTGGGATTTATATAACAAAGTATACAGACTTCAACAGATACATAGTTCCACAGCTGGAAGGATCCATTGCCCATACGTTACTCCTATTTGTACCCATCAATATTCTTAGGCACCAAGAAGTACTATCTGATAATAATGAAATTTTTAGATTTAATGTTTTATATTAACAGGTAGGTGTGTACTGAAGGTCTACTTAGATCTTCCAAAGTCTTTATCTGCTCTCCTACGAAAGGTCTGTTTGCAAGTTGGATGTCTGACATTTGGAAATAATGTTTTAGGAAAAGATGACAATAAACTATCCTATAGCAACAGACATCTCTTCCAGTTTATACAACTTGGGATTGTTCTAATAGAATCCTGCCTTGTTTCTAAATAGTTATTAATAATGATAAATTTTTCAAGAAATCCTCACTGGCAACAAAGCTAAGAGTGTGCCACTAAGACAAAAGTAAAATCATGTTTCCCAGAGATGTGTAACTGTCTCCACTGTGTCATTAATGCTGTATTTTCTGTATCTTACCTAGTTAGAAGCTACCTGTCCAAGTTAGGGTTACTATTACTGTGATGAAACACCATGACCAAAGCAACTTGGGAAAGGGTTGATTTAGTTTACATTTCCATATCACTGTTCATCATCAAAGGAAGTCAGGGCAGGAACTCAAATAGGGAAGGAACCTAGAGGCAGGAGCTGATGCAGAAGTAATGGAGGGGAGCTGCTTACTGGCTTGTTCAACATGGCTTGCTCAGCGTGTTTTCTTTTTATAGAACCCAAGACTGCCAGCCCAGATGTGGCACCACCCACAATGGGCTGGACCCTCCCACATCAATCACTAATTTAAAAAAATGCTATACAGGCTTGCCCACAGCCTGATCATATGAAGGCATTTTCTCAACTGAGGTTCCCTCCTTTCAGATGATTCTACCTTGTATCAAGTTGACATAAAACTAGCCAGGACACTATGCTAATATGTTAGGGATTATTATTTTAAGGTGTGTTACTTTTGTTTATGTTGCATTTGTTTATCTCTGTGAAGTTGTGTTACTTTGTCTGTCTAAAACACCTGATGGTCTAATAAATAACTGAATGGCCAAGAGCAAGGCAGGAGAAAGGATAGGTGGGGCTGGCAGGCAGAAAGAATAAATAGAAGGAAAAATCTGGGAGGGGAAAAAAGAAGTAGCCAGAGAAGGAGGAGGACTCCAGGGGCCAGCCACCCAGCTACACAGCAAGCCACAGAGTAAGGTGTACAGGAATAGAGAAAGATAAAAGCCCAGAGGCAAAAGATAAATGAGATAATTTAAGTTAAGGAAAGCTGGCAAGAAATAAGTCAAGCTAAGGCTGGGCATTCATAATTAACAATAAGCCTCCATGTGTGGTTTATTTGGGAGCTGGGAGGTGGGCCCCCAAGGAGCAAAGAGTAAAAACAAACAACGACATTTTAGTGTACCACATGGCGCTCAAATTTCCATAGTGACTGAGAAAGCTTTGAAAAAAAAAAAAAGAAAGAAAAAAAAAGAGAAAAAGGACACAGCTCCTTTAAGGTGATATTCAGCTTCTAGTGATAAATAGAAACTAGAAACGACAAGCTAAGTAAAAACCACTTGTAGCAACACAAGTACCGGCTTCCATAGTTAGGAAGATTTAATGCAGTTTTTGGTTACAAACCTCTGAGCAGGCCGTGAGCTTTAGGCTTGGCTTTTATGACCTGAGAAATAGTCAGAGCCTGCTGAGAGAACCACAGAGAGGATCCAGGTGTAGGTTAGCAGTTTAAAGGTTTGCTCATATGGTCAGAAAGACTAAAGATCCTCATTAAAGGCAGGTTCAGACGGAAAAACCTTTAAACAGGTTCCAGTGTGTTTTACAGTGTGTAGGCTTAAGAAAGAAAAAGGGTATAGTATTGGTGAAATTATTAAAACCACTCCACATAGTTAAAAGGAGATTTATTTAATGTTGTAACTTACAAATTAAGGGATAGGTAGGTCGCAGGGTCTGGGGAAGGTGTATCACAGTCCAGTGGTGTTCTCTGGAGCTCTGCTCAGTCGACCTCCACCATTCAGGGTCCTGGAACAGAGAGAGCGCTGGCCCATCCAGATCTCGGGTCTCCAGGCGCCTCCCTTGGCCCCGCCTTGTAGGCGTGACAGTTGCTGAAGTCTCAATGGGGGTTGGAACTTCCAGATCAAAATTGGAATGGCTGCCCACTACATCTCCCCCTTTTTGTCTAAATAAGAAGGTTCTAACCTAATACAAGACTTTATACAAAGGAATGATTATCAAATATTATCCAGAAATAATGAGGGATAATTAGATGGAACTACAACCAATGCAAACAATATCAAGCAAGAAACACATACTAAAATCCAGAGAAGTATAGAGTATAGGTAAATGGCATGTTACAAAGATCATTCCAAAAGGTGTCCTATCCTAAAGAACCTGAATCTAATACTTAATATGTTCTATCTAAGGTTTTATATATATATATATATATATATATATATATATATATATATATATATACATATACACATACACACACACACACACACGCACACGCACACGCGCGCGCACACACACACACACACACACACACACACACACACACACACTAAGTTGTAACTATAACTGTTAGTCTTCAATCCCATCAAAGACCTGAGAAGGAATATAATGGTACCTGAGAAATGGTAGATGGATGCAAGCAACTTTTGGGAATCTTCCAAGAGTAGACCGAGACAGGTGGCAGCCTGGACAGTCACCTAATGTTTCTCAGCATTGTTGGTGCATTCAAATTGGCTACAGGCCTAGAGTATGTGACAGACCATTTTCAGAAGCAGGAATTCTGAAAGACCATCTTACCCTGTCTTGGCAGAGTACAGTGGTCGCTTTCCTTGTGTCCCGCTTGTCCAGAAAGGACAGAATTGCATTCGTACTGTCAGCAGTCGAGGCAAGGGCAGTTCTTTGCCCAGTAGGCCATTTTGTGCCAAGAAGACAAACTTCCAAATGGAAATGTCTTAGAAGCCCAACATTCTCTCAGGATCAAATTGGTGCAGCCAGGAGCAATTGTGTCTCAAGTCAACAGAATTCTAAGTTATTTAAATGCCATATTCTCTAGGTCTATGAAGTATTTGAAGATTACCTGTCCATCTGACCTATGTATCTGTAAATATGGATAACCTAACTAACAGAACTATAGAGATGACAAGCATAGGTGACTATAAATCTGTAAGTCTTATCTACCGAAATAATCTAAGGACTATGGCTTCACGTAAACAAGGTAAACAGTCTATAAGCAAATGTATGGTAAAGAACGATGACTTCAAAATTGTGAGAATACACAAGATATTTATAACAGAGGTAGGAATATATAGTGCGATATGCAATATGACATTAATCTTAAATATATATATATATCAATATATCGAATATCCTAAACAGAAGTAGAACATACATAAAGTATAGATATAAATTTACATTTGTATCAATATACAAATATTTCAAATAAGAGTAGAAATATATGTACATTATAACAAATATAGTTCTGCATTTGTATCAATATACAAATTATCTTAAATAGGAATTTAAAAATAGTTTACATTTGTATCAACATATAAGAATCCATAACAGTGCAAATTATCTAAGGCTGCTATTTTACTAAATTTGTTTATTAGTATATACAATAATCTACCATAATATCTTATACTTATCCATTCCATTTCTTCTTTTCCCTTTTTTTTTAGAATACTGAGTCTAATATTTTCTTCCACCCCAACCCTATAACCATCATCCATAACCCTGAGAATTATGAAACCTGAGGGAGAAGGGGCGTCGTTTTCTTAGAATTGCTTCCTGCTGTTTAGGGGGTGTTGTTATCTCTGTTGGGTACTCAGATAGTTAAATCTCAGTTAGACTAACTGTAGGTTCTGTAGCAAGTCTTAGAGTAATGGGTAAGATTGTCTGAAATTCTGGCAAGAAGTGTAGTATGATGATTACCATGGCATCATTCTGGATTGGGTAGAGTTGTTGTTGGGGCTCCATCTTCCTTCTGGAGACTTCCAAGAATGCTATTGGAAAAACTTATTTGTTATCAAAATGGAAGGTTTGGATTTAAAGAGGACATAGCATGTAAGAAAGGATTCTGAGAAATCAAGAGTAAGCATGGAGAGAATTAGAATCTAGAAGATAATGGTCCCTTTTTATTGGTTTTCTTCTGTCCCACACCAGAGGGCTCTTCTGATACAGGACTGAAGAATCTCTCAAACTTTTCTTTTAGCAATATGCTTGGGTTTAGAGGAGTGAGCCAATTCCAAAGCCAGCTTGGCTTATAATTGAATTGGAACCACAACTTTACTAGATTGATAGAGAGATAGATTTTAGACAGTGAGATTTTACCATGTGTAGATTGGTACCAATAGATTCTTTCTGCTGTAAACATCCGGATATCCAAGGCCTTATGATTTTTGGAAGATGGGTATTTCCATTATCCTTGAAAGACAAAAACAGAACCCTACCCCAACCTTTGATTGTTAAATTTTTCTTACAACTTGTAGAGATGTCACATTGGTGGATGATCTTTTACTTCTCCTCATCAAGGGGTTTTTCCTGTTTGAATCGAATTTTTATTAATTTTGTTGGTATCCATAGCTTTTCTTCTCCTGCAGAAACAAAGGCAAAACCCCTTCCCCAACATAGAAAATATCCAGGTTTCCATTCTGAGGTCAGCACATCCTTGAAATAAACCGGTTGGTTTAGCTCAGGAGTTTTGTCTGTCGTCCAATGTCTCTCCGCAGCTGTTGTTCCTTTCTCATCAGCATTGAGAAAATTCAAGGTTAATAAAGCACTATGCAATCTATTTCTAGGAGTCATTGTTACCTTTTGCTGTTTATTTAGCATATCCTTTAAAGTTCAATTGGATCTTTCTATGACTGCTTGGCCTGTGGGATTGTGTGGTATACCTGTGACATGCTTTATATTGTAATAAGCAAAGAATTGTCTCATTTTATTGGAGACATATGCTGGGGCATTGTCTGTCTTAATTTGTACAGGTATTCCCATGATGGCCATAACTTCTAATAGGTGTGTAATCACAGAATCAGCCTTTTCAGAACTCATAGGAGTTGCCCATTGAAATCCTGAATAGGTGTCAGTGGTATGATGTTAAATCCTGAATAAGTGTCAGTGGTATGATGTACCTACTTTAATCTTCCAAATTCTGCAAAATGAAACACATCCATCTGCCAAATTTCATTTCTTTGTATACCTTTTGGATTGCTCCCTGCAGGTAATGGAGTTTGGTTATGGATGGAACAAGTAGGACATTTTTTCACAATATCCTTAGCCTGTTGCCAAGTGATAGAGAAATCCTTCTTCAAACCTTTGCTGTTTACATGGTATTTCTTATGATATTCTGAGGCTTCTAGCACATTACCTATTAGTAACTGATCAATCTCATCATTACCTTGTGCTAGAGGTCCTGGCAGACCTGTATGGGATCTGATATGTGTTATATATATAGGATGTTCCCTTTTTCTGATGATTTCCTGCAATTGTATGAATAATGAAGTTAATTCTGTATTATCAGGAATAAATTCAGCAGTTTCAATATGTAAAACAACTCTCTCTGCATATTGAGAGTCAGTGACTATATTGAGGGGTTCTGTGAAGTCCATCAGTACAATAAGAATGGCATACAGTTCTGCTTTTTGTACAGAGCTGTATGGACTTTGTACCACCTTACTTAAGTCTCCTGATTTATATCCTGCTTTCCCTGATTTATTTGCATCAGTATAGAATGTGAGGACTCCAGAAATTGTCTTTTGTCTTACAGTGTGAGGAAGGACCCATTCAGTCTTCTTTATGAATTCTATTCTCTTGCTTTTGGGATAGTGGTTATTAATCTCTCCCAAAAAGTTACTGCAGGCTCTCTGCCAGTATTCATTATCTTTCCATAGTGATGAAATTTCCTCATTAGTTAAAGGTACTACAATTTCTGCTGGGTCCATTCCTGTCAACAGGCGAAGTCTTAATTTACCTTTTTGAATCAAATCAGAGATCTTTTCTATATAAGTCTTTAATTTCTTATTTGGTTTACGTGGTAGGAATATCCATTCCAATATAATATCTTCCCTCTGCATTAAAATACCTGTTGGGGAATGTCTGGAGGGGAGTATGACCAGAATGCCTTTAAGTTCTGGATTCACACGGTCCACATGTGCTTCTCGAATTTTCTTTTCTACTAGAGCCAATTCCTTCTCAGCTTCGGCTGATAATTCTCTTGGACTATTTAATTCTTTGTCCCTTTCTAGAGTATTAGCCAAATTTTGTAGTCCATCTTTGGGTAATCCTATGATACCCAGTAAGTTGGAAATGCTTCCTAATAACTTTTGAAAATCATTAAGAGTCTTCAATCGATCTCTCCTTAGTTGTACCTTTTGGGGTCTAATTTTTTGTAGCTCTATCTTATATCCTAAGTAATTAATAGAATCTCCTCTTTGTATTTTTTCAGGAGCAATTTGCAGTCCCCAGCAAGGCAAAACTTTTTTTACTTCTTCAAACTTGCTTTCTAATGTATCTAACTTTGGATCAGCTAATAGGATATCATCCATATAAGGATAAATTATGGATTGTGGAAACTTTACACAAATTATCTCCAATGGTTTCTGCACAAAGTATTGGCACAAAGTAGGGCTGTTTAATATTCCCTGTGGCAGGACCTTCCATTGATATCTCTTGACTGGCTGAGAATTATTATAGTTAGGTACTGTGAAAGCAAATTTTTCTCTATCATTTTCTTGTAAGGGTATGGTAAAGAAACAGTCTTTTAAGTCAATAACTATTATAGGCCATTCTTTGGGTAGCAGAGAGGGCAAGAGCATCCCAGTCTGTAGGGAGCCCATTGGCTGAATTACTTTATTAATAGCTCTCAGATCTGTCAGTGTTCTCCAATTACCAGACTTTTTTAAAATAACAAATATAGGAGAATTCCAAGGGCTGGTAGATTCTTCAATGTGTTGAGCATTTAACTGCTCTTGAACCAGCTGTTCTAAAGCTTGTAGCTTCTCTTTTGTCAAAGGCCATTGTCCAACCCAGATAGGTTTATTAGTTAGCCATTTTAAAGGTAAGGCAGTTGGTACTTCTGAGAGTTCAACAACAGTCGTGCTCTGTTTGTGAACAGCCTGAATGGTTGGTGACTGATTTTTATAGCATGTCATGATATTATTCCTAGAAACATGCATTAGTCTGTATTCCTTTTCTGAAAGTGTAGGAATTTTAATCTGGGTATTCCACTGTTGTAACAGATCTCAGCCCCAAAGATTTACTGCTACATTTGCTACATATGGCTTCAGCCTTCCTCTCTGTCCTTCTGGCCCTATGCATTCAACCCATCTCGAACTCTGTTTTATCTGAGACAGGGTGCCAATCCCTAAAAGTTGGAAATCTACCTCTTGAAGAGGCCAATTCGGATGCCATGATTTTGGTGTAATTATAGTCACATCTGCACCTGTGTCTACCAGACCCTCCAGAACCAGGCCATTATTTCGAATTCTAAGCTTTGGTCTTTATTCATTTATGGAAGTCTGCCAAAATATGTGTTTTATAGTGTTCTTTGTAAACTGTGATCCATCTATCAAAGCTGTTTTATCATCCATTGCAGTATCGGTTCTTACATTAGGCATTGGTTTATTCAATTGTCCTGGAGAGGAATTTCTTCCACAGTGGCTGGGAATGTTCATACTGCGTTTGAGTTGGGGGCCTGCAAGAGGCCCCCTGAGGCATTTCCTGCCAGTAAAGGGTTACCTTGTATATCTATTTTTGATCTGCACTCACTGGTCCAATGTTGGCCTTTGCCACATCTTCTACATAATCCAGGAGGTGGTTGGGGTCTCCTGTTTAGGCTATTCCTAAAAGGAGTATTACTTCTAGGAGTATCCCACGTACAGTTTTTACTTATATGACCTGGTGTACCACATTTAAAACATTTGGTACTACGGGGCTTTCTTTCACCTCTGGGATTTGTCTCTCCTATCCAAGCCTCATTACTGTAGTTAAGAGACTCAACACCATTAGTATATTGAATCCATTCTTCCAAAGGAGCTGATCTGATCTGATCTTTAATGGTGTAAGTATTCTTCTGCATTCTGCATTAGCATTGTCGAATGCCAAGGACTCAGTTAATACTTTTCTTAATTCTTTATCTGACACAGCTCTTGTTATAGCTGTGTTCAGTCTTTTTAAAAAATCAGTGAAGGGTTCGTGCGGTCCCTGAAATATCTTTGTGTATACCTCAGTTGGTTTTCCAGGTTCTGGAATTTTTTTCCCAAGCATTTAGAGCTGCTGTATGGCATAGGGATATTGTATGGTCATCATAAGTGGCTTGTACATTCCTGTCAGCGAAACATCCCTCAGCAAGTATTTGATCTTGGGAGATCACAAAACCTCTGATTTTACCTTGTTCTAAATTTTTTGCCTCTTCTCTCAACCAGCTTTTCCACTGTAACTGCTGGCTATATTCTAGAACAGCTGAAATTAACTGATGCTAGTCATCTAGAATGATTCTATGTGAGGTAGACCACGAATTTAACATCTGTTTTACGTATGTGGAGTGTATCCCATACATAACTACTGCTTCCTTTATATTTTTAAAGTCCCTTGTTGAAATTGGTTGTAGTGTATATGTCATATGTGGCTCAGGGTGTGTGTCATCTGCTGGCTTCTCATGGGTGATAACAGGATAAGCCATTGTATGAGAGCCATTTGGAGATGTTACAACCTCTATGGTCTTGCCCTTCTGCTTATTAGGTACCTTGTCATGTTTATTGAGAGTTTCTTCCAGGGCTTGCAAATGAGCACCTAGGGTCTGCTCTAGGGAGTAAACCTCCTCTCTTGCAAGGGATTCCAGATTTCTCATGGAATCATGGAAGTTTTTATGTTCTTCTGAAACACATGATTCCATGGACCTTATCTTATCAATTAACAATAATCTTTCTTCCTTATATACTGTCTGAGTAACCACAACTTCACTCTGGAGAGTTAGTGTTCTATCCATTAAATATTTATATTTATTATCAGTAAAATTAATTTTGGGTACAAGCCTGTTTTATAAATCCTGATTAGCAGATTCTAGAGAAAGAATCTTTTTCTGTAAGCTTTCATTGCTATCTTTGAAAGCCTGTAAATCCTGGTTAGCAGATTCCAGAGATAGAATCTTTTTTTCTGTAAGTTTTCATTGCTATCTTTTAAAGCAGCTTCCAGAAAGAGAATCTTTTTCTGTAAGCCTTCCTTGCTATCTTTTAAAGCCTGTATCAGTCCCAATAATGACTCATCTTTGTTCTTGTTATTAAACCAGTGTTTGAACACTGTGTGAATTATTATGATAAATGCCAAAATGGTACAGGCCAGATATGCCTTAGGAAGGTCGTATATTTCCAGGAAGATGTCATTCATCATACAGGTGAAAAGGTTTTTAAATTCTTGTGAGGTAATGTTGTCAGCCATATTACAAGAATTACTCAAAATTTGTTAGTCAATTTTAAGATATAAAATTATCAAGTACTTTTACTTGAAATAAGACACTGCTTTGCCTATATTACCTTTCCACGGTTCTGGGGGTGTAGTAGGACTTTTCAGCCAGAAGGTGGCATTGGTACAGCTCCAAAGCAGGGCCTGCTGGCGACCTTGGCTGACCACAGCTAAAGGCAGGAATCCAGATGGTGGGGAGCCGGAGCCGGCACTATGGGAACAGGGGAATACCTCACTCACAGCGGTTTTTCGCTGGTCTGGGGGCTAAGCTAGGGAACTGAGAACGGACTGCTCCCTTTTTCAGGAATGGAACCATGTAGGCATTCCCTGGTTATATGTAACTTTGCAGGCGAGTTTAGGTACCTGCCAGCCGGGGAGGAAGCTGAGGTTGGGAGCCACCTAGGCCTTTGGAATTTGCCCCACGTGAGCACCAGATATTGGTGAGATTATTAACGTAGTTAAAAGATTTATTTAATGGCATAACTTACAAATTAAGGGATAGGTAGGTCACGGGGTCTGGTGAAGGTGTATCACAGTCCAGTGGTGTTCTCTGGAGCTCTGCTCAGTCGACCTCCACCATTCAGGGTCCCGGAACAGAGAGAGCGCTGGCCCATCCAGATCTCGGGTCTCCAGGTACCTCCCTTGGCCCTGCCTTGTAGGCGTGACAGTTGCCGAAGTCTCAATGGGGGTTGGAACTTCCAGATCAAAGCTGGAATGGCTACCCACTACAGTATAGTCATAGAAAAAAAATGAACAGTTTATAAAATAAATTCTTTAAAGAGAGAGTAAAAGAAAAAAGCCATGTAAGGTGAGAAATACACAGGGAGTCTGGATCCTGTTATTGTGTTGATTTTGAATTTTTTGATTGTTGAAAAGCAAAGGACAGCTGCAAAGAGACCTGGAATTGAAAGAGGGACTGTTGAAATAAATCAGGCTATAAACTTTAGGAATGCCTTAACTTTTAAAAATTTAGAAAATACATTTGTCAAATGGAAATAAAAAATGCTTTGGAGTTTTGTTCCCACAGGGGATGGAAGGCTGTGGATTCCTTCAGGGTTAATGTGGATCAAGATTGATCATGGGAGACCTCCTGAATTTTGACAGGTGATATCTATCAACAATGGTTACTGCTCGTCTTCCCAGGACTTGGTCATTATCTCAGAATTTTCTCAAGGACCCCTAAAGATGCCTTTGCCCACAGCCAGCAGGAAGCAATTTAGAGAAAACTATGCCCACATTCCTAAGTGTTGGGGAGAGTCGGTGGTTTTTGGTTACTTGGTGGGTTATGGATGTTTGTTATCATTTAGAGGAATATAGAATCTTGATACAAATTTAAAGTTATTTTTGTTACACTATATATATGTTTCTACTCTTGTTTAAAGGATTTTTTGTATATTGAAGCAAATCTAAGGTTGTTTTTGTTACCACATATTGTATATATGTTTCTACTCTTGTTTAAGGTATTGTACCTATGCAGTTCACTTAAAAGTGTAAGGTGAAGTACTCATTTTTGAAAGCTATCATCATAAACTATATAGGACAATCAAGAAACATAGGTCAGTAGTTAGTCATTTATAACAATCAAATTTAAAGATATGTTAGGTATGTTTTCTAGGTTAAATAGATATATTTTAGATAGATAGCCTTCAAATACTACAAAGACCTATAGAATATGGCATTTAAAATGTTTTGTTGATTTTAAGTTTTTCATGACAATGAGACACATCTGTTCCTGGGTGTACCAATTTACTTCAGAGATGATGGGCATTGAAGAAACTCCATAGGAATTTGCTTCATTGTGGTAAGGTTAGCCACTTATCAAAGAAATTGTTCTTGCCTTTGATGCTGACAATGTGCTGTGCAGACTGGACATGCAGGACACACAAGCAAAAGACTGTTGAACTTTGTCAAAACAAAGGCAGGACAGATCTTTAAAATTCCTGCTTCACAGAAGAGTCTGCCAGATACTCTGCAGGACACAGAGAAAAGTGACTGATGAACATTGCCAATACAAGGCAGGATAGTCCTTCAAATTTCCTGCTTCACTGAGAAGTCTGCCTGATACTCTAGGCCTGTAGGCTGAAGACAGATGCCCCAATGTTGTAGAAGGAACTCTGGGTGACTGTCCAGGCAGTCAGATATTTCTGTCATTGCTAGAGTTTTGAAAGTTGTTTGCAGTGCACTTTTTGTTTACTCAAATAATATTATCCTCTGGGGTCTTTGATGGAGTTGATGACTAGATAGTTATAGTTATGCAGTTTTCCTTAGATATGAAATTAAATTAGGTATAAATTAGAAAGTAAATTAGGTATAAAATTTTGGATTCACTAAGATAAGACAGATAATGCATTATTTTCTCTGAATATGCTAACTACAGATGGACAGAATATTGGGAATGAATGCTTACTTGATAACTGTTTTGTTGTGTATAGTTTCACTATGTTAAAGTTAAAACCTTTCTTTTTATTTAGACAGAAAGGGGGAAATGTTGGGGAATATTATTTTAACATGTATTACTTTTGTTTATGTTGCAATTGTTTAACTCTGTGAAGCTGTGTTACTTTGCCTGTCTTAAAACATCGATGGTCTAATAAATAACTGAATAGCCAATAGCAAGGCAGGAGAAAGGATAGGCAGGGGTGATAGGCAGAGAGAAAAAGAATGGATAAATCTTGGAGGGGAAAAAAGAAGTAACCAGAGAAGGAGAAGGAATCCTGGGGCTAGCCACTCAGCTACACAGCAAGCCACAGAGTAAGGTATACAGAAATAGAGAAAGATAAAATCCCAGAAGCAAATGATAAATGGGATAATTTAAGTTAAGGAAAGCTAGCAAGAAATAAGCCAAGCTAAGGCCGGGCATTTATAACTAAGAATAAGGTTCCATGTATGGCTTATTTGGGAGCTGGGTGGCGGGCCTCTAAAAATAGTAAAAAAATAACCAACAACACTAATAAGTACTCATTTTTATAATTCCTGATAGTGCAAATTTATATCATCCATTGTGGTGAGATAGAGTGACAGCTGTCATAGGACCTAAGCCAGGAACTCCATTGCTAACAAATATCTTTGTAACTATGGGTATCCACTTTATTTTCCCGGTTTTGGATCTCAATTACTCATTTGTCACATTGAGATATTGGCACCTTCTTAGTTATAAAGGGAATATAGCAATTATTTTATATTATTTATATTATTATAGCAAAATAATACTCAAGGAAGCTTTTTATAGCTGGAAAGCACCTATACCCCCATGGAGGTGTTGCTCTCTGAACAGGAAGTTTTAAGCATAGATTTCATAGAAGAGGATTGAGGAGAGGAGAGGAGATCCCTACATTTCCTCAGCATGGGCAGAACTGAACTGGCATCATTACAGAAAAGACTTGGAGGGTCGTGAATTCTAATATGAATAGTGGGCTTTTAGTAAAGTGGAGACAGCAGTGACAACAAAGATCACGTGTTTGGTAGATAGGGCACGGTTTAGATAATTCCCTTCTGCTCTCACCGTAGAAAACTGCCCTTCTTGAGTGGTCCATTTTTCTACCACTGTACAAAGGGGTTTTCAGATAGTTCTGGAACTCCTGGATTGCCCAAGGCAGATTCCAGATTATACAAACCATAGCCCTCCTACTCAGACTTCATGTGGAATAACATTCTGTGATGTTTTACAAGCCCTGAAGGTACATGGCAACTGGGAACTTCAAAATTTCTTTGTAGATAAAAAGAAACAGGTTAAATTAAGTTACAAGAGCTAGTGGAACAAGTATTAGAACAAGGTCAAGCATTCATTACTAATAAGAAGTCTCCATGTCATGATTGGAGCTGGTTAGTGGCCCCAAAGAAAGCCTGCTACAAGGAAACAGCAAGAGCACACCGAGATGGCAGGAGGCTTTGAAACTTCCAAGCCCACCCCCAAGGGTACACTTCCCCAGCAAGGCCATACCTCCTAAGCCTCCCCAAACAGCATTACCAACTGCAGTTCAAATATTCAAATGCCCAAGAATATGAGGGACATCTTACTCAAACCACCACATTCTACTCCCCAGCCCCAAGAGTCTCATGGCCATATCATAATGCAAAGTGCTTCCAGTTCAACTTAAAAATTCCCTGTAGTCTTAGACTGAAATTTTTTGAGACTCAAGGAAATCTCTTAACTGCAATGCCTTGTAAAATCAAAAAGCTAATTAAATAATTCCAACATACAATGGCAGGGGATATATATTACCCTTCCAATAGGGATAAATTAGGGCATAGTGAGGAAATATTGAACCAAAACCCAGCAGGGCAAACATCAAAATTTCTAGCTTCATATCCAGTGTCAAAGGGCTTAGATGGCTCTGTCCTTCCAGCTTTGCTGCCTACAACACACTTCTAACCTTTCCTAGGCTGGTTCTTCACCCTGTATGCAGCTCTCCTTGGAAGACATCCCACATCCCTGGCATTGTCAACATTTTGAGGTCTCCACTGAAATTCAGGATTCAACTTCACAGGTTCATGAGATAGCCTCTCAGAGCCTTCATTCAGGGACTCCCCTGTCACATGTCTGGCCTCAGTGGTTCTCAGATTCCACAGAGGAAGGTTCCACAACTTCTTTACTCATGTATCCCTCATGACTATAAAGCCAGAGCCTGTGAACACTTCCAGCTTCAGCTGCCAGCTTGGGATGTACCCTGGCTTCTTAAATCACAATTGCAGCAGCTTTTACTTGTTGTTCCTTTCTAAGAGCAGAATATTCCTTAGGTCTTCTCCTTCTATAAGTTGGAAGCTTACCTGAGTGGAATCTTGCCCTAAGGATGCTCCTCCCTTTATTCCAATGCAGCTTTGGCCCATCCTTAATGACACTAATCTTAACAGTGTTCAGACTCTCTTCTAGCAAAAGCCTTGGCTATAACATTAAGCTTTCCAATGGCCATTTTCTCTCCAAACTATACATTTTTGTATTATTTCTGTCCCACTTGCTCTTTCTTCATTATAGTCGTGCATAAGTATAATTACTAATAACCGTGTGACAGAGTCAATACTAGGCTGTCTTGAAATCTCCTCCACCAAAGAAATAGTCCATTACTTTTTAATTTAGCTTCATGAAAGTTCTTAGAATGTAGGCAAAAAAGAGCCACACTTTTTGCCAATATCAACAACAGTCCTCTAGCCCTGTTGCTAATATTGTTCCCCTCGAAAACTTCTTGAGTTTGGCCTCCACAGTCTTCATCACTCTCGGCACTACTGTCTTCTAAGATCCTACTAGGATGGCACCTTGATTTCTGCTTACAATGTTCAACTGATTTCCTAGTCCAAATTTTTGTGTTCTTTACCATTCGCCAAAAACAAGAAACAATGTGATCAAGTCTGTCACAGCAATAGCTCAGTCCTTGGTACCAACTTCTGTTCAGTTACGACCTCACTGTTGTGATGAAACACCATAACCAAGGTGACTTATAGAAGGAAGGGTTTATTTTAGCTGATGGTTCCAGAGGGATAATAGTCTGTCACCATCATATGGGAAAGTGTGGCAGCAAGCCCAGGCATGGTGGCAGAAACAACTGAGGGAACACTGGGGGTGGCAGGAGGCTTTGAAACCTCATATCCTGTCCCAAGTGACACACTTCTGGCAGCACCATACCTAGGAGTGTCCTCATCAACTGAGGACTAAGTATACAAATGCCCAGGAATATGTGGGACATCTTACTCAGGCTATTGCAAAAAGATGCTGCAACTTGCCTAAAATAGAATTAAACTTTCCACAATACTTTTTATCTGAAATTGTCTTTATCAGGTATCATGTTTAATAATACCAATAGTGTCTAATCATGCCTCAAGTCATGTTTTTCTTTGAAAGGCATATATTCAGGACTGTGAAGATAGCTCAGTGGGTAAAGGTGCTTGCGTCCAAACCTGACAATCTGAGTTCAGTTCTGGACACACATAATGGACTGAGAGTACCAACTACTGCAAGTTCTCTGATTTCCACAAATGTACACATGCAGACACACACACACACACACACACACACACACACAATATATATATATATATATATATATATATATATTGTGATAAAAAGGCACATGTTCTGTTATGAGCTGCAGGATTGTAGTAAGAATTCAGCTGAATATGGTAAAGCTGAATCTGGAAAAATTAAGGCATTCTTCCAGAGGATTAAGCCAAATATCAAGGAGTATTTGGTGTTATTCGGCTTTTAATAAAGCAGCTGTTTCCTGCTATGAATTTCATGTGTGTTCATAACTTCCCCAAGAACTTTTAACAGTGTATTTTACCTGAAATTCTTCTCAAGCATCCTAGGCCAAAACGGCAGTCTCCTGAATTAAGGTAAACATCCTTCTGGAGACACCAGCCTAAGAGACAAGTGCATAGCTTTGTTTCTTGTGCAAATGAAGTTTATACCCTCCTTTCTCTCACAGCCCAAATGGCATGAGGCAATTGACTCAAAACAAAAGGTTCTGCATACCAGGTGCAATGTAGCTATGAGGCAGGTTTCCTAGCTCCAAGCAGAGTCACCCAGCCCTGCCAGGATATGGTGGCATAGGAAAATAGAGGCAATTTTATTTTAATGACTTATAGTCTCTTTTACCTAACCACTTGTAAGATTGTAGTTTGAACACATTTATGATAGACTTGTAACATTTCACCTAACCACTTACAAGAATGTATTTTGAGCACAACTTCCCTTTCTGACTTACTCCAGGCCTTATCTGACCCTGTCTCCTCTATTCACTCCCCTTTGGGGTTGCACATGAAACTGGGTATCACTGCTCTTTTTTTTTTTTTTTTTTTTTTTTTTTTTTTTTTTTTTAATTTTTATTTTGCAATACAATTCAGTTCTACATATCAGCCACAGATTCCCTTGTTCTCCCCCCTCCCGCCCCCCTCACCTTCCCCCCAGCCCGCCCCCCATTCCAATCTCCTCCAGGGCAAAGCCTTCCCCACAGACTGAGATCAACCTGGTGGACTCAGTCCAGGTAGGTCCAGTCCCCTCCTCCCATGCTGAGCCAAGGGACCCTGCATAGGCCCCAGGTTTCAAACAGCCAACTCATGCAATGAGCACAGGACCCGGTCCCACTGCCTGGATGCCTCCCAAACAGATCAGGCCAATCAACTGTCTCACCCACTCAGAGGGCCTGATCCAGTTGGTGACCCCTCAGCCATTGGTTCATATTTCATGTGTTTCCGTTTGTTTGGCTATTTGTCTCTGTGCTTTATCCGACCTTGGTCTCAACAATTCTCTCTCATATAAACCCTCCTCATTCTCACTAATTGGACTCCCAGAGATCCACCTGGGGCCTAGTCATGGATCTCTGCCTCCAGGTCCATCAGTAGTTGGATGAGGTTTCTAGCACGACAATTAGGGTGTTTGGCCATCCCATCACCAGAGTAGGTCAGTTCGGATTGTCGCTCGACCATTGCCAGCAGTCTGTTGTGGGGGTATCTTTGTGGATTTCTGTGGGCCTCTCTAGCACTTTGTTTCTTCCTATTCTCATGTGGTCTTCATTTACCATGGTCTCCTATTCCTTGTTCTCCCTCTCTGTTTTTGATCCAGCTGGGATCTCCCACTCACCCAAGCTCTCTTTCCCTCGACCCTCGCCCTTCACTACCCCCACTCCTGTCCAGGCTGTTCATGTAGATCTCATTCCATTTCTCTGTCGTTGGGCGATCCCTGTGTCTTTCTTGGGGTCCTGTTTTCCAGGTAGCCTGCCTGGTGATGTGAGTAGCAGTCCAGTCATCCTTGTTCCACATCTAGTATCCTGTTATGAGTGAGTACATACCATGTTTGTCTTTCTGAGTCTGGGATACCTCACTCAGGATGATTTTTTCTAGATCCATCCATTTGTCTGCAAACCTCATGATGTCATTGTTTTTCTCTGCTGAGTAGTATTCCATTGTGTATATGTACCACATTTTGTTTATCCATTCTTCAGTTGAAGGGCATCTAGGTTGTTTCCATGTTCTGGCTATTACAAACAACGCTGATATGAACATAGCTGAACAAGTGCTCTTGTGGTGTGGTTGAGCATTCCTTGGGTATATGCCCAAGAGTGGTATAGCTGGATCTTGGGGGAGATGGATTCCCAATTTTCTAAGAAATCGCCATATTGATTTCCAAAGTGGTTGTACAAGCTTGCATTCCCACCAGCAGTGGAGGAGAGTTCCCCTAGCTCCACATCCTCTCCAGCATAAGGTGTCTTCAGTGTTTTTGATCTTAGCCATTCTGACAGGCGTAAGGTGGTATCTCAGAGTTGTTTTGATTTGCATTTCCCTGATGATTAGGGATGTTGAGCAATTCCTTAAATGTCTTTCAGCCATTTGAGTTTCCTCTGTTGAGAATTCTCTGTTTAGTTCTATAGCCCATTTCTTAATTGGACTGTTGGGCATTTTGATGTCTAATTTCTTGAGTTCCTTATATATTCTGGATATCAGTCCTCTGTCAGATGTGGGATTGGTGAAGATCTTTTCCCATTCTGTAGGCTGTCGCTTTGCTTTGTTGACCGTTTCCTTTGCCCTACAAAAGCTTCTCAGTTTCAAGAGGTCCCACTGATTGATTGTTTCTCTCAGTGTCTGTGCTACTGGTGTTCTATTTAGAAAGTGGTCTCCTATGCCAATGTGTTCAAGACTACTTCCTACTTTCTCTTCTAGCAGGTTCAGAGTAGCTGGATTTATGTTGAGGTCCTTGATCCACTTGGACTTAAGTTTTGTGCACGGTGATAGATATGGATCAATTTGCAGCCTTCTACATGTTGATATCCAGTTTTGCCAGCACCATTTGTTGAAGATGCTTTCTTTTTTCCATTGTGCACTTTTGGCTTCTTTGTCAAAAATTATTTGTTCATAGGTGTGCGGATTAATGGGACCTTGGAAGCTTTGCACTGTATTGTAAGAGGATGCTGGTAAGGGAGAGAACTGTTCTGGGAGAGGAACAGGAAGGAACCACAATGGAGAAGAACAAGGATGAAGATGAGGACAGAGATGGAAAAGAGTTGGAATTGTTAGAGGGTAAGAGGAGAAGGGACAGGGGGAGTTAAGTATAAGTACAGAATTGAAGCTGTATAGATAGAATTTAATCTCAGAGGAATAAAGTAGACAGATGAAAGAACCTGATGTACTTAGATTATTTTCCTGCAGATTATTCCCGCCATTAGTAGTATCTCTTCTGGGCCCCTGGGAAGGAAACTAAGAGGCAGGATCTCAATAATTTCTAAAAATGTTCTTGTCGACTCTGTGAGTTCAAGAAAGAACCAATTAACACATTTAAATCTTTGTCCCTTTAGGAGCCTGAGGGGTATAATATAAGCCCAGCTTAAACTTGGTTTGGTTTGTAACATATTCCTTTCAATATATGTATATATGTATACATGGATATTCTTTGTAAGAAAATTCATTTTTAGTGTAAAATTCTATCAGTGACCTAGACAAAATAATTAAATTTGTCTTTCAATCTGGGGGTTTCAGTTTGGCTCATCTCTTTAGTTTTGCTTCGTTATATAAAGTAGAGAGAAGCAAGCTAGAAGACTGAATGTTGTATATAATCCAACAGAGTTTATAAGAAGTAATTGGGAATCTGCTGTATATACAAGTCAGCAAGTTTACTGAGATAGTCACCATATTTGTGTGTGATTCATTACATTTGAGATAATTAGCCACAAAAGTCTAGTGTTCCATTTTCCCAAAGTGCGGTGTGCTGGCTAGTTTTATGTCAACTGAACATAGGTTAGGGTCATTTGGGAAAGAGGAACTTCAGTTGAGAAAATATCCCCACCAAATTGGCCCAAAGACAAGCCTGTAGGGCATTTTCTTAATTGATGTGGAAGGGCTCAGCTCACTGGGAGCGGTGACATTCCTGGGCTGGTGGTTCTGGGTTGTATAAGAAAGCAGGCTGGGAAAGCCATGGGGAACAAGGCAGTAAGCAGCACTCTTCCATGGCTTCTGCTTCTGTTCCTGCCTTGTTTTTCCTGCAGTGGATTCCCTGGGTGATGGGCTACAAGCTGTAACATAAAATAAACTCTTTCCTCCCCAAGTTTATTTTGGTCATGATGCTTTATCACAGCATGTCAAGACAGTGTGTCATGTTAATTTTAGCTTTGTTCTGAGATTGCCACCTTCTCTTAGGGGATAAAATATTCTAACTTGGGATCTGGAAACTTTTTGCTTTATTTTGGGTAATTTTTTTTCATTTATTTTGTGTGTTAGAGGGAATTTTGTACATATGCCACAGTATCCTTTTGAGGGTCAAAGAAAAGCCCACAGAAGTCGGTCTTCTCCTTCTACCTTGTGAGTCCTCAGGTTGGGAGGCTTGGTAGCAGGATCCTTTACCCACTGAGCTATTTTCCTGGCCCTGCAGATAAGACTTTCTTTCTGTGTATTACATGGTATTACATGTGCATGTGACTTGATCAGAAATATATCTGATAAGGAGCTAAAACTTAAAACATTTCAATTCATTCAGTGGGGTTTTGCCACATATAACTAGGGTTGAGGATTCTTGGGACACATGCCTTTAGTCCTCTTAAGTCCTGCAGTGTGTACGTGGGAGTATTTACTTTCCATGTGGAGCAGTTCAAGATTAAGTGCATATAAATCTAAGTGACAGGTTGATGTTGGAGATAATTGGCTTGATGTTAGGAGAGGCGATACTGGAACTGATTTGGACATTCATTTGTGCTGTTTATGTTTTGGCCTTTCAGAATGGTATTCAGATATTCCTACTTGGTGTAATTGAGTTAAATAATTGCCAACAACTTTTATTCCTACATTTTTATATTTAAATAATCCAAATATATGGGATTCTATAGTGAGTCTTTCTTGTCGGACTTTCTTTGGACTGCCAGCCCCCAAATAATGACATGGAGACTTATTATTAATTATGAAGGCTTGGCCTTTAGCTTAGATTTGTTCCTGACTAGCTCTTATAATTTAAGTTAACCTGTTTGTATTAATCCGTTCTGCCATGTGCCTCGCAACCGTTCCATCCCAAATAAACACACAGAGGCTTATGTTAATTATGACTCCCTCTGTGTCTCACTTGCATCTCATGCCTGAGTTCCTCTCTCTGCTTGGAAGTCCCTCCTATTCTCTCCTGCCTAGCTATTGGCCATTCAGGTTTTTATTAAACCGGATGCCTTAGGCAAGTGAGATAAAACAGACACATTTTCACATAGTGTGATCAAATATCCTGCAACAGAATTTATACTTCATTTTTAAAAGAAGTGCCAAATAAGATTATGTGCTTTGTACCTCACTAGATGGTTAGTAGTCTAACAGACCACATACCAAATGATATTTTAAGTACAGAAATAGTAAATTCATACTTTAGATCCTCTTTGTTATTAAAAGAATTTATCAGGAAAGCAAACATTTCTGAGTTTTATCTTTTGCTAATTTTTTAGTTAGAACATGAAGTAATGGGTCTCATGAAATTTTCTTTTCTTTCTTTTTGTTTTTGTTTTTTTGAGCCAGGGTTTCTCTGTGTATCCCTGGCTGTCCTGGAACTCACTCTGTAGACCAGGCTGTCCTCAAACTCGGAGGTCTGCCTGCCTCTGCCTCCTGAGTGCTGAGATTAAAGGCGTGTGCCACCATGCCTGACTCATTGTGACATTGTCATTTCATACATGCATATAATAACTGTAGCCAGAAGTTTTCCTGTGTCCTGCAACCGTTCCGTCCCAAATAAACACACAGAGGCTTATGTTAATTACAAAGTGTTTAGTCTGTGGCTCAGGCTCATTGCTAGCTAGTTCTAACATCTTAAATTAACCCATGTCTATTGATCTATATTTTACCATGTAGCTGTAGCATTACTGGTGTGCTGACATCTTGCTCCTTGGGTAGCTTGATGGTGTCTGCTGCTAACTCTGCCCTTCTCCTTGTCTCTCTGCTTGGATTTCCAACCTGGCTCTTATCCTGCCTTACCATAGGCCAAAGCAGCTTTATTTGTTAACCAATTGGATCAACATATATTCACATCATACAAAAAGACCATCCCACAGCATATAACTATATTTTGTTCTTATTTGCTCCCCCCTCCTTGCTCCCTTTCTTAGCCTTCTTTCTCCCCTTCAGTGTTCCCTTTCTGCTTTTATATGCTATAGACATAGGTGTACACATATATCTATAAGTTTAAGTCTATTTTGTACGTGAAAGAAAGCATGATATTTGTCTTTCTGAGTCTAGGAAAGTCAGCACTTTTGTCAGAGTTGGAGGTTTTTCCAGTATTGTCCTGGATGTCCTAAAACTGCTCTTTAGACCACGTGACCTTGAACTCAGAGATCCCCGTCTCTGCCTCCTGGCTACATTAGCACTTCTTGAAAGGAGTTTCTGTTTTGCCCTGTTAAATGTAATGCCAACGTTTTGTGTATTTTTCAGGATTGGAACAGCTGCCCTGGCAGTTCAGGTTGTGGGCAGTAATTGGCCTAAGCCACACTACACTTTGCTGATCACAGGCCTATGCCGGTTCCAGATTGTACAGGTATTAAAAGAGAAGCCATATCCTGTGGCTGAAGTGGAGCAGCTGGACCGACTTGAGGAATTTCCCAACACCTGCAAAACCAGGGAGGAGCTGGGAGAGCTGTCGGAGCAGTTCTACAGATACGCAGTGCAAGTGGGTGGCTTCCACTCCCCCGAAAGCCTTTCCCCTTTGGTTCTTTGCTGTCCTGAGATCAGGTGACTCTATTAGGTGGGGAAGCTGTTGGGCTGTAAAGCTGCGTATATTGAAATGGTTTGTGGTATTTTGATAGTGTATTCCAGTTTTCTTTTGCTTAGGTTTGTACTTAAATCACCCTGGACATATTGGCCAACTCTTTCTAAACGTGTTACAAACGATATGACCACAGTTTCTTGATAATCCCCAGTGCCTCCTAAGTGCTTAATGTTAAAAAAAAAATAACACAGAGTTGCCACTAAAACACCAGCCAGAGTAATAGCAGTTATATTGTTTCAGGTCCAGTCCTAGTGCCCAGGTTCGTGACTGGAAGGGTGAAGCCATAGTGGACCAACTTCAAGAATGGTTGCACTTTTGTCTAGCCAGAATGCCAGGAGGGACACATGCTTTGACTATGCATGAAGGATTGCACTCCTTAATTCTAGATGTCAGTTTTTTGGTCAATCCTAGATTAAAAACTTCCTCTCTCCACCTAGTTTTACTTAAAACTGTAATAAAAATGCAAAATGGTATCATCAGATGTAGTTTTCTACTTTTCTATTTGTGTAATCCACTGACCCTGACTGAGTCTGTGAGGACTAGCTGGTGTCTAAGGTCTTGATTTCAGACACCACTGGTGACTGAAGTGTGGAGCAGATGTGCACAGCCTATGGCGTTTGCATCTGATGGTCATTCAAAGTAATATGCACTCCTGATGTGGGGACCAGCAGTAGAAATCTGGAAGGTTTGGAGTTGTAACTTCAGGGCTGAAGGAAGAATGTACTGGAAGGAAGAACCTCCAGGATGTGAACTGGTACAGGCAGGCTTATATACTCCTCATGTGCAGAGGGGTGGGGCTAGAGTGGCTCCCACATCACACAAGGATGCAGCTCTGTAGCCTCATTTCTGGCCTTTACTTCTCCCCAGTTTGAGTCCACAAAAACCTGTTAAACATGGGAAGATTCTACAGTGACATTAGAAGACCTTTTGTAGGGAAATCAGATTTAGTTTCTGCCTTTTTTTTTTTTTTTCTGGATTGGTCTATATTCCACTTCGTTTTACTTTTATATCAGTGTTTTATTTTTGTGTTATGTACTTTTAATTAAGTGCATGGAGTAAAGTCACTGGCTTTTCTGTCCTCGTTAGGCTGTGAGAGTGTGTTTAGTGAGTGCTTCTCTTGGCTTCCCTGCAACACCTTCCTTTCTGGCTGTACAGGGAGACCTGCCTCTTGAGTCTTCTCCCTGACTCATTCTCCCTGCTGAGCCTTTCTTCCACAACAGCGACCATGCAGGCTGAGAGTGCATCTCAATGGTAGAGCTGTCTTGATATGTCCAAAGCCGGGGTGGGTTCTCTTGAGGAAAACATGTAGGATGAACTTCAGATTTCCTAGCAATGCTAAGTAAGGCCCTTCATACAGTATCTTAGGCCTGTCTTGCCTCAGCTCTGGTTACTATGCAGTGATCAATAGTTCTGGCCATGCTGAATAACAGAAAAGCCCTACATTATTTCTTGTGACTTTTGCTTTTTGTTCCCGCTTTCTTCTCTGAATTTTAGACTCCGTGTGCTTCCCACCTGCTGTGTGGCGTTGCTGTTCCTTCCCCTTCTGCCCAGCCGTGTGCCATCAGTGCTTGTCTTGTGTGAAAATGTCTTACAGTCCTGTTTCTCCCACAGACCCCAACTCCACACTGTGCTGGCCATCCTGCAGGAGCAGCACACTGTGCTGGGCAAATAGCTTCTAGTCACAAGGCCGGGGGATGAATTTTAACTTTTGGTTTCTACCAGTGAATTCCTGGGAACAAGATTCTTTGAATTTTTGTGTTTTTTAATGGCTTATTTGTTTGTTTGTTTTTATGTATTTTTTTCTGCCTAGCCATCTGTATCTAGTTGTACTTTAATCCTCTTGATTCTTGGAAAGTATGGGTAGTTCCCGAAATTACAGTGTTTTCAGAGCTGTTTGATTATTACTGGCCTATGAAATCTTATTAGAGTTGGTTACATGAGGATTGATATATCATTTATAAATTAGTTAGTATGAACCAAGTTTTGTAATTAGCCACAAAACAGAACTCAAATAATAAAGGTTTATTTATTTATTTATTTATTTTATTTATTTATTTTTGCTGTGTCTTCATGCCTAAAGCTATAGGTGTAATGATCTGTCTTTTCATGTCACTTAAGAACCAAGGTAGACAGGATTTAATCTTGAGATATCCTCCCTATGCTGAGACAGAAAAAGGAAATCAGACAAATCTTTCAGTGACTTAGTGTTTCTGCCCAGAAGGAATGTTTATACGCCTCTTACCTTTCAAAGATCAGCACAAGACTGCAGCTGCCTCTGTATTCAGAGGAGGTGAGGAAGAGCAGGCCTACTGTGTGCCCAGAAGAAAAGGGAATCACTGTTATTTGTCCTGATGACTACGACAGTTGCTGGAAGCTTATCTTCAGCTTAATCTATTGCAGTATTCCAGCCTGGAAGTTTTGTTTGTTTTGTGTGTGCTCGCCAACTAAATTATCAGTGTGCAGACTAATTAATCCAAATAGTACATTAAAAATCAGGATTTCAACTAGTAATCGGCTGTCATGTTAGCATCAACTGTACTATCAATTTCCAGAATCTAATTATTATATTGTAGTTATGTAAGAGAGTGTTCTTTTGTTAAGAACATGAGGCATGATGCCTGCAGCTTGCATGTAGTGTGTCTGGGAAATGCACAGAGAGAAAGCAATGTCACAAGATAGGAAGAATTAGTGAATCTAGATGAGGAATACAAGGAGTTCATCATATTCTTCTTGCAACTTGTTATACATTTGAGTTTTAAAGTCATAGA
This sequence comes from Peromyscus eremicus, assembly GCF_949786415.1. NCBI lineage: Eukaryota > Metazoa > Chordata > Mammalia > Rodentia > Cricetidae > Peromyscus > Peromyscus eremicus. Next base: position 127,756,724 of record NC_081420.1, read on the forward strand.
ACAGATTTATAAAGCCTTGTATAAAATTTAGTATTAAATACTTACTACCCATTTTTGCTTTTCATTCATAGACATTTAAAAATATTTTATTATTCACTTATTTTTTTGTGCATGTGTGTGGGGTCAGAGGACAACTTTCAGAAGTCAGTTTTCTCCTTCTACCGTGGATCCTGGGGGTTAGACTCAGGTCATCAAGCCTGGAGAGTGGCACCTGTATCTGCTAAGACACCTCTCAGGCCCTCCGATGTGCATTCTGTGAAGTACTTGTTTCTTCTGTAGCCTGTGAAATGTTTGCCATGTATGAATCAGTGATCTTTCAAGACAAAAGATGCAGACCCAAACATTAAACCTGCTGAAAATCTGATTATTTTGGTTCACAAATGCCACTGCTTGATTTCATTAGACTCTCTTTTTTCCTTTTAGTTGGTTGAAATGTTGGATATGTCAGTCCCTGCCGTTGCTAAATTGAGACGTCTTTTAGATAGTCTGCCAAGGGAAGCTCTTCCAGACATTCTAACTTCAATTATTCGAACAAGCAACAAAGAGAAGCTCCAGGTACTGTGCCCTTCTGGAATAGATCTGGATAGTGCTCACACTTTCACCTTCATAAACACATTCTGGAGGCTCAAGGAAGTAGTTAAAATGCTTTTACTTTTAAAAAAAAAAAAAATTGACCTTTGCCAGACATTATGGCACATGCCTGTCATCCAAGCATTTGGAGGTAAGGGCGGAGAGATCAGAAGTTCAGGGTCATCCTCGGCTGCATATGGAGTTCAAAGCCAACTGTAGCTACATGAGACCCTCTCTCAAGAAAAGAGGAAGAGGAAGTGGGGGTGGAAAGAAAGAATACAAATTGACTTTCGAAGGTGGTTATTTTTACCAGGCCTGGTGGCACATACCTGTAATCTCAGCGTTCTGGATCAGCAGTTCAAGGCTAGTTTAGACTGCACAGCCAGACTGTGTCTCATGACCAAAAGCAGAGAAAACAGAGTTTACATTGGTGTTTATACAACCAATGCTTGGGGTACAATCAGTAGTAGTAGTTGTCAGTTAATGAAAACAGAGAAAGCAAAAATGATCTTTTAAAGTAAATATTTAATTTTTATTTAAATTTATTTTTCTTTCAATTTCACATATTTGGAGTGTATGGGGAGGAGGTGGTCAGAGATTGATATTGGATGCCTTTCTGCATCACTTTACACCTTACTTCTTTAGACAGGGTCTCTCATTGAACCTGCAGCTCTCTGGTTGGCCAGACTGGCTGACAGTGAGCTCTGGGACATCTGCCCAGCTCTTCCCCTATCCTGCAAGTGTTAAGGTTATGGAGGTGAGCCAGCACACCCAGCTTTTACAGGTGCCTGGAAATCCAAACTCAGGTCCTCAACGGCACTGGTTGGTACGCATTCAAAAGGTAGAAGCAGGAGAGAGCAGGCATGCTTTGGAGTCATCTGGCTGCAGCATTAGTGAGCACATTGTCCTGAGGAATGGGGTGGAGCAGCTGCCGGATCAGGCTGTCCTTGAGAGCTGTTAATTAGCTACAGAAAAATGTAATATTTGGGCCTGGGGAAATTGCTCAGTGGGTAAAGTGCTTGCTTGCTATGCAGGGATGGGGACCTGAGTCAGAGTTTTAGCACTCATGTTAAACCACCCAGGCATGGAGGTAAGTGTGCATTTACAACTCCAGCACTTCAGGAGACTATGGATCCTGGAGGCTCACTGGCTAGCAAGTGTCTAGCCAAACTTGGCCAGTGCTGGATTCACTGAGAAATCCTATCGCAAAAGATAAGTTGGAATGAGATAAAGGAAGACATCTGACATTGACTCCTTTGGCCTCCATGCACATGTGCGCATGCACACCACACACACACACACACACACACACACACACACACACACACACACACCATGCATACGTACACAGATACATACATAAGTTAATATTTTGAACCTAGAATTTGCTGAGACCCAAAATATACATAGACTAATTTTCAGAAACAGTTGAAATCAATTATGTTTGGTTATCTTTTTTCTTTTCAGTACTAGAATTGAACCCAAGGTCTTACACATACTAGGCAAACATTCTACTACCATTCTATATGCTCAGCCCTATTTTTCTACTTTGTGTTATGAGACAGTGTCTCATTAAGTTGCACAGGCTGGCCTTGAACTCACTCTAGTCTAGGAAGGCCTTGAACTTGACATCCCTGTCCCTCAGTCTGCCAAGTAGCTAGGATTACAGGCCTGTGTTACCAAGCCCAGCTATATGTTTAGTTCTTGATCATGGGATATATGACATTTTCAAATAAAAATCAATATTTTGGTTGTGTCTTTTTACAATTCTGCTCATTTCCACTTGACTGATAATATAGTTAATTATGCTATAGCATGATTCCTATCATGGTTGTTAATGGAATTGTTGAGGTTAGTTTAGTTGTTAGTTTAGAGGAGCATACATTGAAAATTGGCAGGGTGGCTGCATCCCATCCAAAGCTCCCTGGAGGAGACTGGCTGGCCCAGTGTGGCCAACGTCCCAAAGTGGCAGGGAGGTAAGAGATTCAGGCAGGGCTAGAGATGAGGCCCACATCAACACAGAGTGCCTCAGATCTGCTCCTTAGACAGCTTTGCCTCGGCAGCTCAGTGGCAACTGCCCAGGCACTGCCACACCACCCTGATAGGGCCCGGCAGGGCCAGGGCCATTCAGATTATAGTTTTGTCCTTCTTGTAATTTTAAGGACTTAAGTCATGGTTCTACCTGCTGTGTTTAGAGTGTGTGCTTCTGGGATAGTGCTCTTGATTGACTCGAATTTCCTAGATCTTAGATGCTGTGAGCCTGGAGGATCGGTTCAAGATGACCATACCTCTGCTTGTCAGACAGATTGAAGGCCTGAAATTACTTCAGAAAACCCGGAAACCCAAACAAGATGATGACAAGAGGGTAATTTTTTTTTTTTTTACCTTTTCTTTCCTTTTTTTTTTTTTTTTTTTTTTCTTTGGCAGCGTCTTGCTTTGTTGCCCAAGCTGGACTTGAACTCACAGCAGTTCTCTTTCTCTAGTCTCAAGAGTACCAGGATTATAGACATGTGCCTCCATACCAAGCTCACTCTTTTATTACATTTTTTTCTCTCTCTGTAAGATTATAGATGTGTGCCACCATACCTAGTGCTCTTTTATTACATTTTCTTTTTTGTTCTGTAAGATTTGTTTTGTACATGGACTGACAATGCTTCCCGGAGGACCAGCCTCCAGGCAGCACCCAGGGTATGCAAAAAAAAAAAAAAAAAATCCATGAATGTGATGAGGGCTAGACTTTCTGTCTGAGGGGTAATAAAGAAACACATATTTTCTGATGGTAACTTTTTCTTTTACTTCAACTTAAAAAAGTCTGTTTCTGAAAATCTCTCTGTCTTCACACAGCTATATCTCTTTATATACAGCTACATATCTCTTTACATACATATGTCTCTCTCCTGCACAGTCATACATCTCTACACACAGTTACATCTCTCTCCCCAGTTACATCTTCCTTCTACACAGTCACACATCTCTATACATAGTTACATCTCATTTTTACATAGCTACATAAGCTCTTTCTTCTACATAGCTATTCATCTTCTACACAGCTCTTTATACAGCAGCTTTCTACACAGCTCTATACAGCTCTTTACACTGCTCTTTCTACACATACTTCCTTCAACAGCTATATCTCTTCTCTCCATGCATCTCTCTTTACCCACATCTCTCTCCTACACACATCTCTCCCCTACATGCACATCTCTCTCCTCTACACACCTCTCTCTACACCCACATCACACTACCTTTAACAGCTAACATCTGAACAAATATGAGTTACATATACAGGGTCTGACCCATTCTAATAACACATGGTAAGTCACACAGTTTCTTTCAGGCTAGGGAGGTCACACTGACCAGGCATGGTGAGTAAAGCAGGCACGTAGCTCTAAGTGATCAGGGTTCCCAGACAGAGAGTGACATTGAAATTCAGGACTTAAACAATAAACAGTTGGCTGAACCTTGAGGTTAGGAGTATGCTCAGAAAGGCAGTTGCTGATGTTGTTTTATGCCTGACTTTGGTTGAACAAACAGACACTTGGGAATTTGTCTTTATACAGTTCATCTCCAGGGGCAACTAGTTTATTTTGGATTTGAAAAAGCTGCTTTGTAGCTGTACTGTCATTTTCCTATTTCGATCTGAATTATGAAAAATATCTGAGTATTATTTCTATTCATCAGAATTATATAGTGTGAACAGAAATCATCTTCCTGACCATCCACAGCTATATGTGTGCCCAGTAGATGAAAATATATTCATGAGATAAACACACAAGCAATGGGGAAAATACCCATAGCTGTAGTCAGAAGTTTTCCTGTGTCCACCTGGCCCATGGTCAGGACAAATCTCTCCCACTTGTGTCCAGAAGCTGCTTAGTCCCAAATAAACACACAGAGGCTTATATTATTTATAAATTGGATGGCCTATGGCTCAAGTTTCTCGCTAGCTAGCTCTTATAACTTAACCCATTTCTATTTATCTATAAGTTACCACGTGGCTTCATGGTTTACCAGTACTTTCATATCTTGCTTCTCCTGGTGGCAGGTCTCAGTGTCTCTTCCACCTCCCCTTTCTTTCCTTTTCCTCTCTCTCCAGTTGGAATGTACCACCTAACCTTATTCTGCCTCACCATTGGCCAAACAGCTTTATTTCTCAACCAATCAGTGCAACACATATTCACAGCATACAGAAAGACACCCCACAGCACATAGCTGTTATTAGAGAAGAAATGTAATGGCACATGAGAAAATTACAGACAGAAGCAACTGGTTGTCAGAGTCTGTGGTCCCATAAGCCTTGCTGAGGAGATTCCTCCATCAGAGGGTTACTCCTCTGATGGGTCAACACCTGAATTATTAATTGCCATCTGTTGTATATTCTTTTTTTTTCCTGTTGTATATTCTTAATGGCTACCAGCATGCCACCATACCCAGTCATTCTTTTATTACATTTTCTTTCTTTCTCTGTAATATGAGATTAAGTTCTATTGAAAAAAGAAAAATTTGGAAGCCAATGTATGTCTGTATTTCTAGCTACTAGGGAGCTGGAAGTAAAGTGATCTCTTGAGTGAAGGAGATGGGAGCCAGCATGAGCTACATAGCAAGACCCTATCTCACAAACAAACACACTTGAGAAGAATTTGAAAAAGGAGAAGACAAAAGTTCACTGTTTCTCAGAAGATCTTGATGTATCAAAGTACTTCATTTTATTGCCTAGATTTTATTCTTTTTTAGTATATAAATCCCATCTCAGTTCTTAACAACATTCCCAAAATGCTATTATATCATGTTTGTCTAGCAATAGTTGGAGATAGTTCATGATACTAATGAGTTGGTAATTCAAAGAACACATACAGTACTTTTAAAATATGATAGTAAGATCATGGGGAAAAGCCAGGTGATGATGGCATATGCCTTTAATCCCAGCACTCGAGAGGCAGAGGCAGGTTCTGAGTTTGAGGCCAGCCTGGTCTACAAAGCAAGTTCCAGGAGAGCCAGGGCTACACAGAGAAACCCTGTCTCTTTGGGGAGGGGAGGAGATCATGGGAAGAGAAAACATAAATAAAAACCGTTTGAGAAGGGAAAGGCTGTTTGAATTGGCACAGAAAAGAGTTTGGATTGGAAAAAGAACAATTTGAGCATGATGGACTAGAAGCCAGAAGTTACTGAAGCAGTGTAACTAATGGGGGTGGGGGGATTAGCAACCCCTTGCTGGAGAAGCAGAACATCACAAGAAGGAAGTAAGCAAGGTGGCACTCACCCAGGATGGGTCACGAGACAGGTGAAGTTGAATTACTGTGGAAAGGTTGGGAATGCTAAGAGACATTTGCATGCGGGAGAACGATGGCAGTTACTGAGTGTAGGTGGCATGTGTGTGAGAAAACAGTAGGGCAGTTAGGTGCAGAAGACACCTGTGCTTCCTGGTGTTTCTTGCAGACACGTTTTAGCTGTTGTGTGCACTGACAGTCCTGCCCATTTTATGCTGGTCTGCTATTTAAGTTCTACAGTATGAATATGTGCACCTGCCTCCCAGTAGTTCTGAACCTTATTTCCTAAAGAACTCAAAAAAGCCATAGAAGTGTCTGTGTAGCACCCATCCTGGCCTACCTTAGCCTAGTACTTCTCTCCTCTCCCCTCCTCTCTCTCATTCTTTCTCACCCCCCTTTTCCTCCCCCTCACTGCTCCTTTTTTCTCTCCTTTCTTGTTTTGTTTTATTAATATTTTGGAGACAGGGCTCACTTTGTAGCCTGGATTGCCCTTCAATTCTTATCCCTCCTGTGTCAGCTCCAATTTGTTTTGATGTGTCCTTTCTACTTAGGTTATAGCAATACGCCCCATCAGAAGGATTACACACATCCCAGGGACTTTAGAAGATGAGGATGAGGAAGAAGATAATGATGACATTGTCATGCTGGAGAAAAAAATAAAAACATCAAGTATGCCGGAGCAGGCTCATAAAGTCTGTGTCAAAGAGATAAAAAGGTAAAAAGTTCATTAGTATTTTCACTTTGCTTGCTAATGTTAAAAAAAAAGCTGCATATTGTTTATTCACTGATAATTTTTTTATGCTTGATCAGTTCTTAGGCTACCTATGCATATTACTTCATTGCCAACTTTTGTCTTTCTGACCTTCCTAATTCTTTGCTTTCTTTCTTTTAATTTATTTTTTTACTTGTATGTGTATTTAGCCTGTACATACATGCAGTGCCTGAGGAGCCATAAGAGAGCATTGGATCTCCTGGGATTGGAGATGGTTGTGAGCCACCATGTGGGTGCTGGGTATCAAACCCTGGTCCTCTATGAGGATAGCAAATGCTCTTAACTGCTAAGCCGTCTCTCCAGCCCCACCTCCCTAACTCTTGATTGCAGCTGTGATTAGTGGAATTCACCCTCTTTCTTCATTGTTTTGTGTAGCTTACATTTTTTTTTCTCAGCTTTTTTGGAATCAGCTTTTTTTGGAAACGATCTCTCTGTGTAGATCAGACTGGACTTGATCCTGCCTCAGCCTCCTAAGTGAATAGACCATAGGCATGTACCACCATGCTCAGCTGTGAAAACATTGTTAATACTCCTAAACTAACACCACTTTCACTAATCTTTTCTTCAAAGACTAAGAGGTGGTTTATCTGTTCTGCTTGTATTCTGCTGTCACAACTATTGTAGCTGCATTTTCAGTGTCTAAAAGAATTGGCCAATTTTCTTTGTTTAGTTACAATGTTGTTCACATGTCAGGAGTCTGTTTGTTTTGTGGTTCTAAGGGTTTAACCCAGGACCTTGTAGACAGTAAGCACGTGCTCTGCTGCTGAGCTGGTGTATCCCAGCTCTGTTATTTCATTTCTCATTGGATTATAAAGCCAGAGGAGAGTTGGGGCTGTAGCTCAGCAGTAGCATGCTTGCCTATCACGTACAAGGCTCCAGGTTCTGTCCCCAGTACTGCAGTGAATTAGTTAATTAACTCCAGGGGATGGGGACTGTCAGTTTTTCCTTATATAGGCAAATTATAGGAAAACCGCTACAACAAAATAGGATATATTTTATTAAATTTTTACTTGTATGGGTATTTAGTCTGTACACACATGCAGTGCATTGCACATTCAGGATAACCTTGGAGTTTAATAGAGCATCCATTTTCTGATACATATATTTTGATTTTTATATATAATATATATATTATATATAAACGTGTCGACTAGCTCTTTAAAGCCTTTGTTCGGGGTTTTCAGTTATACATGATAAGGAAACGTGCTTGGTTTTTCTGTTTTTGTGGAATTATTGTGTTCTTGAACCTGTTGGCTATATATTTTCTCCCCACAGACTCAAAAAAATGCCTCAGTCAATGCCTGAATACGCTCTGACCAGAAATTATTTGGAACTTATGGTGGAGCTGCCGTGGAACAAAAGCACAACTGGTGAGCTCACACCGACACCTGTCTGTCAGTCTCAGGCTCACTCAGAAAGCTGATGCTGCCGATTTTCGTTTTACACAGCACAGCAGGACGTGATGGTACCTGCCTGTATTCCTACACTCAGGGTTCTAGACTCAAGGCCAGCCTGGGCTACACTGGGAAACTCTATCTCAGAAATCAAACAGCAACAGATTTTTACTTTGTCATTTTGAAACCACTTTATTGAGATGTTGTGACATAGAAAAGTTGCACACATGTTAAGATGAAATTCAAAATACCATTCATGAAATTATCGCCATCACCTACTCTATAAGTATACCTATCACTTCCCAAAGTCAACTCCCATTCATTGTGCTCTTCTAGTTGGCATGTATGTGATAGAGAAGCAGAGTCGGAGAGGGAGAGGTGATAAAAACATGTGACAACTGCTCTTTGCAACATTTTATGTGTATGTCTGTGTATCACATGCATGCAATGCCAAGGAGACTAGAAGAGGTTTGTCAGTCCCCTGAAACTAGAATTATAGACAGTTGTGAAAAGCTGTGTGGGTGCTGGGCATTGAGCCTGGGTCATCTGGTAATGTGACCAGTGCCTTTAACTGCAGAGCCATTTTTCCAGCCCTCTTAACAAATTTTGGTTTAGTTTGGTTTGGTTTGATTTGGAGACAGTGTCTCACTGTGCAGCTCTGGTTGTCCTAGAATTCACTGTGTAGACCAGGCTGGCCTCAAACTTACAGAGATCTGCCTGGCTCTACCTTCTAGCAAATTTGAAGAGTACATACAGTGTTGTTAGGTTTAGGCACTGTACTGTGTAGTAGAGCTCCAGAACTTACACTTGTCTAACTGAAAATTGAGACTCTTTTTCTATCACCCTCCCACACCCTCTTCCTCGAGATCCTGACAGCCGTCATACTCTGCTTCTAAGAGTTTTAAATTCCACGTTTTAAATGAAACCATACATTATGTGTCTGTTTGTGGCTCATTTCTTTTAGTGTAATGAACTCTGTTGAAAGTAATGAGATTTCCTTTTTTTAAGGTTAAATATAATAGTTACATGGTATACCACATTTTCTTTATCTGTTCATCTTAGTGGGCATTTGAACAGCTTTCATTTCTTGGGTATTGTAAATAATATCATGTTGCATTTTATGTCAGCATGTAGACATTCTCTAAGGTCCTGATTTCAATCATTTATGCATATACCTAGAAGTGGGGCTGCTTAGTCACATGGTAGGTTTACTTATTTATCTATCTATCTATCTATCTGTTTGTTTGTTTATTTGTTTTGTTTATTTGTTTGTTTTTAATTTCTTGAGACAGTGTTTTTCTATGTGTAGCTCTGACTGTCATAAAACTCACTCTGTAGACCAGGCTGGCCTCGAACTCACAAAGATCCACCTGCCTCTGCCTCCCAACTGGTGGGATTAAAGGAGTGTGCCACCACTCCCTGGCTCATAGGTTTATTTTTTAATTGTTAAGAAGCCTCTGTATCATCCAAGACCACAGCAGTTACTGAAAACGTGTCCAGGATTCCGGAAGTGAGAGGAAAGGAAAGGGTTAGAAGTGTCTTCTGGTACCAGGTGTGGCATACACACCTGTAATCACAGCATCTGAGAAGCAGCAGCCAAAACATAATAGCTCAAGGTCCCTGTGGCGGGTTCAAGGCAAGTCTATGCTGCATGAGACCCTGATTAAAAAAGAAACAAAAAAAAAAAATCCCCCAAACTATTTTTTTTTTTTAATTTCTTAGGTGTTTATTATTTTCAGGCTGTCCTGGTTTTTGTTTTTGTTTTTCCAACTTGACGAAAGCTAGAGTTATTTTAGAATTAGTAACCACAGTTGAAAAAATGCTTTCATAAGACTGGCAGGCCTGTGAGGCATTTTCTTAATTAGTGATTGATGTTGGAGGGCCCAGCCCATTGTGAGTGGTGCCACCCCTGGGCTGGTGGTTCTGGGTGTGTAAGAAAGCGGGCTGAGCAAGCTGTGGGGAGCAAGCCATCAGGCAGCACTCCCCCATGGCCTCTGCATTAGTTCCTGTGAGTTCCTGCACTGACTGCCTTGAGTGGTAGATGGGATATGAAAGTGTAAGCTGAAATAACCACCCCCCAAAAGAAAAGAAATGTCTGTACTGTTTTAATTCTGGACATACCATTTCACATTCCTGTAGCAGTGTGTGAGGGCTCACATTCCTCCACATTCTCAGTATCACTTGTTATAGTTTGTTTTGTTGCTTATTTGAGACAGGGTCTTATGTAGGCCAGGTTGGCCTGGAACTCATTATATAGCTGGGGAGGATCCTCCTGCCTTCCCCCTGTCCAATAGTAGGATTACAAGCATGCACACCATGCCCAGCTCTTGATTTTGCATTTCATGACTTGCTGTTGATGTCACTTTCAAAATTATCATTGCAAAAAACAACTCGAGGAATTGTTATTCATCTGCATGCTCTAACCAGTTCTCACTACAGCATCTGTTTGAAGAGACTATCCTTCCCCAGTACACATCTTGACAGCCTTACTGAAATGAGTTGGCCATATATGGATGGGTTTATTACTGGGCTCTGTTCTGTCCCAGTGTTGTGAATGTTTTTATACCCAAGCTATACTTTTTGATTATTGTATAACCCACTGAACTTGCTTAGTGTTGCCCCTGTGCACATGAGTGTAGGGCTGTCCACTGAAGCATTGACAACATACCAGTGGCCACAACCCCAAGAAAAAAAATTATACTTCCTCTCTTAGTACCTCTGGGTGCCTTAACCTGGGTCAGTTCCAGCCTCCTCCCTGCTCCTATAGCTTGGCCCATGTATTGTGGGCTGCCTGCCTTTGGGTGCCTTACCCTGCGTCAGTTCTAGCCTCCTCCTTAGTTGTCAGCTTCTGCCCCAAAGTTTGCTGAATTCTTATCATAAAAAGAAAGTGAATTTTGTCAAATGCTTTTCTGCATTTATTGAGATGATCATATGACTTTTCTGCTAATGTAATGTAGTACATTTATTGATTTGTGTGTTAAATTACCTGTGTAGTCTCAGTAAAACATCCTACATGGTTATGCATTTGAGTCTTTTAATGTGTTTTTGAGCCCAGTTCAGTATAGGAATGGTTAAATGAATATGGATGATTAAATAATACACTACAAAGTAGCCACAAAGTGTTGCTGAAATGTACATATGCTATTGAAAGTTGCCTAACATTAAATGGGGAAGAAAAGGAAAGCATTTTACAGAAGCCCTCCTAAAATCTCATTTTGAAAAATATGTGTGTAAGCTCACACTCACACCACCTGAGACAACACACCAGACTGTTAGGAGAACAGATTAGAGGTACCTGCTTTCTTCTTTTTTATTAGTTTCTAAATTGGGGGAGGGCATATATGATATTACTGCTGAAATGAAAAAATACTCTTTAAGTTTTAAAGTTTTTGTTATTACGTGGAGGGGATCATGTCAGTGGACAACTGTGTGGAGTTGGTTCTCTGCTTTCACCTTTATGTGGGTTCTGGGTTGTCAGGCTGTGCAGCAAATGCTTCTATCCCCTGAGCCATCCTTCTGCCCACCACCCCTCCTCCCCCCAAGGAAAAATGCCAGCACAATACATTATATAGAAACCATATCCCCCAAAGAAATAATGTATCTATGGAAAATCATTGCAAATTATGTGATTTGGGCAGGGGTCTCTTTTTTTGAGCATCTCTGGAGACACTAAATCTTAAATAGAATAACCAGACACAATGGAGGACTCTGCCTTGTTTTCTATTGCTGTGATAAACACCATGACTAAAAGTTACTTGGAGAGGAAAAGGCTTATTTCATTTTACAGCCGGTAGTCTATTATCCAGGTTATTCGGGTAGGAGGCTGGAGGAAGGAGCTGATGCAGAGGCCATGGAGAAGTGCTGCTTACTGGCTTGCTCCTCATGGCTTGCTTATTCTGCTTCCTTATAGTACTCAGGACCACCAGCTGAGGAGTGGCACTACCCACAATGGATTGACCCACATCAGTCATCATTCAAGAAAATGCAACACAGGCATGTCTATAGTTCAGTCTTATGGAAGCATTTTCTCAATTGAGGTTCTCTCCTCTTAGATGACTCCAGGTTGTGCCAAGTTGACAAAACAAACAAACAAACAAACAAAAAAAACCTAAAAAAACCTAGCTAGCATAATCTATTTGAAGACTTAGAGGGATCCAGTCTGTTTTTTATCATTTTCTTTCTGAATAATATTTAAGCTCTTGCAAAGCTTGAAAAGAGTTCTTTCACTTAAAAGTTCCAAGTGCTACAATGACTTCTATTGGATTGTTTGGCAGACCGCCTGGACATTCGGGCAGCCCGGATTCTTCTGGACAATGACCATTATGCTATGGAAAAACTGAAGAGGAGGGTTCTGGAATACTTGGCTGTCAGACAGCTGAAAAACAACCTGAAGGGCCCGATCCTCTGTTTTGTTGGCCCTCCTGGAGTAGGCAAGACAAGTGTGGGGAGATCAGTGGCCAAGACTCTGGGTCGAGAGTTCCACAGGATTGCACTTGGGGGCGTGTGTGACCAGTCTGACATTCGAGGACACAGGTAAAACACTTCCCTCAGCCTCAGCTCTGATTCTGCTTCATGATTTAACTGGCATTTGTACAGTGGGCTAACTAGTGTATGCCTCAGCTTTTTACAGTCTTACTTGAATGTGATTGGACATTTAGCCGCCTTTACGTTTACTTTGGCCTCAGAGCATTACCTAAGTAATGACAGTAACTTTTTAGCCTTTAGAAGAATAATTATAGTGCTATGGGTAGATATGAGGAGGTGAGTAATCTTTGAGAGCAAATTTGCTCTGGCTTCAGTCTTTCTTTTATGAAAACCAGGCTTCACTAAGGAAAAAAGTTCGCATATCCATCACTGATTACCCTACACACTGGACCCACTTTCTGTTAAAAAAAAAATAGACTAAAAGAGTGTTATATTTGATTAACCTACATTATTATAATCAGATTTATCTTTCCTTTCCATTATTTGGCTCTGTGGTTCTCCCTGCTGACCTGATTGGAAGAGCTTTAGGGAAGCCCAGATCTGTATTCTGTGGTCAGAGGGCTCCATGGCACTTGCAAACTGTGAGAACACACCCAGAATATGTGTGTAAGAGAAGGGAGGGGGGCTGCAGTGTACCTCAGTGGTAGAGCCTGGCATGAAGAAAATGTGAAACATGGAAATCCTGAACTGCTGGTGAAAGAATATGACGCATTTTTTAACACCTTTTTCACAGGGATCACTGACCTTAGGTAATGATGGAGACTTTTCTCTGAGAAATGATTGTTTTCTGAGTGGCCCATGCCTGTAATCTTGGGAGGTGGAAGCAGAAAGGCTCGAAGATCAAGGCCAGCCATAGCTGTATACCAAGTTTAAGACCAACCTGGGCCTGTTTAAGAAAAGTATTCTCTTTTATTTGTTCATAAATAAGATTATGCATAAAAGGAAAAGCCTGAAAGGTTCTAATAAGGACTGAAAGTACACATCAGGCCAGAGAATTGATTTGGGTCATTTTTCTGACAATTTCAAAGGATTCTTTCGTTGCCTGCAGTCTTGTTCTCCCTGGTGCCACTAGGGGCTGTAGTTCACTCTCATAATGAAATGGCACCCTCACTGTGGACCAACAGCTGAGAATTTGGAGGCTGAAATCCGATTTTGACTACAAAACTCACCAGGCTTGCCCCATCCCAGTGACTTGATTTGTACTCTCTCATTTTGGATTATTTCCTTTCTTAGTGCAGCACAGTACTATGTCCGATGGGGTTTAGACATTGTTAGGGAGTTTTTGTTGCATGTACATGGTTGATAAGGAGTTTGTCTTTGTTTCTTCCTCCATTGGTGCTGGTAATTCTGTAATGCTCAGTGCCTAGCACACGGGCATGCAAGGTCTCATCACTTTTTACAGACTTTGCTGAATTTAAACACATCTCTGTTCTGAATTTTTACTTAAAACTCTAGCTTTGTTATTATTTTAAATGTAAATTCTCAGGAGGACGAGTATAAGTTTATAAGCTTCAATATGACTTCCTATAAACTTTAATCTGATTTTTAAATTGCATCCAAACCATTTGTCCTATGCTCGGTATTATTATTTATATTGCAGAATTATGAAAAAATGTCTCTTGCCTAGTAATGAATATATACTATCATGAGTCTTGCCACTAATTATTTTGTATGTTTTGAGATGAGGGTCTCATATAAATCAGAGTGGCCTTGGACTTACTATGTAGTCAAGGCTGGCCTTAACCTGAAGAGCCTTCTACCTCAACTTCCCAAATGCTGGTATTGCAGACATGCAGGGTGTCATCATTTCTTAACAACATTGTTGAATTTAAACACATCTCAGTTCTGAATTTTTGCTCTCAAATAAAATTTGTCAATAATTTTCAAGCGAATATACTTTGTGTATTGTATGATTGTATTGAAAGCTAAATCTACTGAAAATTAAAATTTATGGTTTCCATTGCCTAAAATTGTAGCTATCAGTTCACTTAGAAATGGATGGTACAGATAGAGAATGTGATTGCTGTCCCCTCCCTCCAAAAGATATTTAGGTTTGGTTATGAATTCAGTCTGACTTTAACTACATTCTAGGCATGTATCTTCTGTAGTTTATTGAACAACACAGCAATCTTTCCTTGTGCTGCTGGGGACAAATGTAAAGCACTAAAACCCAGTGACAGCTTTTCTCTTAAAACCTGTCGGAGGCTCATGGACAGTGGGGTGTGCTTGCTCAGGAATGGAGAATGTGAGGACAGAGTGTGAGTCCACAGCCCAGTTATGAACTGGATGTGACTGGAAGCGGGCAGAAGGAATAGTCCAGGGTAGAACACAGCTCTGGGTGTCCCCTGAGAACATGTAATCCATGTGACAGTGGAAGCCTTTAGGAAGCACCCAGGTTTGGGCTTTGAGTATTGGTCACATACACTCTATCAGCATTGATGGGAAGTTGTTCTTCCTTAGCCTCCAAGTGGGCGCCATTACTCTACAGTCTGAGAAGAGGAAACACAGTTGCTTTGGGTTGTCCCCTCACTTCATCACTGTTTTCCCATGCATGAGACTCTAACCGTTTGCTAGTATTACCTGTTTAGAGAAAAGAAAGGTGCTAGTAAGTCAGGGATCAATTTTTAAAAACAACCAAAGACTGTATTTTTAGTAGTTGAAAAATGATGAGGTAAGAGGGAGATAGGGGAGAAAAAGAAAGACTTGACTTACATTTATGTCTTAAAATAATGATCTGATGAAAGGAGTATTGCTATAATTAATGAGGCAATTCCATGTAGTTTATCTGGTAATTAAAAGAGGTTTATTTCAGGGGTAACTTACAACCAATAAAGGGTCGATTACAGGATCCAGGAGAGATGAGGTACAGTCCAGCATAGTTCTCTGGGGAACTCTGACTTGGTCCGCAAATCCAGCCTCCAGGACCATGAGGAGCTAAGAGAGCAAACACGTATGCATCTCGGGTCTTAAGGGGTCTCCTCTTGGCCACACCCCAGGGGCAGGTCATAGGCAGGGGTGGCACTTACTTGCTGCCACACTAGGGGCAGTGTTTCAAGGTCAGAGCTGGAACAGCTACCCACTACAAAGGAGCCTGTTGTTTTCTTCATATTATTTCTAGTGGCTTAAAGGAAGAATGAAGTAAACCATAGCCATTAATTCACTCATGCAGTTTTATCTCTGCATAGTTTTCTGTCTATAAGCCACAAAATGCCCATTACTGCTGATGAGTTCTTGTGTTTAAATAAATGAGTTATCAGGAATGTAGTATAAAAACTTCCTAAAGGATGAAGTTTATGAAATTGTGTTTGCATAGATCTGGACTTTTTTGTCTTTGTGTGTGTGTGTGTGTGTGTGTGTGTGTGTGTGTGTGTGTGTGTGTGTTGTGTTGTGTGTGTGTATGTGTGTTCTCATATGTATGGGCACATGTGTATAAGTGCATGTGCATGTAGAGACCCCAGGTTCTTGTCAGGAATCTTTTTCGGTTGCCCTTCCACCTTGTTCTTTGAGGCAGGATCTCTCAGTCAGACCTGGAGCAGAGTTTGCCAGTTCAGCTAGTTTTGTTAGCTAGCTTGCTTCAGTGGTCTGTCTCTACCTTCTGAGGCTGGGGTTACAGACAACCTGCAATGCTACCTGGCATTTGCACGGGGACTCAGGCCGTGAACTCACAGACAACCTGCCGTGCTACCTGGCATTTGCATGAGGTCTCGGGACATGAACTCTGGTCCTCTTGTTTGCTCAGCAAGCACTTGAACAACCCAGCCAACTCACAGCCATAAGTCTGTTTCTTATTTGTTGTTCTTAGATGGAAAAAAACTTATCCCTGCATTATAACTCAAATCACTGTTGATATCATTGAGTCTTTGAAGTAACTTTGCTTCCTACATGTACAGGTAATAAAGGTCTGTCATTGCAAGATGACTCAGTTTTAAAACAAGATGAAAAGAAAATCTTGTAACTTCTAATGTTGATAAATTTTCATCTGTAACTGAAATAGAAGTTGTAAATAAACCATCTATTCTTCTGTGAAGTAAAAATAGCCATATCAGTAAGTTCTTAATATTTTTTTTATTGAAGTACATTAGACATACTCTGGTGCACTCATATCCTCCTCACCACCTGCCTCTGCATATAGCTCTCCCACAAGAGGTTTACTTTATCTCTCCCCCCGCCCCCATGTTTAATACTGACTGTCAACTTGACAAGATCTAGATCATCTAGGAGACAAACCTCTGGGTATGTGTGCAAGTTGGTTTTCAGTTGGGTTAACTCAGGTGAAAAGCCCCAATCTAAATGCAGGCAACACTATTTGGAATGAATAAAGAGGAGAGAGTGGGCCAAGCATTCTTCAAATTTGATTTTTAGCTAATACATAAACACAAAATTTGTAGTGGGGTACTATGCTATGTTTCCACAGAATCCCTGTACTTATTATCTTATTTATTATGGTGATGGGGTTGGATGCAGGGTCTTCCACATGCTAGGCAAGCACTTTGCCATTGAGGTTTGTCTCCAGCCAGAATTCAGGTTTTTAAATGAACATGTTTGCTTCAGTTCTTGGTAGTTGTGCTCTGAGGCTGATTTGTTTGTGGGAGTGATGTTCTGTACACACTTACACATTGTGGGCATGTACAGGGAGTGATGTTCCATGCACACTTACACACCATGCTGGGGATATACAGGGAGTGATGTTCCATGCACACTTACACACTGTGGGGATGTGCAGGGAGTTATGTTCTGTACACACTTACACATTGTGGGGATATACAGGGAGTGATGTTCCATGCACACTTACACACCATGGGGATGTACAGGGAGTGATGTTCCATGCACACTTACACACCGTGCTGGGGATGTGCAGGGAGTGATGTTCCATGCACACTTACACACCGTGCTGGGGATGTACAGGGAGTGATGTTCCATGCACACTTACACACCGTGCTGGGGATGTGCAGGGAGTGATGTTCCATGCACACTTACACACCGTGCTGGGGATGTACAGGGAGTGATGTTCCATGCACACTTACACACCGTGCTGGGGATGTGCAGGGAGTGATGTTCCATGCACACTTACACACCGTGCTGGGGATGTGCAGGGAGTGATGTTCCATGCACACTTACACACCGTGCTGGGGATGTACAGGGAGTGATGTTCCATGCACACTTAACACCGTGCTGGGGACATAGAGGGAGACAAGGCTAGCCTTCGCAGCTTTCACTTACTTCCTGCCTCTGTGGTTTCTCCGGAGGACACTTTCATATGTTTGATTTATTGAGAAATGACTACTGTTTGGCGGGTTTGAGAGAGATGATCTTTATTTTGTGTGTGTCTGAATTCTCACTAGCCAAGTCCATATTCCCCAGGCTTCTTAGAATAAAGTATATTCTGCATCTTCAGTCGGTGAATGACTTGTCCTGCCATAACGTTTTATGTAACAAAAGTCGGTCCTGAATAGAAAAACATGTGCAAACAAATTGAGCATATATAGACACTTGATTGCTACATTTCTATGGTAGTTTTAAAAAGTTAGAAATTTTCTCCTCTAATAACTAGAAGTAGTATTTACTCTTTCCACTACATAATCATTTATCTAACCAGCTCATGGTAAATCAGTGCTTTTCTCTGCTCATGGAAAGGAATATACTCCCCAGTGAAGCTCGAGCCTCAGACTCAGAGTGTCAGTAAACTTGGTAGATTTGGGTGTTGTGTAATGTGGGGATTCTCTACTTTGTTGTGAACTCACATAGACATTTGCAGTGGCGTATGAGCTTTGTAGTGTCATTCAGACTTGTCACCCTAACAGTGGTGACTGGATCCCTGCATGTTCGATCTGATAGTGATGGTTATCTTCTTGGCTTCATTTTAGACTAGTGGCCCAAAGTTTGGAGATGTCACTTTCAACTGAGGAACAGTAACAATACTGTGTGTGCCTGGTGCTATTCAAAAGGCATTTTTGGAGTTGTTTTCACAAAGCAGAAATTAAAGTCAGGCTCAAATTCAGTTGTCCTGATTTCTACTTTAAGTCGTGGTTCCTGATCAAAGTCTGATGGCTTCTTCCCAAGTTTTCATGAGATTAGTGTTGGCAATGTTGTTCCTGTTTTATAGGTGAGGAAACTGAATCTTAGGTCAAATAATTTGCCCAAAGTACCAGTGGTGGTTTGGAGTATCTGAGGGAGCAGAATGTAACTTCTGTGAATTAGCTGTGCTCTGTCAGCAGCCTGCTCGGTGCTCAGAGGTTACAGCATCCAGACTGAACTAGGTCATAAGTAAGAATCAGATGAGTTGTGGAGCCGGTCAGCGCTGTAGGCATGGCATTATTGAAGATTACTGTGGGAGACGTGTTCAGGAGAGGTCTCTGAGAACTCTTGGAAATTCAGCATGGTGGCAGCCCATGCCTGTAACTCAGGAGGATAAGGCAAAAGAACTAGCCCAAATTCAAGGCTACCCTAGGGTACATAGTAAATTGGATACACTGGATATAAAAAAAATTTCATTTTTATAATGAAATACCCGAGGCAAGCAACCAGTCAAAGAAAGACATGTATTTAGCTCACAGTTTTTAAAGTTGAAAATCCAAACAGCATTGGACAGCCTCTTTCAAGGGCTTTCTTTGGCTGCGTCACATCCTAGGAGCTAATACTGGAGCAAGTGGTTACACTGATTTCGGGAAGCCTGGCACAAGTTTGAAGACAGTGTACTCCTTTCTAATAGCCCTCTTCTAAGAATCAATCATAGTTTATTAGAAATATCATAATCCCTTTGTTAGAAATATCATCCCCTCCCAGTAGACCCTACTTAAAAAGTTTCACTAACTCCTGATACTGCCACCTGGGGACCAAAGCTTTACCACATGGGGTCCTTGAAGGACACTCAAACCATGTCTATTACCATAGCAGAGAACATGATGTTAAGAACTGTAAAGAAACCTCCTACAGGTTTTGTGGATCTTGTTTATGAATGAAGCAAGAGAAGGCTGGCGCTGTTGGGGAAGTTGCTAGCAGGTAGACTGTGATGACCCTTAATTCTAGACAGAGGGGTTTGGATCTTTTCTGCGGGCTTTGGGGGAAAGTGGGCCATAACAAGAACCTGTTGGTTTGCTCTAGAAAGGATCCTAGGATGTCATTTTCTCCCCTGTCTCTAGGTATAGAATTGTAAGTACCTGTTTTTAAAACCTTATCAAAACCAGAAAAGCAAGAGAATTTGAAATTTTAATTATTTTCTTTTCTACTACATTTAAACAGAGTAGGGGCAAGTCTGTATTCACTAGAGAAAGAATTTGAAAAAGTTTAGTGCTTTCTCATGTTCTCCTTTTTGTATTCCATTATCAAATTTATTATTATTTATTATTACTATTTAAACTTTTTGTTAAATTTTTTCCCACACAATGTATTTTTTAATTGTGTTTTTCCCCTACTTTAATTCCTCCCAAATCCTCCTTACCTCTGTACCCACCCTACTTAATGCTCTCTCTCTCTCTCCCTCTCAAAACAAAGGCAAAAACAAAACAAAAAAGGGAACAAACAAACAACCCCCCCCATCAAACCACAAACATGAAAATCAGCATAAACAAGCAAAAGACCAATAAGACTGAGACAAAAATGCCCAAACAGAGCATGATGAGACCAAAGGTCTCCAAAATACTATTGAGTTTATTTTGTGTTGGCTAACTACTCCTGGGCATGGAGCCTGCCCTGAGGTGTGGTCACTGTACTGAGGGAGACTCTATTAGAGAAAACTGACTCTCCCTTTGCCAGTGGGTATCAATTGCAGGTAGCTTCTTAGTTACGTACGTGTGGTAGCCCATGCCCACTTCCCCCTCTGAGCTGGCTTGAGCTTGTTCAAGTCCTGTGGATGCTGCCAGTCTCTGTGAGTTCATACGTGCTTCAATTCAGTTGTATCTGGAAGACACTGTTCCCTTGGAGTCATCCATTACTGCTAGCTCTTACAAAGATTATTATTATTTTTAAGACAAGGTCTCGTGTATCTCAGGCCAACCTCACTTGCTATAGAGCCAAGGATGAACTTGAACTTCAGATCCTCCTCCTTGGCTTAGGTAGTGCTAAGGATCAAACCCAGGGCCTTGTGCATTGCTAGTCAAGTGCTCTACATCCCCAGAGCTCCATTCTGAAACCTTAAATGTGCTAATTTCTTATTGTAAAAGAGCATTATTGTAGCTAACTTCAGTACTGTTCACCTCCCCTGGAAAAAAAGCCGTTCCCATGACAGTTTTTCGGGCTTTCTTGTTTTTTTCAAAGGTCACTCTGTTTGTTCTGCCCTACTTTGTGCAGTCATGTGGCAGAGCTGAGGCTTGCTCTGTAAATGGGCTTTGTGGTTGTGTGGGTCATGATGTAACTGCTGCTGCTCCACTTAGTGCTGAGCGTTTTCTTCCAGGCAGACTGAAGCCCTTGAAGCCCTTTCAGAGGCAAAATCTGCTCTGCCTGGTGGAGGCACCAAGGCTGTAGTAAAATCAATAGAGTGCTGCAGAAAGCTTGCCCCCTCTGGGCAGAGGCCTCTTTTTGTTGTGTAAACATGTTTACATCTGCTGTAGTTATGTAATGATTCTGATTCACACGTGACACGCAGCCTTTGACATTTTCCCTCAGTAATACTGGACTGAACTGAGTTATGCCATTTAGTGCATATGGGGCAGGAATAGGCCAGAGTAATGGAGTCTTGATAGAAGTACTGTTTACCTCAGATTATTGTGTTTAAAAACTAGAGATTTGGATCTCTCTCTCCATCTCTCTCCCTCAAGCAGAACTATGTGACTTAAAGTTCTTCCAATGTCATGGGCAACTCGTGATTAGAATCAAGCAGAAAATTTGAATTGAATCGAACATCTTTTTGACACATCATAATTATGGTAGTGCTTTTGTGTACGTAGAGCTTTCTTCCTGTGCTGGTGAGAACTGAGGACGTCCCAGTCCCAAGGTCTCCCTCCTCAGTGGTGTTGCCCTTTGCCTCATCATTGCCTTGACCTTGCTGCTCTCTCTCTCTCTCTCTCTCCAGGCGCACCTATGTGGGCAGCATGCCTGGTCGAATCATCAATGGCTTGAAGACTGTGGGAGTTAACAATCCGGTGTTCCTGTTGGATGAAGTTGACAAGCTGGGTAAAAGCCTACAGGGTGATCCCGCAGCAGCTCTGCTTGAGGTAAGGTCTAGAAAATTCCCTATGAAATCATACTTGAGTATGAATGAATGAGCATAGGCCATACCCAAGTCACATATATCTTGGTGTGTAGTTGCTTATAAGAAAAATGGTGGAGCACAGACCAAAGTCTGAAGCTGGTTAACATCTACATAAAAATCAAAGATTCCTTCCTTTTTGTGATGTCTTCCTTTTTAAGTTTTATGAAGTAAAACAAAATTTATACATGCTTGGGTAAGCAGAGGTGGAGTTTTTTTTGTCCCGACCACTCGATCCCAAATAGACACACAAAAGCTTATATTAATTACAGAATGCTTGACTGATAGCACAGGCTTAGTGTTAACTAGCTTTTACATTTAAATTAACCCATTTCTATTCATCTATGTATTGCCATGTGGCTGTGGCTTTACTGGTCCCCTAGCATCTGCTTCTTGGGTGACTCACTCTCGTCTCCCTCCATTCTGCCCTTCTTCATCCAAGTCCTCAGTTTGATTGCCCCGCATAACTTTATCCTGCCTTGCTATAGGCCAAACAGATTTATTATTAACCAAAGAGAGTAATACATATTCACAGCATACAGAAGGATTATTCCTACAGCATGCTTGTTGTTCACAGACTTAAGTAGTGAGTTTATTGCAGGAAGAAGGTATGAAGTCCCCTTTCCCTGGGTCCCATCCTACTCCTCTACTTTAGCCTCTAAAAGGCTTTGTTAATTTGCTCCATTTTCTAAATCGCTTAACTTAGCCAGATACAGTGGTACATGCCTGTAATTCTAGCTACTCAGGAGACTAATGTAAAAAGATTGAATTCACTGTTAGGCTAGGCTGTATAGCAAGATCCTGAAGACAGAAGTAGAGGACAGGGAGGGGCAAGAGAAGGGGTTCAAACCTGCAGAGCAGCTCATTCCTCTGTGTAGACTGCTATAGCAAATTGAGAGTCCGCCTTTATTCTTTTGATCCCACTTCTTCCTTTATAGATTGTTCTCTTTGGTTAGCTCCTGACTGGCTGTTCAGTTTATAGATCATGTGGTGCTTTTCCCGCTGACCATGCAGTTAACCCACCACCTTTCCTCTTTGTTCTTCTGTTCGTTTGCTTATGCTGCTCCGAGAATCTGTGTTGACTTTAGCAGTTCGTGCTCCGCTCTCGGGACAGTCGGGCACTCTCGGGACAGTCGGGCACTTCAGGTGTCTAAGTTTTACCATTGTTAGTCTTCCAGTCGAAACCAACTGTTTGCTCCCTGTGGTACATGAAGCTCCCCCGTGTCGTCCTTCACTCCCACCATGTTGAATTTCCTGCCTCCCTAGGCCGTGTTTCGGTTTACCTCACTCTGGAGAAAGCTCATCTGGGTGGTATTTTTAAATGTAAATTTTAAAGCATCTTCATGTTTTCCTCAGACTTGCTTGATAATTTGACCACGCATGGAATTCTGGTTGGGAATAATTTCTTTAAATGGTTTTCCTTTGTCCCAGTGACTTCTGGGCTCTAGTGTTGCCGTTGGTAAGCCTGAAGTCACTCTGTTCTATCCTACTTTACTGTCGGAAGACTTGTGGAAGCGCAGCCAGCAGGGCAAACAGTCAGGCTGAGGTAAGAGTGAAACTCATCAGCCCGATGTAGAGAACCAGCGCTGGGTCAAGACTTCAAGTCTGGCCTCAGCTCGTTTGCTCTTGCCATATTTAAGCATAGCACACTTTTGGGGAAACGTCTTTGGATGGCAGTTAATTCAGCCTGGTGAGTAAAAGGCCTAAGACATGTTTACATTGATCTTTACAAAGAGCATATGGCTTCTTCTGTAAGAAGGGTTCTTGTTGACTCAGGAACAATGCTCAAGGCAAGTGGTTCTCAACCTTCCTAATGCTGCAACCTTTTAATACAGTTCCTCAGTTGTGGGCACCCCCAACCATAACATTATTTTGATGCTACTTCAAAACTATAATTTTGCTACTGTTATGAATTGTAATGTAAATACCTGTGTTTTACATAGTCTTAGGCAATTCAACCCCCAGGTTGAGAACCACAGGTCTAGGAAGAATGACTGAGGTAAACTTAATCCTTGTGGCAGTGGGGATTTGGCCTGGCCATAAAATAACATAGAAGTCACTTAAGCGCTTGTAGAGTACAAGTTACATCTCTCACAAGGATGAGTTTTATGGTCTAGAAGTAATGCTCAAGTTTCTAGGGAAAGAGGGTCTGGGATGAGTAAAACATTAATTCTGGGGGATACAAGTAGAGGCTGGGCCATCAGACAGCAAAGAATCACCAGGTTGTAAACTACATCTATTCCCAGCATTCCAGGAGGAGGCTAAGCATCTCTTTCCTTTAAAGAAGGAGTGTGAGTTTAATTTTCCTGGCTTCTCCAGTGCTTATCTGTGTGCACAAGGCTTTTGCTGTCTACAAAAACTCTGAATCTTCTCTTTATTTCAGTGTTGTTCAGTTTTATAATGTATATCATATATATGCGTTATCACACATATATAATAACCTTATATACATTATATATACTATATAATAACCTGCCTGTTGTGGGTCTCTTCCCAAACATTTTTGCTGATTCTTTAAAGAATCCTTGAATTTTTCTTGTCCTTCATTTTGGAAGATTTTCTTTAATTTTTTTATTGATAACTTTTCCATCCATTTGTTAGAGCTCAAATTTTTATTCCTATTTCATGTGTATGAGTTTTGGTGGCACATATGTTCATATACCATGTTTGTGCCTGGTACCCACAAGAGGGCATTGGATGCCTGTACCTTGTTACAGATGGCTGTGAGCTGCCATGCGGGTGCTGGGAAGGGAATCTGGATCCTCTGCAAGTGCAGCCAGTGCGCTTAACCACCGAGCTGTCTCTCCAGCCCCAGAGACGTTGGGTCTTTAATTATCATGTCTTTTCTTTCCTGCTATTCACTCCCTTTATTTTTTGTTCTACTTTCTATGAGAAATTCTTCAGCTTTATCTTTTTTGGGGGGAGGAGGTTCTTTTTGTTTTTTTTCAAAACAGGGTTTCTCTGTATATCAGCCCTGGTTGTCTTGGAACTCACTCTGTAGACCAGGCTGGCCTCGAACTCACAGAGATCCACCTGCCTTTGTGTCCTGAGTGCTGGAATTAAAGGTGTGCACCACCACTGCCCAACCCAATTTTATCTTTTAAAAAAAATGAAACTTTTCATTTATTAGTCATTTCAAAAAACATCTCGACATATTCTTTTCTAGCATCCTGATTTTGATATATAGAGGTAATTCTGTGAAAAAGATATTGATAGATTTTTTTTTAAAAAAAATTTTCCTTCTTCTTAAACTATTTGAGATATATATATCATGTTAGAGTCTTTCATTGGATGTCTGTAAAGTTTCAGTTCTGCATTCATATTTAATAGCAAAGAATTGGAAAGCTGTGGACACAGAAATGGAGTGTGTTGACTGCAGTCACATTGGGGTCATCTGCTGGACTGTGGGTTTTCTTTTCCCCCTTAAGATTTATTTTACTTTTTAATTTATCTGTATGTGTGTGTGCACATGTTTGGAGACTCTAAGGGGGCACTGGAGTTCATGGAGCTGGAGTCACAGGCAATTATAAGTTATGAGCTATTTGACATGGGCACTGGGAATCAAACAGTCCTCTGTATGAGCAGTAAGTTCTTCGTCTTTTCTTTTGTTTGTTTGTTTGTTTTTTAGTTTTTCAAGATAGCATTTCTCTGTGGAACTCGCTTTGTAGACCAGGCTGGCCTCAAGCTCTCAGAGATCGTCCTTCTACTTTCCAAGTGCTGAGATTAAGGGCATATGCCACAGTGCCTGGCCAGCAGCAAGTTCTTAAGCACGGAGCCATCTCTCCAGCCCCAGTGAGGTCTTTCTTCCTGGATTTCCTTTCCCTCAGAAAAGACTCTGGCTCTCTTGAGCATGAAGGCCAGCACTAGGAAACAACAAAAATGGTCTAGGGTGTCACTGTGTTCAGCATCTATGTGTGCACAGTTTCCTGAGCCTTCGGAGAACAGAACTTGCTCTTCTCAGCCGTGCCCAGTGTCTCATGGGCCAACAAACAGAAAGAAACAAAACAACACTGGTTTTTTTCCTTAAGAAAATAAACCTCTGGTGTTGGGAGGGATGTGTGTCAGTGAAGGGGCACATGTTCCAGAAGTGGCTCCAGTGATGGTCTTACAAGGGAAGTTCAGAACATGATGCATGCTTGCTTTTTCTAACTTTCTCTTCATCGAGACAGTGTTGAACAGCCAAACTAAACTCACTTAGAGGAACAAGGTCTTCTGTTGTCAATTCTTAATTTTCAATGCCAGCAATCCTTGTTTCCAATTCATAAGGCATCCTTGAA
Organism: Peromyscus eremicus; assembly: GCF_949786415.1. Classification (NCBI taxonomy): domain Eukaryota; kingdom Metazoa; phylum Chordata; class Mammalia; order Rodentia; family Cricetidae; genus Peromyscus; species Peromyscus eremicus. The sequence goes on from NC_081420.1 coordinate 127,782,673, forward strand.
AACTAGACCAAAAAAAAAAAAAAAGTCATGCTGTTCTCATTAGCCTGTTGCTTTTCTGTCTTTCTCTCTCCCCTTTTTTTTTTTTTTTGGTTTGGTTTGGTTTTTCAAGACACGGTTTCTCTGTGTAGCCCTGTCTGTCCTAAAATTGACTGTAGACCAGGCTGGTCTCGAACTCAGAGATCTACCTGCCTCTGCACCCCCTCCCCCACCCCAGTGCTGGGATTAGAGGTGTGTGCCACCACTGCCCGGCTGTCTTTCTCTTATTTTTATCTCTCTTTTCTTATTATCCACATTGTGTACAAGTGCCACCTGGATGTATACAAGTGTGTAACAGCTCTTAGTTGTTTTCCTAGCAGTTTGTTCTTTTTCATTTCCAGTTTAATACTCCCACTAGTAGAGTTCAGTAGTGACTGCATTTCCATGAAAATCTTAAGAGTTGGAGAATTACGGTATGAACCCACAACTGACTAATAATCCCCAACACTTCCTTTACTCTCCTGCCATCCTAAGAGATACCATGTCAGGGAATCGTTGAGATGTACATCTCAAACCCTGACACTTGCCATCTTTTCGTCTCTGTAAGGACCTACCAGTGGCTTCAGTAGTCCCATGTGAAAAGAGAAATACCCAGCTGAAGTTATGATGGGCAGTTCCATTCACAAGTAGAGAGAGGAGGCCAAGAGTGATGGAAGCTGCCACCCACCAACTAAACCAGAGAGCTTTATCTTTACAAAACGCATCTAGATATATTGTATTGATTTTGAAATTTTATAACCTTACTGAAGTGTCAGGAAAATGTCAGATATCATTAAGCACACGAACACATGTATAATAGGACAGAAGAAAAGGGAACAATTGTTTAAAGAAATAATGGCTAAAGTCTCCCAAAAAATGAATTTCTAGAAACTGAGCTTGACTTCATTATTTTACATTGTATTCATAAATCAAAGTATCACTTTGTACCCCATAATATATACATCTGTAATTTGTCAGCTATACAATTTTTTTTAAAATTAAGCATTAAAAACAAAAAAATTGTTAAGAAACCATGGTTCTTTTTAAAAATAAAATAATTTTACTACTTTTTTTAGAATTTCCTACATGCATTCAATGTGTCTTGATCATATTCAGTCCCCACTCCTCCCTCTATCCTCCTAAATCCAGTCCTATCCTCCTACACCCTCCTAACTTCTTGTATTTTTTATAACCTAACAAAACCATATTTCAAACATGAAAGTAAAATAAAAGCATTCCCAAATAAAGAGTAAGAATTCACTTTAAGCAAACTCACCCTACAGGAAACATAAAAGGAGAACTTCAGATGGAGAGTGAGCCGCTCAGAGCTACAAACAAAAGCACCAGTGAAGGGATTTCCTTAGTGAAGAGAGGAGAAAGGCTTCTTCTCCTCCTCACTGGTTTAAAAAGCAGTTCTATAGAGCAGTGTGTGTGTGTGATATGCATATGAAAATATAATATGTTTAATAACAATACAGTGGGGGTAGGAGGAAACAAAGCTGTTCTTCACTGGGGTAAGGAAGTGACTAATCAAAAACACAAGGCAGCAGGAAGCAGAACTACACAAAAGACCTACAAGCAGGTAGCAACAAAGAAGGCTGGAGTAGCTATACTAACATCAAACAAAATAGGTCGTAAAGAGCAGTATTTCCTAACAAGGGAAATTGACCAGGAAGTTACAGTGGTCTTCCCCACTACCACACACACACCAGAGCCCCAAGACACTCGAAACAGAACTAATAGACAGGAGAAGTAGACCACTGACCAGTAATGGTGGATAGCGACGTCACCACCTACTTTCAGTTGTGCTGGAAACCAATTAGACCCCGGGGGGATAGAAAGCCCTGTGGTCCTCTGTGGAGCACTTTCTACCAGCAGCAGCATCCACATCTTCTCAAGCTCACAGGGACATTCTCCAGGATAGACTATGTGCCACACGTCAAAGAAGCCACAATATAGTTAAAGGGATGAAAGCATAGGATGTGTTCTCCTAAAGCATCACAGCAACTAGAAATCAGCAGTGGGAACTGGAAACAAATACATGGAAATTACACATTCCTGAGTGACTGGTGGACCAAAGAAGATGCAAGAGAAATTGGAAAGTCGTGTAAAGTGAAGGAAACGGCAAAGCATGTGTGTCTAGTAGACATTAGACCCGTGTCCTCAGCACTTATCCTCAACTAGTAACTTACTACAACTTCAGTGCTTAGTATGGTATCCTAGAACGTTACTTAAACTATTTCTTAAATTTGGTGTTATTAGAGTCCTTTTTTATAAATAATTAAATTTTGGAAAAGCTAGTGTTTTGAGATCTTCTACCTGAATTAAGGGTCCTGACAAAACTTCAGTAAGCTGGATGCAAGTGTCTGTGTACTGCCGTCCACAGAACACTTCTGATCTGGGGGATGGCCTGCGACCCAGCTCACTCATCCCCCACCGTACCCCTCACAGGAAGCCTGGCAATGGCAGATACTCCCTGGCTCTCGTTTGACCTGTAACCAGTGTATGCCTCCTTAAACATCCAGCCCTCTGGCTCTGGGGAACTGACTTGTGTTCTGCCCAGTGGTGTCTTTGGGAAAAACCACACTGGGCTGTCTCCTTTAACTGAAAGGCACAAAGCTTATATACCACCACAGCAAGAATAAGTTCAGCTTTTGTTAACAAATTGAGGGCAAGGAGGGCACCATGAGACAGAAGGGCAGTCTTGTCCTGGGTCACATGAAGTAGCAGGCAAGAAGGGAGACAGTCAACTGACAGTGTGCAGAGGAATGGCTGTGGGCCACTTTACAGTCCAGTGCCTGACTGCCACTCTAAAGGAAGCAGCAAGAAAGGGTCTCCGTGGCCTTTTCTGATCGTATGTGGCACAGTCATGGCTTTCTTGATTGCCAGTAGTAAATACACCAGGACTTTTAAAACAAAAAACAAAACAACCAATGTGTATCTTATCCCCTCATTTTTTTTCAGTGTTTTGTTTTGTTTTGTTTTGTGTGTGTGATGCCAAGGATGGAATTCAGGACCTTGCACATGCTGTCACCCCCCCACCCCACACCCCACCCCCCGCCCCAGGTTGTTTTTTCTTCTGGTCGCCATGTTAGTCCTAGCTGGTGTTATTGCATCAAGCAGCTGCAGTGTTAAACAGTTGCCACTGATTGCTGGGGTAGAACTTGTTGCATGAACATTTTCTTAGGTAACAATTGGAGAGCTTTTCCAAGAACATGCCATGTGAGCCAAATATTGACCATTCTCCAGGGCTGAGGCTAGAGAGCTCTAATTCTGCTCTGCCCTATGGTGCTTGCTAGACTACAGGTTTTCACACTTTCCTAGTCACAAAGCTGGTTTCCCAGGCGTCTGTCAATCTGGGAAAGGGAGGTGGAGTTAAAACAAGTTTAATATCACAGCACTTGAGCCACTTGCCGGGATCCAGTGTTTTTCTGGAATATACACCGTTTGGGTGATTCCAGGTCGGAATGGAACGTCTAAGGAGGTCGATTTGGACCTTTTTGCTGGAGGGATGACTCATTGCTTTTGTGGAGGAGCAGATTTTGGGAGTTCCTGGCTCTGCTTCCTGGCTCTGCTTCATCCCGTTGGAGTTTTAAATTATTTCGGTGCTTGCTTTTGACATTTTTATTGTGGTTTATCTCCTGTTTAGATAATATGTATCTTCAGACTACCTTTTTCAAGGATTTGTCTTTGAGCTGTGTTTTAAGCCCTTTCATATTTGAAGCCTCTTTGTGATCTGTGCCATTAGCTTCTATGTGTTCTGTTCATAAAGCATGCTAAAATTATGCCCTCACATACATGCACATGTAGACATGTTACATAAAACAAGGATAGGTCATCTGTTAAGGCCACCACACAAAATACTAGTGTAGTTGGCTTCTAAAAACTTGACAGCTTTGAAGGCTGGAAGTCTAAAATCAGATGTGACAGGTTGCGTTCCTCCCAGAGCTTCTGTGGCTTCTGAAGGTCTGTCTTCTGTGTATATGCATTGCTGGGGACTTCCTGTTCTTGAAAAAATACTAGTTAGATAATATTAGGACCTCATGCCCAATCTCTTTTAACCTTACTCTCTCCTTAAAAGTTCTGTGCCCAAACAATCACAATGTGTGAGAGTGTGTGTGTGTGTGTGTGTGTGTGTGTGTGTGTGTGTGTGTGTGTTGTATGTATGATGCATTTTTAATAAAGCCAATGTGTTTTAATTAAATAATTGTTTTTGAATTCATAATGTTATCATGAAAACTTATTTCAAAAAGAAAAATGCCACCTCTGTTATTTCCTGTTCAAATCTTTGTCTTTAATGGTCTGTTGCAGTCATCTTTTACAACTACTCTCTGCATGTCTGTTTTGGAATGCTTAACCTGGCACACATGTGCCAGATGCATAAATTACAATGAAAGCAGGTGAGTGAGCACACCATAACTAGCTTTGCCCACTGGCTTTCTGCTCACTTTAACATACTTGGCGCTATTGAGTGAGGGCATCACTTCAGTTTATATATTGTTTTGAAAGCCAATTTCTTCCTAGTATCTTCAGATAAATAAGATGAGTGTCAGGGTTTCTGCTTGTATTTTGTAGGAGGTCATTTTCTACTCTGTGGCCACTGATCTAAACATCTAAAACAAATGTATACCTACCTGGGTAGAGGACTCACAGTGGTCTCTTTTGTTAACCTTTATATCTTATATATGTTACATATTTTCTGTGTATTCAGGATTTTGAAGATTTTAAAGCAAAATCTAGGCATTGTGTCTTTTTGTAAATATTTCAGTTCCTATCTCTAAAAGGAATAGCTTTTTATAAATGATAATAGATGGATAACTATACCATCATACCTCAATATGGTGATTACCAAGCCATCTCTGGTCAGAGTAATGTTGCCTGTAAAATATAGTTCACCTCTTTTCAGAAAACATTGTTGAAGAACACTTCTCAATGGATACCTCACTCTCCACACACACAGGTCACATCCCTGTCCCCTGACTTCACCCTCCAAGGAATAAAGTGTTGCATCTCAGCTTCTTCCATACTTCCCAGGCATGCCATGTTAGACAGGAATTCTGTTCATAGGGCTGATGTAGAAGTTGGCAGAAAAGGAAGAGATTGCTCTAACCAGCCAGGAAAGCCAACCATATATGCAGCTGAGCTGTAGAGACAGATAGCCCTGGCACTAAAGTAGGCTAAAAAGCAGAGGTTTTTGTGGTGACCAAGAGCAAAGGGCAATGCTGTTCTTTTGTGTGTTCATCACTTTCCCCTGAGGCTTACTCTGAGAAGTAGTTACTAGAAATTATTTTCTGCTACGTTATTGATTAGTATTTCTGGAGCTTTTAAAAAGGTGTTTAAAAAACACCTCCCTTGGTGTTTTTCTTGAATAAAAGATTAAGGGCTACTAACTTTCTCTTCTCATCACCTAAATCCCTTATAATCCTTTTCCTTTCCTAGACTCCAGTGATCTTCCCACTTAGCCTAGGATTACAAGACACTTGCCACCATGCCCATATGTAGTATTTTATATACATTACAAGAGGATTTATCAGATTAGTTTACAGGTATGGTCTAGGTAGTCCAACAATGTTCTCACACTAGAGAAGCCAAGAATCCAATAGTTGTTCAGCCCACAAGGCCAGATGTCTGAGCACTCAGTCTCAATCTGGCCCTGAAGGCCTGGAACATCCCTGGAGAGCTGCTGGTCTTCATTTTATATTGGAACCCAAAGAAGCTCATCCCAGTGTCAATGAAGAAATGCAGTACCAGGACAGATGAACTTGCCGTCAAGACTGAGGGCAAGCAGCACAAAGCAAAGCTTCCTTCTTCCATGGCCAGAGCTGCTGCACCATTAATCTGATCAAGAAAATCCCACAGGCATACCCGGTGACTTGCCTTTAGTTGGTTGCAGATCCAGTCAGGTTGACACCAATATTAGCCATCACATACACTGTCTTGTTTTTAAAGGGTAAAATATTACTTCATCTAAACAGTCAGAAAGTGTGGTTATTCTTCACCAAGAATACTATTAGAGCTTTCTTTGGGTGAATTGAAAGTACTTTATTGTTTTTATAATATTAAACATTATTGTGTTTTATAAAAATGTGAAATTAGGGTCTTCTGGGAAATGCAGTCTAGAGAGATACAATGAGTTTCTGAAATTCAGGATTCTAAGTAAAAGGCTTTGAATTAAAATCAGCTGGTGTGTGTGTGTGTGACTTTAAAAAGAAAATCAGAAGCAAGAAAAAGCTATTTTATGGTGAACTTACAATGAACATTTTAAGAGACTAAATTTGACATTTTGGGTTTGTGTTATTTTTTTGTTTGGTTGGTTGGTTTTTTTCTTTTTCTTTTTTTTTTTTTTTTTTTAGTTTGGTTTTTTTCTTTTTTTTTCTGGGTCGCCCTGGCTTTCTGGGAACTCACTCTGTAGACTGGGCTGCCCTCAAATTCGGAGATGTGCCTGTCTCTGCCTCCCAAGTGCTGGGATTAAAGACGTGCACCACCATACCTGGCCTGTGATGAATATTAAGTCATGCAATTTCCATTTTGAATATGTATATCAACCCTAGAGAGTTCTCAGTGAAAATATGTTGAAGGTTTAGGACATGCCTGAGGGTTTAACTAGCTTATAGTCATGTGTAACTTGTGAATATGAGTGCCTGTAACTTGAAGTACATGAGCAATAACCTGAAGATTATCTCTTTAATACAAAGTTGTTCATTTTAAGAAACTAATTACTAAGGAGGCCACAGAGATGGCTGAGCTGGTAAAGATACCTGCTGCCACCTGGACCCATGTGATGAAAGGAGAGAATTGATTCCCATAGGCTGTCTTCTCACCTCCATAAGCATGCTGTGGTGCACATGCATGCAAGTGTACACATATCCAAAATAAAAAAAAAATTAAACCACATAATTAATACTAGTTATTAAATTAGCTATTGCATCAGGTTAACTATTTTTTTTTTTAGGTCTAATGGTGTTTTAAGAAGTCAGTTTCTCATTGTGCTACATCAATATACAGTGACAATTTGTATAAGTTTGTTTCATTTGGCATTCTCCTTCTAGGCAAAGAATTTATACCAGACATTCAGATAATGTCTGAAGAGATATCTACTGTTTATTAATTTATCTAAGAATTTTAAAATAATCTACATATTTACTTTATGTTCCATAGTGACTAAGACAGCTGTGTTACCAAAAGTAAAAGTGGTTCTTTAGCTTGTGATCCACGGGAGCTGGTGGTAGAGAGGTCTGCGGGCAGAACTCTGCAGTGCGGTGTTTGTGGCTTTGTGTGGGTATGCCCGCCTGTGTTTCCAGGTATTTTGACAGTAGAACTATTTAAAGGATATAGGATATGGGGAGATCAGGGTTTTTTGTTATCCCAGTGTTTATCAGCTAACTCTATTGAACAGAAGTGTCAAGTTTGCTGATACGTTGAGTGGGTTTTAGATTGTGGAACTTTCTGTTGTAACTAAGTTTGTTTAAATGTTAATCATTCTTTCCTAGGTGTTGGATCCTGAACAAAACCATAACTTCACAGATCACTATCTAAATGTGGCCTTTGACCTTTCCCAAGTTCTTTTCATAGCTACTGCCAACACTACTGCTACTATTCCACCTGCTTTGTTGGACAGGATGGAGATCATTCAGGTTCCAGGTACTTCATTCATAAATATATAGACGCACACGCACACGCACACGCACACGCACACGCACATGCACACACTTTGGAGCATACCCTTTAAAATTGGTTGTGTTATGGAGTTTCATTTGTCCAAAAGTTCATCTGTCACTATTTAATCTTCCAAAGTTCTGAGCAGAGTGTATAGACCATCTTTTCTGTAGCTCCAGAGTCAAACAAGAGTTTGTTTGTTTGTACCATGACAGGTAAGAGTCAATGTGTGTTCTAGAAGACATCCAGCAAGAGTCAGTGTTGACTTCACACTCGGCTCCAATGCTGCCTTCAGGGATGATTGCTTCTTAGAATGTCAGACATTATTTTCTGAAGCAATTCTCAAAATTACAGGTGAAAAGGATTCATTTCTACAAAGCCAATGTCTTAGACCCAGATACAGCTTTACCTCTCTATAAGGTTTTTTCTGAGAATATATTACACAGTAATTGACTGTAGTAACTCTTCCTGGATGACGCTGGCCCTACTCTTATCTAAAAGCTCATGGTACTTTCAGACGATCACTTCCCTTCAGTTGATTATGTCAGATAGTTGCACGGTTGTTTGTGTTTTTCAGCCATGTTTTCTTGTCTTTTTAGTTAGACTCAGATCCTAACCTTTTCACTTTATTTAATTAGTCAAAATTATTTTTGTCTTAAAAGAGATCCAACATCAATGAGTACTCCAGTGAAAATAGGGTAGACTCTAAATATATTCAAAATGTAAGTGTAGCCATATATTTTACATTCAAAATACATTTTACTCTTCAGTAAATGTTAATTGAATTTCTCAATTACCTGCAAACCTTGTAGATTCTCTTATTTAGTTTTAAAATGTGGTGAAGTAAAATGTTGCTTTTGTGTATTCATAAGACTAAAGTAAACAAAGGAGATTCAGTTGTCCAGAATCTACACATGAGGCAGCCAGTCCATGCACTGCACTGCTGTGAAATGAAGTGATGAAGACAGTGGCTGCAGAGGTGGCTCTGGGATGCTGCCTCTTCCTTTGATAGATGCGGTCCTGTCCTCTAGCCTGTGTGATGCTTTCAAGCCTCTTCTTCCTAACCGAAAGATGCTTTATCAGCCCATGTTTATTAGACAGAGAGGGACGTTAGTTTAGGTGGGATTCTTTTTCTTACAGAATTTAAGCTCATTGGGGCTTCTTAGTAATAAGAACATAGTCTCTTAAATGTGTAATATATATTTTTATAAAATGCGAAGGTAAAAATCGAAACTGATTTAGTATATATTTTCTTATTCTGCTACAGTACTGAAGAATACTTAAGCTCATTCTAAATCTCAGGTCTACTGAATCTGCATTTGATTCATTAAATTTTGTGGCAGGGACCACAAAGATGGTTCAGCAGTTTGGGGCACTTGTTGCTCTTACAGATGACCTGTGTTTGGTTCTCAACACCCACGTAGTGACTCACCACCAACTGTAACAACAATTTCAAAGGCTCCTATACCCCCTTCTGATATCTATGGGCACCAGGCATGCACATGAGGCACCAGCATACTTGCAGCCAAAACATTCACACACATAAAGTAAATTAAGCTTAAAAACCAAACAAGACGTGACATTGTGGAAGCCTGGCCGATAATTACAGACCAGGTCTCTTCTTCTCCAGGATATACACAGGAGGAGAAGATAGAGATTGCCCACAGGCACCTGATCCCTAAGCAGCTGGAACAACACGGCCTGACTCCTCAGCAAATTCAGATCCCTCAACTTACCACTCTGGCCATCATTACCAGGTTAGTCATCTTGAAAATGGGATTTTTTTTCCCCATGCCAATAATTTGCTGAAAGTCTGTGCATTGAAGAAATGTTTAACTGTCATCCTAGAACATGAATTCCTCTAGCAAATGGAAAGCATTGCTGTAGCTGTGACTAGCTCTGGATGAGGAGGAATTTCATAACAAAACCATGTAGAATTGTCTTCGTTGCAAACAGTCTTCATAGAGCCAGAACTTTGACTTTGCCACAATGGCAAACTAAGGGTTAATTTAATAGATTAAGAACCAAACTCATGAAAAATATAGAAGTGCTCCTTTTTGCACATTAAAAACTAGAGTCAAAGCCAGGAGTCGTGGCTCACACCCTTAATCCCAGTAGGGAAGTAGAGGCAGGTGGATCCCTTAGTCCTAGGCCAGTTCTAGCTTGGTCTGCTGAACAAGTTCCAGTACAGCCAGGGCTATACAGAGAAACCCTGTCTCAGGGTGGGGACAAAGCAAACAAACAAACAAACAAAAACAAGTCAGGCTGCTACTTTCAGACAACCCATTTTATGTTGTTCATCTTTTTCTTTTCTTGTCTGACAGACTAAAATAATAATAATAATCCTTGGAGTTTTTATGCTGAGACTTCACACTGGAGCAATAGAGAATGTGCTTTCCCAAGTCTGCTCCAGAATGCTTAAGCCCATGATAAATACCACATACGTTTCCTGAGTAGAGGCTGCCATGGGGGCGCACACCTTTAATGCCAGCACTGGGAGGCAGAGCCAGGCAGATCTCTGAGTTTGAGGCCAGCCTGGTCTACAGAGTGAGTTCCAGTACAGCCAGGGCTGTCTCTCTCTCACCTCCCCCCAAAAGAGTAGAGTATTGCTTCATCTCATTTATAGGTCGTGTGTTTGAATGACAAATAGACCCTGTTGGGAATTTATATTGGCCATAGCCTCTTACAGTTTTCCTGGCTCACTATTACAGATTGATTGCATCATCCAACATTTTAAGTCAGCCAAGAACTCCAGCAACCCTTTCCTAGTAACTTGTTTTCAGGAAATGTGAAATTTCTCTCCATGCATGGCCTTTCTGACTGCCTTATGATCTGTGCCAACTTTTTTCTAGGTCTATTTAGTTATTTACAGAAAGTAGGACTAAGTCTAACCCAAGAGTTCCTTTTTCTTAATTTGTTTTGACATAAACTATGTGGATAATGCCAGAAGAAATAAATTGAGTGATTATCCAATGTCTTCCAGCAGTGACATCACTCTGGACTTCTAACAAGCCACATGAACCTTTATGATAGTGTCTATATCTGAAAAGGGGGAGTGAGTAAGAAGACACGTGGCTTACCTACTTCTGAAAATGATGCTGAAGAGTTCATTATTTGTAGTTCCCGATCACTGCCCCTTACATACTTGTTAGCTCAAAATGTGAGATGGTAAACACTGTAGACGTTCGGGACTTTCTTGAGCAGTCTTATTGATTTAATACTTAAAAACAGAGCACAACCCAGACAGTGCACTGGACACTGCTCCTCTTAAGCTCCAGGTACTGAGTTACCAGACACAGGAGACCAAAGGTCATGGCCAGACCTTTTCATCTGCTGCTGGGCAATGTAGACATGGCCCTTGGTGTCCTTGTCCCCTCCCCTCCCTGTGTCAAGCTGATTTGAACCTTGTAGTTCTTAGGTACTTACTGAGCTCCACTTCCTTGAGAGAATCCTGAATGTTGCATGTTTTCAAAGTCACTGTCCTGTGAATGTATACTCCTGTCTTGTAGAGACGTGTGAAGCCTAAGTATAATTCCTCTGAAACTTAATCCTTCTGAAGTTAGCAGAAACACTTTCAGGTCTCTACACTACAAACGCTTCTTCTAACTGAATGTTCCTCTTCTTTGCCACTTCTTGAGGGCTGAGGACACAGATCAGTGATAGTGTTTATGTCACCTGACGAAGCCTTGGGGTTGGTTGCTTTTAAGACTTCACCTTTCTGGTTTGCTGTCTTTTTGAATGAGCCGTGGAACCCTGCAGCCCTACATCCAGCTCTGTTACTAAGCTGATGCAGGGGGAGCCACATTAGTTATTTTTTAAATTAATTTTCTGGTTAGGATACAAAGAAATGAGTTTCTTGTGATATTTTCATACATGTATATCTTCATACTTTGTTCTCCCTTACTCTCCTCATGGTCCCCTTCTGTTTCTATGGCATAGCTCCATACTCCCCTCTTGTTCCCCCTTCCCCTTCTCAGAGTCCTCCCCCACTCCCTCGTCCCATGTCACACACAGACTCAACTCTAGATTCTGTATTTGAAGAAAACATATTATTCTTTTTGTGTATGGTTTATTTCATTTAACTTGAGTGATTTCTCCTCTGTCATAATTTAATTCTTTTTTACCACTCAATAAAATTCTACTGTGTCTGTGTACCACATTTTCTTTGTCTGTTGATGGACACCTAGGTTGTTTTCATGTTTCAGCTACTGTTAGTAGAACAGCAATCAACACAGATGTGTAAGCATCTCTGTGGCATGCTGACTTACAGACCTGCAACTATCCACCCAGGAGTAGTATAGCTGGATCATCTGGTAATTCTAGTTTGGATTTTATGAGGGCCCTCTACACCAGTGGTTCTCAACCTGTGGGTTGTGACCCCTTTCACAGGGGTCAGATATCAGATATCCTGCATAGTAGATACTTACATTATAGTTCATAACAGTAGCAAGATTACAGTTATGAAGTACCAACAAAATAATGTTCTGGTTGGAAGTCATCACAACATGAGGAACTGTTAAAGGGTTTCAGCATTAGGATGGTTGAGAACCACTAGAATACACTGACTTCCATACAGTTTACCTTCTCATCAGCATCCCTGTATCCTCACTAGGATTTGTTGTTTCATAATGACAACTATCATAATTGGGTGAAATGGAGTCTCAGTGCAGTTTCAGTTTGCATTACCTGGTGGCTGAGAATGTTGAACACTTCTTACATCTTTATTAGCTGTTTGTGTTTCTTCCTTTAGGAGAGAACTGTCTATTCAATTCATTAACCTTTTCTTGATTTATGATTTGGAGGGGGTTGGGTGGGTGGGTGGGTGGTTGGTTGGTTGGTTGGTTGGGTGGGTGGTTGGTTGGTTTTATTTCTGTCTTAGGTTTTAGAGGGTTTGTCTGTTTGTTTGTATACCAGTTAGCCCAGGCTGCCCTCCAGCCCATGAGGATGACTCTTGGTCGCTCTACTTTTACCTTCCAAGTGCTGGGATTGCAGGTGTCACCAAGCTCTGGCCAGTCTCTCTGATCCCTTCAGCAATAGTTCAAGAACAGTACATTTGGAACCAAATGACACTGACAAGTTGTAGCCAGTAAGCTCCTTAATATACACCAAGAAACAAGTGGTGTGTAACGTACTGCCAGGTTCACTTTAGGTGTGTAAGCTTGCAGGGCCAAAGGTCTGCTTTTCGATAAAGGGTAGCAGTTCAATATAATGTATGTAAAGGAAATAACTGTGGCCAAAAAGATACCTTAATAGTTAAAAACACTATTTAATGAAATGTGTTATGTGTGGAGAAGTTAGCATTTTTTAAAAATCTACATTTTCAGATCTACATTGTTTCTTTAGTGAAGTGGTTGCTTCTGTTTTACTTACTTACAGGTGGTGTTTATCCAAAAGTAAAATGTTTTCCTTTGTAACAGATACACCAGAGAGGCAGGAGTCCGTTCTCTGGACAGAAAGTTTGGGGCCATTTGCCGGGCCGTTGCTGTGAAAGTTGCAGAAGGACAGCATAAGGAAGCCAAGCTGGACCGTTCTGATGTGGCTGACGGAGAAGGTTTGTGGCCTGGTCCTGGTATTGTCAGTCGGGCAGCGCAAAGTAAATGGTACTATCAGCTGAGTGTGGAGCAGGGAGAGTATCAGGTAGTCCTTGAAATGGTGGTGTCCAAGTGAAGTTGTAATAACATAAGATGTGATGGGTTTCGAGAGGTTTTTTTTGTTGGTTTTTGCAAATAACAGTATTATTCAGTATTCTTCAATGTTACTACTTTAATGATATAGTAACCTCAGATTGCCGTAGTGTACACTTTACACATGGTTTGCTGTTCTCTTTTTGGACAAGTGCAGGCAATTGTTAAATTCTTTATAATAAAGTTGTTAGAAGCCAAATGTGATGACAGACCTCTGTAATCCCAGCACTCCTAAGGCTGATGCAGGATCAAAGCCATCCTGGTCTACATAGCAAGAGCCTGTCTTAAAAATGCTGCTGCTGATATGATGATGATGTTACATTTTTTAAAAAAACGTAAGCTGTTCAAGTCTGCCAAAACATACCTGTACATTAGAAGAGATTCACGTGTTTTCTCACACAGCTTCTTTTATAGGCACACAATTAAATGTAATATAAACTTTCCTCCAGTAATTCTGGAGGTGACACTCTAAGCGGAGTTGTTCTACTGTAGTTATCCAAATGCACGTGTTTCTTTTGCTTCCCGGTTAAAATGTGTGCCCTTCTTGCCCCAGAACTTTAAGAAGCTTAAGCTTCAGTTCATCACAGTATGTTGTTAAGTAATTCCCCAAAACTTGCTTTTGTGAACATGTAGCAATAAGGAATTGAAATTGCTGCATAGGAAACAGATATATTAGAGTTCTACCATTTCCAGAACTCTTTCCAGAATGCAGGTAGGTGACTGGGAGAGAGTAGCTGCACTCTGTGGTAGTTGTAGTAGACCAGATGTTGTTTCAGTGCATGGAAGAGTAGGTACTCACGTGACCCTCTTGGTTCTGTGTAATCTTGCCTGCTCCCACTTGGCCTGGGGCCTCACTAGTTCATTTTCTCTTGAGAATAACCTCCACTTTAGCTGAATTGGAGCAATATAGTTATGGTATGTAGAGTATGGATATTTATATGGATAAACAACAAGTCCAGTTGTTTCTTATAAGGACAGAAGACTTCTGTTGTCTTTTGTATGATTTGTGTCTCCCAAGTTCATATATTGGAAACTTCACCTCTAACGAGTGTTCTGAGGTAGGGCTTTTAAGAGATGATGAGGAACTAGGGATGTAGCTCAGTGGTGCGCTTGCATAGGATCCACAAACTCCAAGTTCTATCCTGATTGAGTCAGAGGGCTCTTCCCTTATGGGGATTAATGTATTATCTTGGGAAGTATATATACATTTCACAGTTGTAGATTCCTGGTGAATGGATGAGTTTGGGTTTCCTTCACCTCTGTCCTCTCAGGAGCTCTCTGTCATGTGATTCTTTCTGCCATGTTGCACATAGGCCCTCCTTGACATAGTTCTTTGCTCTTAGATTTCTCAGTCTCCAAAATTAGGAGTCAAACACATTTCTATTCACTATAAATGACCTAGTCTGTGCCTTCTGTTATAGCAGCGTAAACAGGCGAGGTCAGTTCTCACCCATACTTTCTGTCATTTTCCAAATTCTGAGTCTTTTTAGAATTTCATGGCTCAAATCAGTTTGTTGTTGATCACTCTGCTTAACGCTGTAGACACTGAGGTTTCTGCTTTCTCTAACCTGCTAAATTTTCATTGTATTTTTGTCTGTTTACATTATACTTTCCAAAATTTTGTCAGCATTTCTTTATCAGGTATCTTCATTCTCATCTTATTCTTAAGAGTTTGTACTTTTTCATTTCTGATTGTTTTAGTAGAAAGTTAGTAGAATTAAATAGAGGAAATATAAAGACATGTTCAGATTACACTTTGTCGAAATTGTAGTTTTGAAAACCTGTCGTAGGCCTATGAACACAAAAGGCCATGCAGCAGCATGGATAGCTCTTTCTCTTGCCTCTTTAGAATTAGGAGCTGTGCTTTTCCTGTACTCCAGTGTGCTCAGCCCTCAGCCATCTAAACCTCTGCCTTTTTGCTATATCTGTGAGATGATAGAAAGTAAAAGTTAAAATGAAATGTATCCATTTAACATATTCAGAAAATTATGTTTAAGATTTAGATGGTATTTTTAGAATTTTTAATACATTCAGAGGTGTCAAATGGAATTTTCCATAGCTATAATGCAATTTAATATTTATATATACATATATAATATTTCTAATATTTGTACTTATATTATCTTTACAAATGTTCAAGAACCTGTTCAAAAAATTTGTGAACTATTTATGAACATACAGTTTTAATGAGAATATTCCCTTGGGTTTTGTTGTTATTTTCTTTAATTATGGGTCGTCTTATACATGATCAGGTAGCTAAGCAAAATTGAGTAGTTAAGCTGTCACCTAAGGTACCTATGTGTCTTCATAATTAAGAAGACATTTATGTTTCAAATACTTGGGCTATAATTCTTATCAGAAGCACAGACACAGCCCTAGGTGGTTCTGATATCATGAAACATAGAGTTACTAGAAATGACTATCCTCCAGACTTAATAGAATAATTGTAAGGAATATTATATTTATAACATATAGTATATAATATAATTATAACAAGTGCTATTTATGACCTCAAACAAACCAAAAGGAACATTTCTGCAAAAGAAACTGCATGAGGTTTTCATGCCAGAAAGTTCAAATGGAGCTCAGTAACTGTTTTTTATTAGAAAATGATTTATTTAAAGTAGGAGTTATTTGCTAAAACAGTTGTTTCAGAAATTTCAAGCAATTCAGTGGGTGAGTTATTTTTAATGTTAGAAATAATGCTGGACTCAGAGTTACTGCCAGGAAGAAAAGTAACTTTGGGCCATGAGCTTCAAAACAGGCAGAAACTGGCAGTGTTTTTAACCAGCTTCTGGAGCAGACCCAGCATTGCTGGTCTGTGAGCAGCGTCTTTATGTTTGTGGGATTGTTTAGACAATTAAATTGGCCACATAGCAATGGGGGATCTGAGGAGGCAGATGAGGGACAGAGTTGATTAGTGACAGAAGAAGAATACCGATGCTTCCATCGGCTGTGAAGCAGGACCTTTCATGAAAGCATTGCCTGTTTCTCTACATGGTATTAGGACATTCCAAATTCAGTTTTTTCCTTCCTGGGGTATTAGTTGGGTTGAAGAATAAAAACACATGACTGAAGTTTTATTCTGCTATTTGCCTGTCTTTTGCTAAGACAAATATTCCATGTGTTCAGCTTTACATGCTTGGGTATTTCTCTGTGGAGTTAGACAAATGCCTGCTTATTCTTATGTGTCATATGAGCTCAATGACATACATGCCTGGTAAGGCTTTTCCTTAGCAGAGAAATTGTCCTTTTTGATCCTGATTCCATTCATAAATCTTTCCCGTGTTCTCCAGTAAACACTTTGCCTTGGCCATCGGATTCTGGGAACAGACACATATCAGATGTGTGACAAAGTGTGACTTGTCCATTTGTTTGCAGGTCTGGAGGTTGGACATAGAGCCGTGCACACCCTAAGCAAGTTCTCTTTCTGAGCTCCATCTTGCCTCGTTTTCTTTTTTCTTTTCAGTGTTTGTTTGTTTGTTTTTAGACAAGGTCTTATTAAGTTGCCCAGACTGCCCTTGAGCCTGCTAATTCTCCTGCCTCAGCCTCCTGAGATACTGCAATTTCAGGCTTGTACCACCAGGTCTGATAGATATTGTTTATGTTTGTTCAGCTTAGGATTTCCCAACCTTTTGGAATGTGTGAACTAATTTTTCATCAGTTTTAGAAAATTTATGACAGTTGTTTTTCATATTTGTTTTTTTCCTTCCCCATTGGGACTCTAAGGAAAAACTATATTGTCTCTTAACCCTTCTTTTCCCATTAATTTAGCTGTCTAATTCAGTTTGTATATTTTTTGTTGCCCTCTATTCCAGTTTATAATTGCTGACTTCTGCTATTTAAACATATGAAATTGTTTTCATAAATTGTGCTTTCTGCTTTTTAAATGGCCATTTATTTACAAATCTGTGAATATGTATATATACATATATTTGTCCCAATGGAATGTCCATTTAATTATCTATATGTATATCTATGTTTTAAATATTTATATATTTTTTTTCACATAATGGATTCTTCTATCTATCTATCTATCTATCTATCTATCTATCTATCTATCTACCTATCTATCTATCTCTTTTGGTTTCTCAAGACAGGGTTTCTCTGTGTAGCTCTGGCTGTCCTGGAATTTGCTCTATAGGCCTGGCTGACCTTGAACTCAGAAATCTTCCTGCCCCTGCCTCCCAAGTACTGGGATCAAAGGTGCGCATCACCATCACCCCCAGCTGCTTTTCATCTTCAGTCCATTTTTCCCTGTTTTCTTGGATACTCAGCATGGGTTTAGGGTATCTTTGATCAGTCTGTCATCTGATCCAGCTGTGAGTCTGTCTGTGTCACCTGCCCTTTATGGCTGCTGCTGCTGCTGCTGCTGCTGTTGGGGAGAGGGGGAGTTGTTGTCTTCTGTTTCTGTTTTGTTTTACTTGATTTCACGTCTTCTGTTTGTACAGAGCTGCAGGTTGAACCTAGGCTCTCACATCCTAAGCAAGCGCTTCTCCCTCTGAGTTCTGTCCCCAGCCCTGTTGCTTCTTGTTCTCCCTCCTCCTGTGCCTCCTGCTCCTCCTCCTCCTCTCTCCTGTGCCTCCTCCTCTTCCTCCTCTTTCTGCTCCTCTTCCTCCTCATCATCGTCATCCTCCTCCTTCTATAATTTATTCTGTTTCTTACTATTCCTTTTTTCTTTTTGGTTTGTTTTCTCCCTTCCTTATAATGGAAAATATAAAGGCTATAGCAATCACTGCCCTCTAAAAAGGGGGATATTTTCTCCTCACAAATCACTAGGGACCAGCAGGCCACTTTTGATACTGCCAAGACTTAATTTTAGACTTTGTAGGACTACTCTATTTCTTGATTAGCTTTATTCCTAAACTGTGATCTTCTAGAATGTGATTCTCAAAAAATGCAGTTCTGACTGCTGATGTGACCCCTCACTTGTGAGTTCTCAATTTCGAATCTGGTTGGGCCTTTACTTTTTGCTTATTTTTCCTCCTGAGTTTCTGAAATCCCACCCTGAACGTGCTCCAGTTAGGAGCTAGTCACATTAGGGAAGAACTTCAGTGCAAGTTTTCTAGCTTCTTTGTCAATGATGTCAACTGTTTTGACAAATTTGACTTCTCATAGTTACTTTAACTAAGTCCCTTCAAGACTGAAAACACAGCTCGTCTTCTAAGCATTCTGAGGTATGGCAATTCTAGCCCACATCCCCAAGCAAGGAAAGCGAAAAAGAAATACATCTGGTCTGGAGAGTTGTAGCTCAGTGCTGAGAGTACACACTTGTCCAAAAGACAGCATGTAAGTGACCCTGGTGTGAGTCCCAAGTCCCGTCACAGTACTCCTCAGCTGACACTGAGCTCACCTCCTTCATCCAGTTAACAGCTGACCTCCCAGTCCACAGGAGGATAAGAGCTGTGCTTTCGAGGAGAGAAAAACTGGTAGTTGGATTTTATTTCCATGAAGACAGCCTTGTCCTCCCATAATAAACCTCTGAGCCCTATGCTGGGCACAGAATCCTGGACTATTGAGGACAGGCTGTGTAGTTCAGTGTAGATCCTGTTTTGCCTGAGGTGCATTTTGATCTGTATTAGTCTCACTGTCCTCCAGAAGGTGTACTTACAGTGACTCGGCCTAAGGTAAATACTATGTTTAATATCTTTTCTCATTCCTTTCTAGGCACCTTCACAGTTTAAAATACGTCAGAATAAAAGATTTTCATTCTGTACCTTACGACTATCGTTCATTCACTTTAATTCTTGCCTATAAGCAGGAATGGAGTGGGTGAAGGGAAGGTAACCCACCCCCTGAGCTCATTTACTTAGGGCAGGGTCCAGATGGCCTCAAGGAGCGCTGCTCTGCACTTCCGGTGTCATTCCTCACCCCACCCGCTGTGGTAGCTCCTCTCAGGCTCCAGTTCTGCAGGAAGAGTTGGTCCTCCGGTGGGCAGCTAGCTGTCAGAGTTCTTTGTAGTGGTTTCCTGCTGTTGACTTCTCAGGTGAAAACATGCTCTGCTAGATGTTCTAAGTGTAGCTCCTTCCTAACCAGAACAGGAAGCTGTCCTGCAGGAAAATCAGGGGACTTTTTCCAACTTCTTTTCTGACTAGTCTCCAAATTTGAAGATTTGCATCCTCCTGTCTGTTGCCATAAGTATGTTATGTGGTAATGAAGATAGTGAATATATATAGTCAGGTGCCTTGGCTCACACCCATAATCCCAATGCTTAAGAGAAGGGAAGCCAGAGGTGGACAGGAATTGGAGGCTAGCCTAGGCAACAGTGTGAGACCTTGTCTCAGAACATAAAGTAAATAAAAAACGGTATATATGATACTTGGAGGTGGTAAGGTTTGTGCTTTGTGTAATTTTTTGCTAAATCCTTTTTATCTACTTGTTGCAAGATTTGTCTTTTGAATTTCAAATTACTTATCAGTTACTTTGTAGCAAATTACCCTGTAAACCCAGCAAACTAAAACAATTTATCAAGTATTTATTTCGAAGTTTCTGTGGATCAGGAATCCAGGAGCAGGGAGGGTGGTTGAGTAGCTGTGACCCAGGCTTGTCCTGAAGGTTTGTAGTGAGGCTGCAAGCTCACCTTGGGGATATCTGCTCACTCACAGTTGTTAATGGAGCCCAGTTCCCTGCTGACTGTTGGCTAGAGTTCTTTTCTTTCCACAGGGGCCTCTCCCTGGGCTTAGGACTTGGCAGCTAGCTTCTCACAGTGAGGATGTGATATGTTACACAAGAGAGGTGGGGAGAGCCAGAGGCAGAATGGGCAACCTTTCCTAATACTGGTACCACATTCTTTGATAGGCAGTGAAAAGGAACTGACTTCATAAAGATGTGAACACTAGTTGGTGGGGATAGGCTGCTTGGGAGCCATCCAGTAGACCCTCTGCCACCAGCTTACTTGTTTGTTTTATTGCCTCCCTCCCTTGTTAGACTTTTTGTTTTTCTTTATTTGGTGCTGGAAATTGAACTTAGGCCCTCATACATGCTAGGTAAGCACTCTACCACTGAACTGTGTTCGAAGGCCAGGTTTAAATACCTTTTTTTTTTTGAGCATTGACTTGTGTGCTATTCAGTTTACATGCCTTATCGCCACACATCATAAAATCTTCACAAAGTTAGGTATACCTGCCCTATTTTATGAAACAGGAATTGGCTATCCGGGGAGATGACCTGTTCATGATCATAGAGCAAACAACTCATGCATCTCAATTCACATAGGTTAACCCCAAATAATGCGGTCTCCCACAGTGGCACACGCCTTTAATCCCAGCACTCAGGAGACAGAGGCAAGTGGATCTCTGTGAGTTTCGAGGCCAGCCTGGTCTACAAAGTGAGTTTCAGGATAGCCAGGACTGTTACACAGAGAAACCCTGTCTCAAGAAACCAGAGACAGACAGACAGACAGACAGACACTGTCCTCCAAGCCAAGCAGCCACCATCTTGAGACATTCAGCCACACCTCCTTGCTTCCTGCTGCCTTTCGTGTGCAACTCTGCCTGAATTGCATGCGGCCTGGAGGAGGGCTGGAGTAGATAGGCAGGGAGGACTAGGAAAGGGTGCTCCATCAGTGCCGATGCCCGGAGCCTTCATCTCTGCTGCGTGAAGGTTTTCCAGGGGTGGCTTGGCAGGGTGGGAGCACGTACACCCTGTAAGTAACCCAGGCACTGTAAGGAAGCCCAGCAGACTCATTGGCTCCCCAGAGTGAACTTGGGTGGACCACGTCTTGGTTTGTCATTGGAACCATAGGAGAAATGGTAGACTCTGCCATGTCTCCCTCTGAGAAGGGATCTTAATAAGAGGCCATGCTAATCATCTCTAATCCAGTTAGTGTATGTGCTGCCAGGGAGCACAATTTATTGCTGTTTTGAGGTTTTTACACATTTCATTTCTGTTGTATAGCACCATTTCCCAGAGATTAATTAGTTTGTTTAGAATTCTAAAGAAATCCTGTTAATAGATAGTATAAATTTCTGTGACACAGAGCAGCAGTAGGAATAGGTTTAGACCATTGTTGAATGCCCGTGAGGGGAAGAAAGTCTATAACACCCATAAATGAATGAATCTCTAGCAGAAATTGAGACTGCTTGTCAGCATGCAGTGTGGATTTCGTTGTTCTTGTTTAAAGACATAAAAACTTCATTCATGGGGCTGGAGAGATGGCAGTGCAGGTAAGAGCTCTTGCTGCTCCTGCAGAGGACCCATGGTTCACTTCCCAGCACACACATGGTCACTCATAGCCATCTGTAATTCCAGTCTAGAAGATCTGCCCTCTCTGACTTCTGTAGGCACCAGGCACACACATAGTAGACAGACATGTGTAAGCAAAACACTCATATACACATAAAAGTAATAAATCTATTTTTAAAAAACACCTTTCTTCACTATTTTTAGTGAAGTGAAATTAATTGGAAGGTTTCTAGTTACATAGAAAAGTCCTCAAGTATTTTAACCTACCTTTCATGCCTTTCTTTCTGGTTGGATTTAAAATAAAGAGAATAATTTGTGTATTTGCCTCTGTTGGCCAAAACCATAAAGCACATGCCTTGGCTGCTTGTTTTGGAATGCTTCAGGACTCAGAGGTGAGCTTTAGTTTCTAAAGTAGTGCCTAGATCTGATGGTAAGTTTGTGACAAGTCACAATTTCTGTGTGCCGGGGGCTGAAGAAAGCTGACCTCCATTTTCCTAATCTTCAGACTGTGTAGCTTGAACTCTGCCTGTTCCCAACAAGTCTGGCCATTGAAAAGCTGTAAGAGTCAACAGTCATTGTAGTCTGAGACACTTTGATTATCAGGAGAATGATTTAGCCAACACTGAAGTTTCTTACTCAAGACCCAGGTTATACAGGTAGGGCATGGAAGTGTTGATTCTGTTCACATTTTCAGTGTTGAAAGTGTTCCTCATCTTGTCAATCCTTTCCTACTCTTTGATTATATTGGTAATTCAGAACAATTGAAAATCTGCCACTATCAAGGGCCTGAGGTTACTGTGGGGACTATGGATTTACACTGGTAAATCAGTGTAAGCGTCGCCCTCAGAAGGAAATACTTAGTACATCTTCATGATACTGGCAGGTGTGAATAACAATTTTCACTTCAACTTTTCAAGTCACTTGGCCTGCCTGCTGGTAAAGTAAAGGCTTTTGTGGCCTTCTACAAACTAAAATGATAAAATTTAAGCCCAGTGTTGATAGCTTCTTATAGTAAATCCTTTGTGTTTGGTGGCAACAGGTTGTGTCTAAACATCTAAAATCAGACAGTATTCTAATGTTGAAGTGAAAATTGTTATTCACACCTGCCAGTATCATGAAGATGTACTAAGTATTTCCTTCTGAGGGCGACGCTTACACTGATTTACCAGTTGTTCCTGTATGGGTACTCGCCTGGCCCAGGAGCACAGTGTTTGCCTATCTATGCAGATGGGATATATAGGGCACTGCAATAAAAGGAAATCCAGCCTTTCTCAACTTTAAGAATACTTAAGGTTCTACTGGGAATTTTTAAATACTGTGCATGGTCTTTTCAGCTAAACTAATCCAAATAATTGTCTGAGAATATTTTCTGAATCTCCACTATAGAAAATGAGTTTTGTTAAGTAACTCCTGTAAACTCTTTGAGAAACTGGGGTAGTGCCAAACAGGATCATATGGCTTAGAGTATGTTGGTTCATTCAGTCACTGGGTCAGCTAGCACTGCTGAATGCTTGCTGTATGCTGTGCAAACTGAATAGAACTTGTGACAAGCATGTCGTCTACAGTTGAAGGAGACGCATAAAGAGTCATCTATTGGCGTCACAGGGAGTGCTGAGTTTCATAAGGACGGTTCATTTCAAGTGTGTTAATATTTTAATAAGTATGCTCCCCACCTGTGCTGTCCCTTTCCTCTCCTCCTCCCTCCCCTCTTCCTGAGTCTGGATTATTTCACTTATTGTGATGATCTCATATTCATTTTCCAGTAAACCACAGTTTCATTTTTCTCCAACTTCGTCCATCTTTATCCATCCATCTGTTGACAGCACCTCAGCTGATCCCATGCCTTGGCCATTGTGAACAGTGCTGCAGCAAGGGTGTGCAGGTGCCTCTGTGGGGTGTTGACTTGGGTTCTGGTAAACATCCAGGCAGGGCGGAGCTGTGTCATGTAGCAGTTCTGTTTTTCATGTTGGAGGAACCCCCATATTGATTTCCATACTCTCTGGCCTAATTTACATTCCCATCCGCATTATCTGGATGCTAAAGTTTATGTCAGCAGAACTTCAGTTTTTGTAGCTACTGTGGCTTTAAAAAATGCTTGTAATAAATTGAAACAAAAAATAATTTACTTTGACATCTAAATTCATATGAATGAAAAAGGAAGGTTACAGATATTTTTTATATTCATAATTGTTACTCAAATTGAAATGTGACTCACAGTCATAACTTTCTGCTGTATTACAGTGATTATTGTGTCAGATGTTTAGTGAGCAAGCAGAAATAAAACATACTTTGTAATATTTAGGTTGTATTAATGAAGAAAATATTAACAGAAAGAAAATAAATTACTATGAGCATGAAGATTCTTTGGCTATTTAATCCATAGATTCCTCCATTTACTGCTAGTTTTTAAAAAACATTTTTTAATTTTTATTGCACTATTGTTTTGTGTGCATACATACATACATACATACATGCTCCTGAGTGCCAGTGGAGATCAGAGGACAATCTGAGGGAATTGTTGTCATCCCCTTCCTTGGGTCTGGGGAGCAAACTCGGGTCATCGGGC
The DNA here is from genome assembly GCF_949786415.1 of Peromyscus eremicus. Taxonomy (NCBI): domain Eukaryota; kingdom Metazoa; phylum Chordata; class Mammalia; order Rodentia; family Cricetidae; genus Peromyscus; species Peromyscus eremicus. The sequence continues at coordinate 127,806,778 of NC_081420.1, forward strand.
TTGGAGACGTCCACCTGTGAGCATCTCTCCAGCCTTTTAAGTTGTTTATCGTGATCATGATTATCATTTCCGTGTGATTGTGGAACTCGGGCCTTGCTTGCTAAGCTCTCTACCAAACTATCTCCCAGGCCCTATGGCTAGCTTGTTTCTTTAAAAATTTTATTTAAAAATAAAAATAAAAAATTTTATTTAAAAATAAAAAGCCAGTGGTAGGATTCATGCATGGCTTTAATCTCAGCACTAGGGAGGCAGAAGCAGGAGGATCCTCCAGGCCAGGTCAGCCTGGTTTACAGAGCAAGATTCAGGACAGCCAGAGCTACATGGAGTAAACCCTGTCTCAAAAAAAAAAAAAAAAAAAGGGGGGGGGGGAGTGGGAGTGGGAGGGAGGAAAGGAAAGGAAAAGAGAGGAGTGGAAAGGAAAAGTTCAAAAGTGTGCAGGCTCAAATGCTGAGTCCCCCTGGTTAGTAACTTGACTCTTATTTCCTTTGGCATGCTTCCTTCAGTTGTGAAAAGGGGTTTCTGGAAAGAGTAACCGGAAACTGACCGCACAAATTATGCAGTTGGATATATTCTGGGTTTTCGGATTTTTAAAAATATTCAGTTTTGCCCTTTCTGGGTTCCACTGAGGAGCTTCGCATATCTCCTGTATTTGATGGTCTAGTTTTAAGAGATCTAATTCTGCTGTCTTATAAAATAACAAAGGTACTTATATCCTATTTTTTTTTTTTAAATTGTGTGTGAGAGAGAGAAAAGAATGGGTGTTGCTGATGCGTGTATCTGTGGAAGCCAGAGGTCAGCGGCAGGTCTCTTCTGTTGCTCTCTACCTTATTTTTTGAGACAGAGCCTCTCACCGAACCTGGAGATCACCGCTTGGCTAGATCCTGTCTGCTGGAATTACAGATACTGCACCACACCCAGCTTTGCATGGGTGTTGAGAATATAAACTCAGGTTGTCCTGTTTGTGAAACAAGGTCTGAACTAACTGAGCCATCTCCCCTGTCCCCTTCCTCTTTTTAATGTTTTGGGGCTCAAACTCATGGCCTCACACATATGCTGGAGAAGTGCTCTAATCACTTCAATTTTTAAAGATTCATGGGGGAGGCTTGAGACAGGGTCTCTCTATTAGCTGGCTCTGGCTGCCCTAGAACGCACTATGTAGACCAGGCTGGACTTAAAAGAACTATTTTTTATTTTTTTGTGTCTGTGTGAGTAAATGTCACATGCGTGAGGGTACCCACGGTTTGAAGAGGTTTTCAGATCCCTTGAGCTGGAGTTACAGACTGTTAGGAGTTACCCTCATGTGGGCGCTGGGAGTTGAACTTCTGCGAGAGCAGTATGTGCTCCTAGCTGCTTAGCCATCTCTCTAGCCCCCATTATCTCACTTTTTAAAGCAGGGTTGTGTAGTAGAATATTATTTTAAGATGTGTTACTTTCGTTTATGTTGCATTTGTTTAACTCTGTGAAGCTGCGTTACTGTGCCTGTCTAAAACACCTGATGGTCTAATAGAGAACTGAACGGCCAGTAGCAAGGCAGGAGAAGGGATAGGTGGGGCTGGCAGGCAGAGAGAATATATAGAAGGAGAAATCTGGGAGAGGAAGATTAAGGAGCCAGAGAAGGAGGAGGACCCCAGGGGTCAGTCACCCAGCTACACAGCAAGCCACGGAGTAAGAAATGAAGAAAGGTATACAGGGATAGAAAAGGAAAAGCCCAGAGGCAAAAGGTAGACAGGGATAATCTAAGCTAAGAAAAGCTGGCTAGAAACTAAACCAAGCTAAGGCTGGGCATTCGTAATTAAGAATAAGCCTCCATGAGTGATTTATTTGGGGGCTGGGTGACGGGCCCCCCAAAACAGTAAAAAGCAACCAGCAACAGGGTTGATTAAACTGTCTTTGAAAGACTTACTTGATTTTATAGCTGCCATGCATATCCTTCTCTCCGTGCCAAAACAAGATCTAAATTCATGGAGACCTAAGTATGCTGCCAGGGTGAGTGAAGGGTCAAAAGACAGCCAAGTGGAAACTTGCTCTTCAGCCATCAGTTGAATGGCGTTTGGGGCGATCATACCCCCAAACCAAAAGGCTATTGCTGACTCCCCGAAGTCCTGGAATGACACCCTCAGCTCTAAGGTGGCTACTGTCCTAGCTGCTTTCTGTTTCCATGACAAACACTGTGGGAGACCAGCCCCCACACTTATTTACCCCAGGAACTCTTGAGGATTGAGGGATAAGAGACTTAGTTAGAAACAGAGAGTAAAGAAACAGAGAAAACACAGGATAGACTCGGGTGAGCCTGGATCCTTATCCAGTGGCCCAGAGCTTTATTCCAAAGGTCTATTTATAACAATGCCAGGGGTGGGGCAAAAGACCTCCCCCTTGCTAGTTAGACCCTTACAGACACCTGGTCCCCAGGCCTGTGGTCTAGTCAACCTCTTATGCAGTCCTGCTGGGTACAGCCACTAGGAAACCTAGTGGGCTCCAACAAAACACAGTGACTAAAAGCACTTCGGGGGCTTATTTGGCTTACACTTCCATGTTGTAGTCCATCATCCAGGGAAGCCAGACAGGAACTCAAGGCAGGTGCTGAAGCAGAGACCACAGAGGAACACTGATGACTGGTCTACTTTCTGTGGCCTGCACAGCTTGCTTGCTTATACGATCCGGGATTACCTGTCCAGGGGTGTCACCACTCACATCAAGCATTAATCAAGAAAGTGCTCCCACAGACCATTTTGATAAAAGCAGTTCCTCAGTTGAGGGTCTCTCTTTCCAGGTGATTCCAGTTTGTCTCAAGATGACAAAAACTAACAACTGACTCCTTAACCACTTGACACACAAACTAACACATACTGTTAAGCCTTAATATTTTCTGTCTTTGTCCCCAAGATCTCATGTTTATGTTAATATCATAATATAAAACACAGACCAACTTTTAAAAGTCCCATGGTCTTTAAATTTTTCCAATGATGTAAAAGTCTTAAGTCCTCTTTAAAACTCCAGGCTTTTAACTATGAGTTCTTGTGAAATCCAAAATAAGTTACATACTTATTTTAAAACAGAAGAACCAGAGTGTAGTTAATCAGATCAAACCAAACCCAACCTAACCGGGGAAACAGCACAGTGCCTAACAGCCTGGACTCACTGTCTTCTAGGCTCCAAAAGGCTGGGGCAGTTCCACTTCTCAGACTCGGTCATTACAGCATACACAGCTTGTCTCAGCGCTCTGCTCCACACCCGTCACTGTCCTTGGTGGTCATTGCATGGTCCTGGCATCTCCAGTATGTTGCAGTAGCGGCTGCATCTTCATCAATGGCCTCTCCTGATCACTTAAAGTGCCAAGTCTTAGTGGTTCTCTATAACCCATTCAGTCCTGAAGCTTTCATGCTACCAGAACAGTACCATGTGGGAGACTCGTACACATGACCAAGTTCAGATGCCAGATTGGGATGCATCCATGGCCCACTCTGGACCACACCTTCTCTGTGCTGATCCTGAAGAAACACTCCCCAGAAGATTTCACCTCATTTATTGTGGTCTCATTAATTTCAGCTTATTCTTCAGTCTCAGTTATCCAGCATCAGCCCCAGTTACCAGCATCGTGTGTCACAGGAAAGCAAAAGTTTCAGTTATAGTATATCACATGAATGGCCCTGCTAGAGTCTTTGCTTCCCTCTGAAACTTTACAAGCCAGGTCTCCATTATCTGTACATCTTTCAACATTTCTTTCAGGCTCCTATAACAGTTCATTAAGCTTTGAGCAATGGCTTTTCCAGCCCAAAGTTCAAAAATCCTTCCACAAATAGGGAAAGCTTGACTTCTTCCTTTCCAATTTGTATCCCCTTAATCTCCTTATGTTGTCTTATTGCTCTGGCTAGAACTTCAAGTACTATATTGAATAAGTATGGGGAGAGCGGACAGCCTTGCCTCGTTCCTGATTTTAGTGGAATTGCTTTGAGTTTCTCTCCATTTAATTTGATGTTGGCTGTTGGCTTGCTGTAAATTGCCTTTATTATGTTTAGGTATGTTCCCTGTATTCCTGATCGCTCCAAGACCTTTATCATGAAGGGGTGTTGGATTTTGTCAAATGCCTTTTCTGCATCTAGTGAGATGATCATGTGGTTTTTTTCTTTGAGTTTGTTTATATGGTGTATTACATTGACGGACTTTCGTATGTTGAACCACCCTTGCATCCCTGGGATGAAGCCTACTTGATCATGGTAGATAATTGTTTTGATGTGTTCTTGGAGTCTGTTTGCCAGTATTTTATTGAGTATTTTTGCATCAATGTTCATGAGAGAGATCGGTCTGTAGTTCTCTTTCTTTGTTGTATCCTTGTTTGGTTTAGGAATCAAGGTAATTGTAGCCTCATAGAAGGAGTTTGGTAATGTTCCTTCTGTTTCTATTGTGTGGAACACTTTAGAGAATATTGGTATTAACTCTTCTTTGAAGATCTGGTAGAATTCTGCGCTGAAATCATCTGGTCCTAGGCTTTTTTTTTTTTTTTTTTTTTGCTTGGGAGACTTTTAATGACAGTTTCTATTTCCTTAGGGGTTATTAGAATATTTAAATAGTTTATCTGGTCTTGATTTAACTTTGGTATGTGGTACCTATCCAGAAAATTATCCATTTCTTTTAGATTTTCCAGTTTTGTGGAGTAGTGGTTTTTGAAGTATGACCTGATGATTCTCTGGATTTCCTCAATGTCTGTTGTTATGTCCCCCTTTTCATTTCTGATTTTGTTGATTTGGATGCTCTCTTGTAGCATGAATCTTAAATGTTCTTATTAATAAAATCAAACTTGAGCCAGGTAATGGGGTGAACACTGGAAGGTCAGAGAGACAGAACAAGCCACAGCTATCTCACCTTGCCGGATCCTCAGCTGGTCCTGTTTCCTCAGACTGGAAGCTTCTGTGTCCTCATCCCAATGGCTCTCAGCTGAACTGCTGCTAGAAGCCTGAATCTTAACCAGCCAAATGCTTAACCAGCCAAATGCTGCTAGTTTCTGGTCCTCACGCCTTATAAACCTTTCTGCTTTCTACCACCACTCCTTGGGATTAAAGGTTGCTTTCTGGGATTAAAGGCATGAGTCACCATGCCTGGCTGTTTCCAATGCGGCCTTGAACTCACAGAGATCCAGAGGGATTTCTGTCTCTGGAATGCTAGGATTAAAGGCGTGTGCTAACATTTTCTAGCCTAAGTATCTTGTGGCTTTTCTGTTCTCTGACCCCAGATAAGTTTATTAAGGTACACAATATTTTGGGGAACACAATACCACCACACTCTCTCTCTGTCTGTTTGGTTAGTTTGGATAAGGGCTTGTCTATCCTGTTGATTTTCTCAAAGAACCAACTCTTTGTTTCATTGACTTTTTGTATTGTTCTCTTTGTTTCTTTTTTATTGATTTCAGCTCTCGCTTTGATAATTTCCTGGTGTCTATTCTTCCTGGGAGACTTTGCTTCTTCTTGTTCTAGAGCTTTCAGGAGACCACATGAGAATAGGAAGAAGCAAAGTGCTAGAGAGGCCCACAGAAATCCACAAGGATACCCCCACAATAGACTGCTGGCAATGGTCGAGAGACAGCCCGAACTGACCTACTCTGGTGATGGGATGGCCAAACACCCTAATTGTTGTCCTAGAAACCCCATCCAATGACTGAGGGATCTGGATGCAGAGATCCACAGCTAGGCCCCGGGTGGAGCACCAGGAGTCCAATTAGCGAGAAAGAGGAGGGTTTATATGAGCGAGAATTGTTGAGACCAAGGTTGGATAAAGCACAGGGACAAATAGCCAAACGAATGGAAACACATGAACTATGAACCAATGGCTGAGGGGTCACCAACTGGATCAGGCCCTCTGAATGGGTGAGACAGTTGATTGGCTTGATCTGTTTGGGAGGCATCCAAACAGTGGGACCGGGTCCTGTGCTCATTGCATGAGTTGGCTGTTTGAAACCTGGGAGGAGGGGACTGGACCTGCCTGGACTGAGTCTACCAGGTTGATCTCAGTCCTCAGGGGAGGCTTTGCCCTGGAGGAGGTGGGAATGGGGGGTGGGCTGGGGGAAAGGGGAGAGGGGCGGGAGGAGGGAGAACAAGGGAATCTGTGGCTGATATGTAGAACTGAATTGTATTGTAAAATAAAATAAAATAAAATAAAAATCCTTCCCCAAAACATGATCTTCCATGACCAAACACAGTCTTCCCCAAAAACATGATCACCATGACCAAAAACAATTTGAGGGAAGAGGTTTATTTGACTTATATTTCCACATCACAGTCCACCATTGAAGGAAGCCAAGGCAAGAACTCAAAGCAGGAATCTGGAGGCAGGAAACGAAGCAGGGACCATGGAGGAGTGCTGCTTACTAAATTGCCTTCTATGGGTTGCTCAAGTATTTCCTATACAGCCCTGGCCCATCTGTCCAGGGGCGGCACCACTCACAATCAAGAAAATGCCCCACAGACATGCCCCACAGACCAGTCCGATAAAGGTAATTCCTCAGTTGAGGTTCCTCTTCCAGGTAACTCTAGTTTGTATCTCCTTGACAGAAACTATCCAGCACAGCTGCTCTACTGGATATACCACCAGCAATTGATAGGGTTACTACAGAGTGAGGGTGGCCCAGACAGGTTTAGTGAGTTATTCTGAAAAGATGTTTGAAGAGTCCTGTGCTCAGGAAACAAAACATTGTTAGGATGCCTCAGTGATACACACATTCAATGTAGTTCTTTCCAAACTCCAATTGCCTTGGTTTGGGGTTTTGATTTTGAAACTGTTTACTATCTCACTCTGCAACTGAGGCTGGCCTCAGACTTATAATTCTCCTGCCTCAGTCTCCCAGTTGCTGGGGTTATAAGCATGTACCACCATACCTGGTGCAATAGCCTATTTAAAAGAAATGAAAAAGACAGTCTTCAGATCACATAGAATTGAAAGAAAGATTAGCCAAGTCTTGGGGAAGAAGAAAAAAATGGTTTTTCATCTTTGGGCTTGTGAGAGTAATGCTGCCATGCACGTGAAGTCCCCACATGCAGTTCTTTAGATATGCACTGTGTGTAGGAATGGAATTGCAAGATATATTGTACTTCACGTTGCAGTTCTTCTGACTTTGGACTCACTGACTTCAGAACCTGCTACACTGCTGTAGGAGTGGAAATAGTATGATGCTGGCCTAAGAACAGAAGTGCAGATGGATGGAATGGAATGGAGACACAAAGAATAAATGCTAACCAGATGAATTGTATTTTAGCAAGGGATCCAAGCCTATTCAATTAGGAAAGGACTCTCTTCAACAAGAGATGTTCAAACTTGATGTCCACATGCCACCAAAGAATAAAGTTTGGCTTGGATGTTGAACACTGATGTTAACTCGAAATGGACCAAGCTCTAAACTGAAGAACTATAACCGTATTTTTAAAAGAACCTGGTAGAACTTTTAATGATATTATAGTTGACACTGGGTTTGTGGACATGACACCAGAAACAGGAAACAAAAAAGAAAAATGAACTGACTATCATCACAGTTAAAATTTTGTGTATTGGACTGGGAAGGTGGCTTGGGAAGTAAAGATGCTTGCTGCCACTCCTGCAACTGACTCCTGCAAGTTGTCCTCTGATCCTCATATATGCAGTATGGTAAGCATACACACACACACACACACACACACACACACAATAAATAAATAAATAAATAAATAAATAAATAAATAAATAAATAAATAAATAAATAAATAAATGGTGCATAAAATAGATGCAATTTTTAGAAAGTTGAAAGAAGGGCTGGTGAGGTGGCTCAGTGGGTAACGGTCCTTGCTACCAAGCCTGACAACCTGAGTTCAACCCCTGGCTCCTGCTAGGTGTCCTCTGACCTCCATACATGCACCATGGCATGCATTTATCTGCACATATCCACACATAAAATAAATTTATAAAGTTAATAATGAAAGTGAACAAAGTCTACACAGTGAAAGAAAGTACTTGTAAGTCATATATGATTAAGAATTAATACCCAGAGCATATAAAGAACAAAACATAATTCATAGAAACAACCCAATTAAAAATGCCAAGTATTTGACTGGCTATTTCTCTAAAGAAGTGCAAATGGTCCATGAGCACATGAAAAGATGCATAATATCATAATTCACTAGGAAATGCACATCAGAACTACAGTGAGATCCACTTCATGCTTAGTAGGGTCACTATAATAATTTTTAAAGGACATGTTAGTGTTGGCAGGAATGTGAAGAAATTAGGACAACTCTGCATTTCTGTCAGATGGTGTAGCCACTTTGAAAAGAACATGGCAGTTCTTCAAAAAAATTAAAAATGGAACTAAAGTAATCCAGCAGTTCTATTCCTGGGCACTGCATATACCTGAAGGGAAGAACACAGATATGTGTCTTGTCATGTTCATAGCAGAATTATTTCCATAAGCTAAAAGGCAAAAACAGTCCAAGTGTCTATCATCAAGTGAATTGAGAAACAATATGATATGTAAATGTAATGGTTACCAGGGCTGTAGAGAAGGAAAAATGGATAATTATAGTTTAATACAGTGGTTCTCAACTTATGGGTTGAGACCCCTTTGGGGATGAATGACCAGGTCAGAGGGGTTGCATATTAGATATTCTGCATATCATATATTTACATTATAATTCATAACAGCAACAAAATTATAGTTATGAAGTAGCAATGAAAATAATTTTATGGTTCCTCACCACAATATGAGGATCTGTACTAAAAGGTCGCAGCATTAGGAAGGTTGAGAACCACTGGTTTAACAAGTTCACTTATGCTAAAGATGATGGGAAGTTTGGGTATAGATAATGATGATGTTGTATCATCACTGTGGGTGTATTTGATGTGTCCAGATTGTTCATTTGCTGGTTAAAATGATAAATACTGAGCTACACATTTTACTCTAATAAAAGCAGCTTCTAGCAAAGGATGCAAAAGAACTTTCCTAACATCTGTTTGCGAATGAAAGAGCTGGACTTGTACGCCAGGTTGTCTGACCATGAAGCATCTTGAAGGTGGAGTGAAAAAGCAATTGCGCCTCTGCTGAACATTTTGGAGAATTTCCCCCAAAGCCTTGGGTATTGGTCCTTGCCTTCCACATTGTTTGAGGCAAGGTCTCATTCATTTTCACTACTCTATGCACAATTCTGTCTCTCCTCCCATCTCCCCAAAAGGGTATGCAGGGCTACAGATGGTCACTCTATGAGTCTAGCCTTTATGTGGGCTCTACATATTTGAACCCAGTTGCCAGGCTTGCACAGTGAACACTTTACCCACTGAGCCTTCTCCCCAACTCCACTCCTTTTGGAGACAGGGCCTCACCTTGTAGTCCTGGCTGGCCTGGAACTCACCATGTAGACTAGGCTGGCCTCAAGCTCCCAGAGGACTTGTTCCTGCCTCTGCCTACTGACTGTTGGAATCAGTGTGCTACCATGTCAACAATCCCCTAAATTTTTAAAACCCAAACTACATCCATTGTTCTTAGAAGTTAAAAAGTGTTTACTGTAGCTGGACTTTCTTAGTAGGCCTTTCTTTGGACCACCAGCTCCCAAATAATGACATGGACACTTCTTATTAATTATGAAAGCTTGGTCTTAGCTTAGGCTTGTTCCAAACTAGCTCTTAAAACTTAAATTAACCCATTTATATTCATCTACATGCTGCCACGTGGCTCGTTACCTCTGCTCAGTATCAAATGTGTCCCATTCTTCCATGCCTGGCTGGCAAATTCCCATGGCCCAGATTCCTCTCCAAGTTCCTATCTCTCTCAGAAGTCCCGCCTATCCCCTCCTGCCTAACTATTGGCCGTTCAGCTCTTTATTAAACCAATCAGAAGGTGCATTAGAGAGATACATCTTAGAGAGTATACAAAAAGATTATCCCTGAGCAGTCTACTCAGAAAAATCTACCTCTCTTTGAGGAAAAAAATGTTTCCTGTACAGTATTTTAACAAATAATTAAAGTCATTACTAGTGTATAAATAGGTTGATGTGTCGAAGATTTAGACAACTCATCAGTTGAAAGAACCTGTAAGGTTTTTCATTCTGGTTCAGTAGAGAACCAAAAAAAGAAAAAAAAAATTTATTTGCAAGTGGTAGTGCTGAAACCAGAAATCATTTTGTTAACAAAGCCTATTTCCTGGAGTGGGAGGGGCCACCTGTACCCCACAGACACAATTTATTTTTATTTCTAACAATTTATGCAGTTTAACAGAATTGGAAGATAGATGGAAAGCTGTAGATAGCTTGAGGGTAAACAGACCACAAACCCTTCTCTTATTTCCAAGTCTTTCCTGGTTTCACCTAGTGATAGTCAAAGAAGTATGGAGGTATAGTATCACAAGAAATCCAGGGAGCCTGCTTAAAGGGTAAAGGGATTTATTAGGGAGAAAGACTCACTACAGCATGGGAGATTTATTGTAGGGTCCTGGAAGGCTGAGATACAGTCCCATGCTGTTCTTCCATCTGAGTGTGTCCCAGCATCCAAGCCCATGAGGGAGAGAAGAAGGAGCTTAAGTACATCTCAGGTCTTAGTGGTAGCCCCAGGGGCAGTGTAGCTGTAAATTTCTCGGGTTCCCCACCCCTACCCCCACCCCCTATGCCCTCACCCCACCCACCCCTCACCCCACCCACCCTTGCCCCACCCCGCTCCCCTACCCCCACCCCCCATCCCTCACCTCACCCCCCACCCCCGCAGTCCAGACATACCTCTTACCCACAGTCCCGAGTAAACACACAGAGGCTTATATTATTTACAAACTGTATGGTCTATGGCAGGCCTCTTGCTAGCTAGCTCTTACATCTTAAATTAACCCATTTCTATTAATCTGTGTTTTGCCACGTGTTCCATGGCTTTACTGGTGTGCTGGCATGTTAATCCTTGGGCGGCAGGCTGGTGTCTCTCCAGACTCCCCGCCTTTCTGTTTCTTGACTCTCTCCTTGGATTTCCTGCCCGCCTCTAAGCTGCCTTGCCATAGGCCAAAGCAGCTTATTTATTAACCAATGGAAACAACATATATTCACAGTGTACAGAAAGACAGCCCCCAGCAGGGCAGGTACTTCAAGGTTATAGATAGAATAGATATCCACTACAGTATAGTTTTTGTTTTGTTTTGTTTTTTATTTTTTTAGTTTTTGGTTTTTAGAGACAGGGTTTCTCTGTGTAACAGTCCTGGCTGTCCTGGAACTCATTTTGTAGACCAGGCTGGCCTCAGATTCACAGAGATCCTCCTGCCTCTGCCTTCAAGAGTGCTGGGATCAAAGGCATGTGCCACTACCACCTGGCGCAGAGGTATGTTTTGATACCACTTGTACTGGTTAATTTTCAGTTAAAAAGGTCTCTTTTTTAAATTTTTTTATTAAGAGATTTTCTATTCAATTTACCTATCAACCTCAGATTCCCCTGTCCTCCCTCCTCCCACCCCCCAGCCTTCTCCCCCATACCACCCCCATCCCCATCTCCTCCAAGGCAAGGTCTCCCATGGGGAGTCAGCAGAGCCTGGTGCATTCAGCTGAGGCAGGTCCAAGCCCCTCCTCCCTGCACCAAGGCTGTACCAAGTGTCTCACCATAGTCAGTAGGTTCCAAAAAGCCGACTCATGCACTAGGGACAGGTCCCGATCCCACTGCCTGGGGCCCCCCTAAACTGTTCAAGCTAAACAACTGTCTTACCTATCCAGAGGGCCTAGTCCAGTACCATGGGGGCTCCTCAGCTATTGGTCCACAGTTCATGTGTTTCCGCTAGTTTGGCTAGTTGTCCCTGTACTTTTTCCAATCATGGTCTCTATATCTCTTGCTCATAGAATCCCTTTTCTCTCTTGTTGATTGGACTCCTGGAGCTCTGTCTGGGACCCGGCCATGGATCTCTGCATCTGCTTCCATAAGTCACTGGATGAGAGTTCTATGACAGTTCATGACAGTTGGGGTATTCAGCCCTCCGATCACCAGAATAGGTCAGCTCAGGCACCCTCTCGACCATTGCCAATAGTCTATAGTGGAGTCATCTTTGTGGATTCCTGGGGACCTTCCTAGCACTCTGCTTCTCCCTATTCCCATCGTGTCTTCATTATGCTCGCCTTATATTTAAAAAAGTCTTTATAGAAGTTGGGGGATGTGGCTCAGTAGCGAAGCAATTGCCTAGCATTAATGGGGCATTAAGTTCGATTCCCAGCACAATAAGAAAAAAAAAATCTTTCCTGCAGTCTTCGTCTTCTCTCTTGCTCAGCTGGGATTCTGTCTGTGTTGCTCAGACTGGTTTCTGACTCATGGCCTGAAGTGGTTTTACTGTCTCAGTCTTGTCGGTAGGTAGAGTATGGATACACACCGCCACGTTCAGCTCACATAGTCTAGTCTCTAGATTTGCCGCTCTTTGCCTTGTCAAAGAACTCCTGGGCTACAGGTGTATTTTCAAGACTGGACTATGAAAATCAGTCTGGCTGGGAGTCAAGGCCTGATACATCTATGATTGCTCTGGATTCTGGTGAGATGTTTCATCTCCCAGGGTCTGTCTCCCTGGGCACAAAATTGGACCAGCTTAGCCCAAATTTTAAGATTTTAAATATCATGCTTCTCTCGTGTGCTTCTTGAGTTCCCAGTTCTTCCTAAATTCCCTAACCTCAGGAGTGACCTAGGTGTTACCAGAAAGCTGTCACCTAAGGACATCACGTTAGTATGACACAAACAGTAACATTTCTATGGAAATTACCTTTGTCTATGGACTCTCTTACTAGCTGTAGTTAACTGTGTTCAGTACTCTTGTACATTCTATTGTTTCAGCCTTCGCCTGCCCAACAGCCATTAGAATTCTGCTTTCTTTGGAAACAGACACACCTTTCATAATCTCTGGAAGATTATGCCCAAAGACCACAAAATGTAGCTTTTAAACTTATGGAACTGGGGCTGGATAAGCAGTGTAGAGAATAAAAAATGGTAACTAGGATTTTCTGCCCCAGCAAGGATGGAGTGCAGGTATAGGTATCCATCCTAGAGCTGTCTTTGGGTGTGTCATAAATAAATAAACAAACAAACAAACCACAGCTTTTATCCTAAAGGGAATAAGAGATAGTTTATTCTAGAGCCATTATGAGTGACCATGAACATAGATTATGTTGCCCTACATGTTCCAATGTAGAAGCAGTTTCATGGGGTTTTTATAGTTGTATAGAACAAAGGAAGTCATAAATCAAGCCAATTTTAAAATACATTGGTGGTTACGTCACAGAGGCAGATACGTCTAGATGAGGAAATGTTGTCTTTTTAACCATTGCTGCCTTTTAAGCCACCACTTGCTAATCAGCAACTGCAACTCTGCCACTACCAGCGCAGTTCCCATGAAAAGGCCACAGCCTGAGGGGACTCCGTTACCTCAGGCTCTGACTCTTTCAAAGCTACCAAGGGAATTTATCTAAATCTCTGTCCCTCTAAAGAACTCAAGATTCAAAGGTTGAGGTGTAATTCTGCCCCTCAGAGAGGCTGAATAGCAAGTCACTCACCTCCTCTTCTTGCTTGCATCTCCCAAAAAGCCCCTGACCTTCTCCCAGGCCCCACTGAAAAGCCCTTCTGCCCCTGGCTCCTTCCTATCACTTCCTGTCAGCTAGTTGCTGACTCAGCCTCCTGACTGTAGGTGAATATTATTTAATCAAACAAATGTAACACATCTTGCATCATTAAACAAACGTTCAAGAACATAAACAAAAGTAACACACCTTAAAATAATATTCTACAACAGGGAAACTTTTCTATAGGCCCAAGATGTTATCTGATGACATTCTTAGCCCTTGGATTGGTGGAAGCTAGTGTTTGCTATTAACAGCTTCTACCAATTTTCTGTTGGTGGTGGTTTGGTTTTTGTTTTGTTTTATTGTTGTTGTTTTAATATCACAAGGTGTTAGTTCAGATACAGAGTGGGGTAAGGGATGGCTGTTCCAGATGCCAAAACTAGGTCAAGATAAAGTCATTAGTCTCTGAACCTACAAAATTCCCGTCTTCGCACCGCTGAGATTCTGATCAGCCCACAGATCTCTGCAGACACAGAAATGCCTTCCAGGAGGTTTTTGTTCATAGCCAGACACAGCTTCTTTTCAGGGATTTTGTTCACAGGTGTTTTGACAATTCAGTGTGGGGCTCAGTGGTGAAGCAATTGCCTAGCATTCATGGGGGCATTGGGTTTGATTCCCAGCCCCAAGACAGGCCACCTGCTTGGACAGATCACCTTAAGGAGACACCATTGTAATGACAGATTTCTTTCAAAGGCGATTCTCTGGGCATTTAGAGACCTGCTACAATTTCCTGAGGTTTTATACCGTATCATCTTTCTCTTTACCTCACCTATTTTTTTTAATGACAGAGTCTAATGTAATACAGGCTAGCCTCAAACTTAGTATGTTGGACAGACCACCAAAGTCTATTAAACCAAAAGCAAACTTTATTCCAGAAAAAAACAAAGGAGGAAAAAAAAAATCACCGCAGTGCACAAAAGCCTATCAGCTACCTGAGACCACAGCCAGGTTCAGGATTCGGAGGCTGTGGCAATAGAGGCGGAGTCTGGCCCCCCTTTCATAGCCATGGGGAAGGCATCAGGCACAGGGTGCATGCGAGGACTAATGGAGGAACATCAGCCGTGGGATGCATGCTAGAAGTCAAAGAGAAACATCTATTAAAAGTTAAGTTTGGTCCAGGCAGTTTTTTGGCTATCAGGGGCAAGGGGTTAAAAGTTAACCCCTGCCTGTTGACAGAGGAGCTGGCTATAAGCAGAGAGCCACTGTTAGAAGTTAACCTTTAGAGCTGATGACTGTCAGCTTTTATTTTTTTAGGTTTACAATTTTATATTTCTATATTCCTGGACCCTTCATTCCCCTTGATTTATAACCAGAATCAAACCTTTGATTCTTCTAGGTCTAAATATGAGCCAGATTATAATCTTGAATAGTTTATATAAAAAAAAATAATTTTTAAGTGTGGTGATATTTGTGTCCCCCAATAAAATTTGTCTGACGATCAGAAGGAAGTACGCTGCAGGGAGCTTGGGGTCCCAAAGGGTTGCAGATAAGCAACCCAACGGCCGGAAGAGGGGTCGAAGCATCCTTCATCCCCTCCAGCTCAGTGGTCTTTGGTGCATCCACCTACTCTTATTTAGCTCCAGTTTTGTCAAGACACCAGATACAGAAAACTTACCTTTTGACCAAAACCAGTAGAATAAAGTTTGCCAGAGACTAGGGTACCCTTCCCAAACCCAGTATTGTGAGAAATCCTGGTTTTCAGCACCAAAATGTTGGGTCCGGGGTCACGCAATAATGGGGACAGACCACCAAAGTCTATTAAACCAAAAGCAAACTTTATTCCAGAAAAAACAAAGGAGGGGAAAAAAATCACCGCAGGGCACAAAAGCTTATCAGCTACCTGAGACCACAGCCAGGTTCAGGATTCTGAGGCTGTGGCAATGGCCCCCTTTTTATAGTAAGGGGGAAAGCATCAGGCACGGGGTGCATTCTAGGAGTCACATGGAAACATCTGTTAAAAGTTAACTTTGGTCCAAGCAGTTTTTGGCTATCAGGGGCAAGATGGTTAAAAGTTAACCCCTACCTGTTGACAGAGGAGCTGGCTGTAAACAGAGAGTCATTGTTAGAAGTTAACCTTTAGAGCTGATGACTGTCAGCTTTTTTTTTTTTTATGTTTACAGTTTTGTATTTTTATATCCCTGGACCCTTCAAGTATGAATCCTTGAACTTTGGCTACTCCTGCCTCCACCTCCTGTGCTGGGATTACAGGCATGTGTCACCACTTTTTTTTTTTTTAATGTGCTAGGATCAAAGCCAGGGTTGCATGCATGATAAACAAACCCTACCAACTAAGTTACATTGTCAGCCCCTTTCTCAATTTCTAGAACCTTCTTTGCCTTTCTCATGACTTTTCGATAGCTCTGGGACCTGCTTTTCATCAAAATCATGTTCAGTTATGGAAAAGGTGAAGAGGACACCTGCAAGTCTCTCAGTAGCTGACAGCTGCTTGAGGAAAAACTCACCTCTCTTCCTGAGGGGTCTGTGACAGCTCAAGAGTGTGCCTGGTCTCTGGGAAATTCACCCACCTCCAACTCTGCCTTGCATCTGTAATTCCCAGCATCCATACTGGAGCACCCTGCACAGTGTGCTTCCCTGCTACCTTAGTGCAGTTCGGTACCTTGATTTTCCTCTGACCATCTTGGCTGTATCCTGAATTAACTTCAGAACAGTCTGGATTACCTATCAGAAGGGCTTGAAGATTATCTGAAGATAGTAAGTCAGTTTTTAAAAACTTCAACTTCCTTTTGTGTGAGGGCCCACAGAGGCTCCCTAGTAAGGCCTCACTCAAGGCCAGAGAATCTGAGCTTGCTTTACCCAGCAGGGCTGCATAATGGGATGATTTGGCCACGGGCGTGTTTACCAGGTGTTTTGAAAAGAGTCTACTTGACTATACATTGTGTTTTGATCTTGAAAGGGGTAGGTCTTTTGCCGCTCCCCTTGGCAGTGTATAAAATGTCCATTAGACTAAATCTCTGGGCAGCTGGGTATTGACCCAGGGCCCTCCTGAAGCTATCCTGTGTCTCTGTCTTTCTCTCTGTCTAGGTCTATATTTCTATCTAATACTTCCTCATTCCTCTCTCCTCTCCCCAAGAACCCTTTGATAGGTTGGAGCGCATTCTGAAACTGTTGGTTTCAAACCAGTTGAAGCAGGGAGGAAAAAGTTATGGGATGGGATTGACCTAGCTTTTCTGCTACTCGTGTTTTTTTTTTAAACATCTTTTATTTGTTGACAATTTCATATGTGTATACAATGTATCTTGATCATATCCTCCCCAGCTCTCCTCTCTAACCCTCTAGAGCATCCTCCAACACATCCCCTTCCTGTTTTCACATCCTCTTCTTTACCCCATGGTGTCCAATTAGTGCTGCCTGCTGGACCATTGACCAATCTCTTTGGCTTGATTTTGTGAGGGTAACCACAGCTGCAATGTGTTCAAGAGTGCCGTGGCCATGTCATGTCCACGGGACAGCATTTCACAGAGTGCCGTGGCCATGTCATGTCCATGGGACAGCATTTCACAGAGTGCCGTGGCCGTGTCATGTCCACGGGACGGCATTTCACAGAGTGCCGTGGCCGTGTCATGTCCACGGGACGGCATTTCACAGAGTGCCGTGGCCGTGTCATGTCCACGGGACGGCATTTCACAGAGTGCCGTGGCCGTGTCATGTCCACGGGACGGCATTTCACAGAGTGCCGTGGCCGTGTCATGTCCACGGGACGGCATTTCACAGAGTGCCGGGGCCGTGTCATGTCCACGGGACGGCATTTCACAGAGTGCCGTGGCCGTGTCATGTCCACAGGACGGCATTTCACAGAGTGCCGTGGCCGTGTCATGTCCACAGGACAGCATTTCACAGCACTTCTCCCTTCCTCTGACTCTTACACTCTTTCTACTTCCCTTACCTAGTGTTCCCTGAGTCTTGAGTAGAAGAGATTAATACATATGTTCAGTTTAGGGCTGAGCATGCAACAATCACTATGCTCAGCACTTTGACCAGTCTTGAGTTTCTGTATTAACTGCTACCCATTGCAAAAGAAGCTCCTCTGGCCAAGGTTGAGAAAAGCCCAGATCTGTGAACGTAAAAATAAGTTTGACGATATGTCCATTTAACAAATCGACAGTGGTAGGTTACCTGTTAGGCCTATCACTGCCCAAGCCATGGACTTCTGATTAGGTTTACAGTATCAGGCATAAATTCCTTCCTGTGGAACAGGCCTCAAATCCAGTCAGAAAGTCGCTGGGCATCCCATAACTTCTGTACCACTATTGCGCTGACAAACAACTCTCTGGTAACCTTAGTTGGGCTCTCTATTGCTCTGATAAAAACCATGACCTAAAGCAATTTAGGGAAGAAAGGGTTGATTCACTTCCACTTTCACATCACAGTCCATCATCAAAGGACATCCTGGCAGGAGCTCAAGGCAAGAATCCAGAGGCAGGAACTGAGGCAGAGGCCATGGAAGAACACTGCTTACTGGCTTGCTCCTATGGTTTGCTCATCCTGTTTTCTTATACAACTCAGGACCACCTGCCCAAAGATGGTACTGTTACAATGGGATGAACCCTCCCACATCAGTCATTAATCAAGAAAATGCCCACAGGCTTGCCTATGGACCAATCTGGTGGGAGTATTTTCTCAATTGATGTACCCTCTTCCCTAATGACTCTTGCTTGCATCCAGTTGGCAAAGGATTAACCAGGCCAGT
The DNA here is from genome assembly GCF_949786415.1 of Peromyscus eremicus. NCBI lineage: Eukaryota > Metazoa > Chordata > Mammalia > Rodentia > Cricetidae > Peromyscus > Peromyscus eremicus. The sequence goes on from NC_081420.1 coordinate 127,825,051, forward strand.
ATTGTAGCTTTCAGAGTTCAGCATTAGATAATATTATTGGTGACTTTTCTCCCCCAGCAGCCTGCGTAGCATCTACTGGCACTATGTAGACTAGCTAACAGGGAGGAAGTTTTCAGATCAGTTCCAGCTTGATTTTTCTGTCTTAGAACAAGAATACGTCATGTCATCAGCAATGGGGTCTTAGCATCTAGTTATGATGGGCAACCATGAGCAATAACAATAGCCTGTGTTGTTTGGGGGGCCTCTGAGTCCTCCCTAACAGTAACTCAAAGGGAGGTATCCCACATCTGACTGACACTGCGATTTTGATTTAGTAGCCCATGTCTTCTGGAATCCTCTGCATTGTCCATCTATGCAGTGCATCTGTATTCAAACTCCTTTTTATAATTATATTTTTAATTCGCTTACAAAGTAGTGTCTTTCAATAAAGGTTTCTCATAAATCCTTAGTGTTGACTATCTTCCCTCTACTCCTCCCCCATACCTGCTTAAACCTTTAACCCCCCAGTCTTTCCTCTGTTACTTCCACAGCACATGTGTGTGCTGTCCCCTTATTCCTTAAGGCGTCTTCCCTTACTATCTCATAGACCTTTTTTTTGTTTGTTTTTTTAAAGCTTCCTGACCTTTTTGAATCAGTCCAAGTTTAACCCAGAGATATAAAAGTTTGAAGCTAAGATCCACATGAGATCCTATATATGAGATCCTATATATGAGATCCTGTATGTGTGTGTGTGTATGTATATATATGTGTGTATGTATCTGTGTGTATGTGTGTATATGTATATACATACATATGAATATATAAATATATAAATGCATCCTGAGTCCTTTTAGTGTTCGTGTGTGTGTGTGTGTGTGTGTGTGTGTGTGTGTGTGTGTGTTTAACTGACTTCTTGGGATTGGGTAACCTATTAAGGGACTCATTTTTAGAGAAGACTGATTCTCTTTCTCCAAGACATTAATTGCTTATAGCTCTTCATCTAGGGGCGGGGCCTTGTGAGATCACACCCATCCATGTTGGCATGCCAGCTGGTGATGTTGTGCAGGTCTTGTTTAGGCACTCATACTTTTGAGATTTCATGGGTATAGCTTCCCTGTCATATATAGAAGACACTATCACAGTAGACACCCTGGTCTTCTGGCTCCTACAATCTTTCTGCTCCCTCCTCTTCAATGTTCCCTGAGCCTTAGGTATGCAGGATGTATTATAAATGTATCTACTAGTTGGGCACCCCATAGTCAGATGGTCTCTACATTTTGACCAATTGTGGATTTCTGTAATAGTCTCCATCTGCTGTAAAAAGAAGCTTCTTCGATGAGGGGTGAGAGCTGCACTCATTTATGTATATAAGGATAAATATTTAGAATACAGTTAGAAATTGAATTGGTTTCAGAAAAGTGGGAGTAGTAGGTTCTCCTCTAGGGTCCTGACCTCACCAGCCTCAGGTAGTTGGCTAGGTCTACAATAATAAGCATGACTTCCCTCTTGTTGAGCAGGTCTGTATTCTAATTAGTCAGCTGCTGGTTGCTGCCAAGATATAAGTGCTACTATTGCATCCTTAGGAGTATCTTTCCAGGTTGGCAGTTCTGTGGCCAAGTATTTTGTTGAGCTGTTTGTTTAGTTTCTTGAGATCTTTGTATGTTCTAGACACTAATCTTTGGTCAAATACAAAGCTGAAAACGGTTTTCTGCCACTCAGTAAGCTGTCTCTTCTCTTGATTATTGGTTTCCTTTGCTGTGCAAAAGCCCTGGGATTTTTAAAATCCTATTTGTTGATTGTTGGCTTTATTTCCTGAGCTATCAGTCCTATTCAGAAAGTCCTCACCTAAAGCCAGTGTCTTGAAATGTACTTCCTACTTTTTCCTGTAGCAGTTTCAGTTTCAAGTCTTATACTGAGGCCCTTGATCCACTTAGAGCTGATTTTGTGAAGGGTGAGAGATAAGGATTTAGTTTCATCCTTCTACATGTGTATCCAGTTTCCCAGCATCATTTATTGAAGATGCTAGCTTTTTGCTAGTGTATTTCTGGCCTCTTTGTCAAAAACCAGGTGGCTGTAGTTTAATGACCTTACATCTTAGGCCTCTATCTACTCATTAATCTAATGTCTCTTTCTGTGACAGTACCATGTTTTTTAAAAATTATTTTACTGTGTTTGTTTTGTGAGTATATATGTGGGTGCACACATGCTATGAGGCATATGTGAAAGTCAGAGGACAGCCTGTAGGGTTTGGTTCGCCCCTTCCACTATGTAGGTCCTGAATGTAGGGACTGAAGTGGCAGATGAGCTATCTCACCTGACTAGCCATGCTGTTTTATAATTATGACTCTGTAATATAACTTAAAATCAGGTATGGTGTTAACTCCAGCCATCTTCTTTCCTGAGATTACTTTGGCTATTCTCTTGTGGTTCTATATTAATTTTAAGATTGTTTTTCCTATTCCGTGAAGAATGACATTATAATTTTGTTGGGGATTGCATTGAATTTGTATGTTGCTTTTGATGGTATGGTCATTTTCACAATATTATTTGGCAGGTCTCACTATATAGCTCTGGCTGTCCTGGAACTCATTCTGTAGACCAGGCTGATCTTAAACCCATAGAGATCCACCTGCCTCTTCCTTGCAAATGCTGGAATTAAAAGCATGCGCCACTATGTCCAATTCTCTTCAATTTCTTTCAACTGTGTTTTAAAGTTTTTACTGTAGCTGTCTTTCACATACTTGGTTAGGTTTATTCCAAGGTATTTTTTAAGACTGTTGTTGTAAATGGGATTGTTTCCTTGGTTTCTTTTCAGTTTGTTTGCCATTGATGTATATGAAGGCTAATGATTTTTGTGTGTTTATTTTGTATCTGGCCACTCTGCTCTAGGTGTCTATCAGTTTTAAGAGTTTTTCTAGTAGAGTCTTTGGAGCATGGAGTCTTATATACATAATATACAGAATCATATCACCTACAAATAGAGAGGCACTTTTGACTTCTTCCTTGCCCGTTTGTATCTGTTTATTCTTCTCTTGTCTTACTGCTGTAGCTAAGACTTCCAGTACTATATTGTATGAGAGTGGAGAATGTGGAGAACCTCCTTTGTTCCTGGTTTTAGAGGAACTTTGTGTTTTCCCCAATTCCATGTGATGTTGGCTGTAGGTTTGTCATATGTGTTTCTTCTATTATGAGTTTCTTCAGAATTTTTTTTTCAAGATAGAGTTTTTCTGTATAGCTTTAGAGTCTGTCGTGGATCTCACTTTGTAGACCAGGCTGGCCTCAAACTCACAGAGATCTACCTGTCTCTGCCTCCTGAGTGCTGGGATTAAAGGCGTGCTTTACTACCAACTGGCTTGAGTTTCTTCAGAATTTTTTAACATGAAGGGATGTTTAATTTTCTGCATCTATTGAGACAGCCATGTTTGACCTTATATAATTTATAACATTTATTGATTACATGTACTGAACCATCCCAGCATATAGTTGGAGTTAAATCAAACTTGATCATGGTGAATGATCTTTTTGACGTGTTCTTGAATTCAGTTTGCAAGTATTTTGTTGAAAAGGTTTGCATCTAAATGCATCAGAGAAATTTCCCTTCTTTTTTCTTTTTTATCTATCTTTGGTATCAGGGTAATACTAGCTTCATAAAAGGAATTGGGTGATATTCCTTTCTTTGCTATTTTATTGACTAGTTTTAGACATGTTATTGTTAGTTCTTCATTGAAGGTCTGGGAAAATCCACCTATGACTCCATCAGGGCCTGGACTTTTTCAGTTTAGAGAGATTTAATTACTGCTTCAGTCGCACTGCTTGCTACAGATTTGTTTAAATTGCTCATCTCCACTTGGCTTAGTTTTTATAGGTCATCTGCATCTAGAAATTCAAAATCTCATTTCTTAGAGATTTTTCCAATCTAGTAGAATATATGCTTTCAAAGTAAGACCAAATGATTTTCTGAATCCCACTGGTATTTCAAATAATGGCTCCCTTTTCATCCCTAATTTTGTTAATTTGGGTCTGCTCTCTCTCTCTTTTGGTTTGTTTGGCTAAGGGTTTGTCAATATTTCCAAAGAATCAGTTTTTGTTCCATTGATTCTTTGTACTTTTGTTCGTTTCCATATCATTAGTTTCGGCCCTGATCTTAATGATTTCTTTCTATTGACTGATTTGGGGGTTGTCCTGTTGTTCTCCCAGGGCCCTAAGGTGGATCATTCACTGTTACTTATTTGTAACCTCTCTGATTTCTTAATGTAGACACTTAGAGCTATAAACCTCTTTTCCTAGGGCTGCTTTTGTTGTATCTCATAGGTTTTGAAATGTGTTTTCATTTTCATTTGTTTCTAAGATTTTTTTTGTTGTTATGTTCTTGATTTCTTTAGGGACCTGCTCATCATTCAGTAGGGTATTGATCCCCAGGAGTTTGTCTGTGTTCTGGGCTTTCTCCTGCTGTTGATTTGTAGTCTTGTTCCATTGTCATGAATAGGAGGAATTATTTCAATGTTCCTGTATTTGTTGAAAGTTGCTTTGTGTCCTAAAACATGATTTATTTTAGAGAAAGTTCCATGGGCTTCTGAATGTATATCCTGCAGTGCTTCAATAGAATGTTCTAGAGTGACTGTTAAGTCCACTTGATCTATAATTGTTTAATTCACATATTTTTAATTTAAAAAAATATATATTAATATATATGAGTGTTTTGCCTGAATATATACTGTAAACAATATGTGCGCCTGGTGCCCATGGAGGCCAGAAAAGGGTGTCAGATCTCCTGAAACTGGAGTTATAGAAGGTTGTGAGCTATTATGTGGCTGCTGGGATCAAACCTGGGTCCTTTGGAAGAGCAGCCAGTTCTCTTAACTGCTGAGCCATCTCTCCTGTCCCTCTATTTATTTTTTGTTAGGAAGACTTGTCAGTTCATGAGAATGAGGTACTAAAGTCACCCACTATTATTGTGCAAGGTTAAATCTGTGGCTTTATGTCTACTCTAATTGTTCCTTGAAATTGAGTCCACCTGTTTGGGGGCATATGTTTAGAATCATAATGTTCCCATAATCAATACCGAGTGGCTATCTTTTCTTCCTAGTTTGGATTTGAAGCCTGTTTTGTCACATATCAGGACAGTGGCACACCTGCTTGTTCCCTAGGTCCATTCACTTGGAATACCTTTGTCCATCCTTTCACCCTGAGGTAGTATCTGTCTTCTATGGTTAGATGTGTTCTTGGAGGCAGCAAAAAGACGGTCCCTGCCTTTTGATCCATTCCACTGGTCTGCCTTTGACTGGGAAATTAACACCATTAAGAGCTAGTATTATATATTGATTTCTGTTATTTTGTTGATTTTTGTAGTATTTGGGTTTTTATTCCTTTTCTTTCCTTCCTTAACTATTATTCTAGCATGGCTTATTGTTTCCAGTGACCTTGTGGGTGGATTTTTTCTCTCTTTCTTCAGTCCAAATGATTCCTTTAGGTAACTTCTGTACAGCTGGTGTAATGTTCATACATTCCTCTAGCCTATTTTTATCATGGGAAGTTTTTATTTTTCCTTCAATTATGACAGATAGAATTAATAGGTTTAGTAGTCTGAGTTGGTAGTTATTGTCTTTCAGAACTTGAAATACATCTGTCTAGGCTCTCATGACTTTTAAAGTTTTAGCTAATTAATCTGCTGCTCCTATTCTGATGGGCTTGCCTCTGTGTGGCTTGGTGTTTCTTGCTTGCTTCTTCCTGTATACTTTTTGTTTTGTATATTTAGTGTTTCAATTATAATATGACAGAGGGGTTTTTTTTCTGGTCCTAACTGTTTGCTGTCCTAAATGCCTCCTGTGTCTGGATTGGCATCTCTTCCAAACTCTGGGAAATTTTGTTGTGATGATTGTTTGTTAGGATAGAAAGAGTCTCACTGTATGGTCCTGGCTGACCTAGAACTTGCTATGTAGACCAGAATGGCCTGAGTCTTATATAGATCCTGCCTCTGCCTCCTAAGTGCTGGGATTAAAGATATATACCACCATGCCTGACCTGTTAGGATTTTTTAAGGTTTTCTGTGTCCCTAGAATTATATTTATCTTCTATAATATATAAGAATATAATGGAATTATATTCTGTTCTAAATCTTTGTCTATTATCCAAAGATTCAGTCTTTTCTGCATGCCATGTGTATTTGGAATTCCTGCTGGCACCTTGTTATTGCTTTGTCTTTGTCCTTGTTGGATGGTTCCAGTTTCTCTACCTTGTCATTAAGCTCAGGTATTCTGTCCTTTCCTTGATCCAGTGTATTGGTGCTATTTTCCACAGAGACTTTTATTTGACTAATTGGTTTTTTTCTTCATCTCCATCATGTCACATGGTCTGTCGTCAGTACAGTTCTTTGTATAATCCCTCTCTGATGGTTTGCATCACCTTCCTTGTCTCATTCAGCTCCTTGGTTCTCAAACAGGCACTTATTTCCTTCTTTTATTTTATTGAACACCCTTGTAATTATTATGGTCATTCTTTTGCGTTCTTTAGCTGGCATTTCATCTAACTCACTCTCACCATTACTGTTGGATTAGTAATTTTTGGAGTTGGCTTGAGTTTTCATGTTATGTTATTGCCTAGGGATGTACACATATGGAGTTATTTGCTTGGTTTATTTTTTATCAGCTATATTCTTTCAGTTGACATATTTACAGTGTTCACGTGGGACTTTAATGTGGTGGAGTAGAGTGTTTGGTTCAGAAAATGGTTCCTCAGTCCAAGAGCTCAGGGTACCTGGTGGAACCTCTTTATTGTTCCCTAAGTGGAATGGTGACTGTGAGGTCAACCCCAGCTGTGGATACTCCCACTCTGTATGTGTGGTGCAAACCGGTCAGTGACAGCAGCTCGTGGGACCTCAGTCACTGCTAGAACGAAGATGAAGAGCCAAGGACAGTGTGGAGTAGACTCGGATCGTAGACTAGGAGTGGGAGGGAGGTGTAAGGGTCAGGAGAGGGTGGGTAAAGATGGAGGTTAAGTATTACATTAAAAAGTGAACTGGGTAAAGAAGCTAGGAAGAGAAAGCTGGCATACTGTTGAAGTGCACAGCATTAGGGATTGTTAAAGCTATAGAATGCTTTAATCAAGGAAAAAGAGGAGGGGTTAAGGATAAGAGAGAGGAGAAAAACCTAAGTGGAAGAACATCAGTACCAGTTCTGAAACCTAACTGAAGAATACCAACAAAAGCAAAACCATCATGATACATAATATGCAAGTGCAAACACTAAATAATAGAAAATAAGAAAGGAATACTCAGGAAGTGAATTGTGGGCACAGCTGCACTAGGTTGAAAGGTCACTTTTTTTTCATACCCTTTCTGTGCATCCCGTTTAGTAGCACTTTACTACAGAATACTCTGTTATTTCCAATAATATGCTCTGTCATTTTAGAGAACTTTAATAGATACCATTCTATTAAATATTGGGCAATATATAATAAGTATAGATGTGTCTTGAGTATTAACATCTTATTTTCTTATATATGTTTAATTTACATAATTGGAAACAATTGTGTAATTGTGATCAGAGCCCTGTTTGTTCCTGGATAGAATTAAGTTGTGGAAAGCACTTTCTGTTCTTGTAATGAGAGGATAATGGGGTAGGAACACTTGAGTTCTAGAAATATGTCATGATTGTGACTCTGAAAAGCAGCTAATAGTGTCATTCAGTACCTGTCTTACTTCTGGAAGCGCTGTGACTGCTTTTGTTTTGTTTGATTAGAAAAACAAATGCAAGGAGGTAAAGTAATTTTGTTCAAGGGTGACTTGGAAACCAGAGATAGGACTACAGTGTGTGTGTGTGTGTGTGTGTGTGTGTGTGTGTGTGTGTGTGTGTGTTTGTGTG